>NW_006408549.1:14041477-14069989 GCF_000296735.1 Chrysochloris asiatica | reverse complement strand
CATTGGTTTTGCAGAATTCTATCATGTGTTCTCCAGCATCATTTCTATCACAAAGGCCATATTTTCCAAATACTGATCTTTCCTCTTTGCTCCCAAGCTTTGCATTCCAATCACCAGTAATGATCAATACATCTTGATTGCATGTTTGATCACTTTCAGATTGAAGAAGTTGGTAGAATTCTTCTATTTTATCCTCACTGGCTTTAGTGGTTGGTGCATAAATTGAATAATAGTGGTATAAACTGGGCTTCCCTATAGGTGCAAGGATATTAATTATTCTATCGTAGACAGTGTTGTACCTCATGACTGATGTGGATATGTTCTTTTTTGTCAATGAATGCAACACCATTCCTCTTCAATTTGTCATTTCTGGCATAGTAAACCATGTGGTCATCAGATTCAAAATGTCCAATACCAGTCTCATTGTTGTTGTTGTTGTTGTGTGCCATCGAGTCGGTTCCGACCCATAGCGACCCTGTACAGGGTTTCCGAGGGTGTAAATCCTTACGGGAGTAGAAAGCCTCATCTTTCTCCCGCGGAGCGGCTGGTAGTTTCGAACCGCTGACCTTAAGGTTCGCAGCCTGATTCGTAACCACTACGCTTTAGAGAAAAGTAAATCAAAGCAACAATGAGGTATCTCACCTCAGTATTAATAGCAAGGTTAAAAAAAAAAAAAAAACAGAAAACAAAATGCATTGGAAAGTGTGTGGAGAGACTAGAATCCTCATACATGGCTTATGGCATTATAAAATGGCACTACCACTATGGAAAACATTATGACACTTCCTTGAAATGGAAATTGAAATTCCTTATAATCTAGAAATCTCACTAAAAAGTACATATCCTAGGGAAATAAGAGTCATGACATTAACAAATAAATGGGCATTCAAGTTCATTGCAGCTTTTCACAATAGCAAAATGCTGGAAACAACCTAAATGCCCATCAATGGATGAATGGGTAAGCAAACTATGGCATATACACAATGGAATAATATTACGTAGTGTTAAAGAGTAACAATGAATCAATGAAACACCTCATAACCTGGATGAACCTGGTGGTGATGGTGGTGGTGTAGTATGCCATGGAGTTGGTTCCAATTCATAGCAACCCTGAGGCTGTAAATCTTATGGGAGCAGAAAGCCTCATCTTTCTCCTGCGGAACCAGTGGTAGTTTTGAACTAGCTGACCTTGAGGTTGGCAGTCCGACTCCTAAGCGCTACACCATCAGAGCATCTAGAGGACATTATTTTGAGTGAAATAAGACAATCACAAAAGAACAAATATAATGTATGAGGCCACTATTATAAAAAAAAGTCAAAGAAAGGTTTTCACACTAAAATATTATTTGATGGTTATCAAGGACTGGATTGGAAAGGAAGTTACACCATTATCTAGAAAGTGGTTGTTATTGTTGCTGAGTACCATCAAGTAGGTTCTGACTCACAGTGATCCTGCTAGGGTTTCCAAGGACCCACTGGTAGGTTTGAACAACTAACCCTGTGCTTATCCTACACAGCCACTTGAGATTGACACTTATCAGCATGTGTAAGGGGAAAGGCAATACTTACTAAGAAGGAGGTCAGCAAAAAATGATCAAGACAAAGGAAGACACTGGAAAGAGTACAAAAGTTAAAGGCAACAGAGGGAAATACTTTTATATACACAATCCTACAATAACAATAATCTATGATTCAATGCATAGATAGACATGCAAGATGAATAGGTATGGGAAGGAGAATGGGACTATATCCATGAATATATAAGTTTGACAGAGGATGTGTCTACATACACTGCAAATATTTCCATGAATACAGTAGAACACACAGGGGGCAAAATTATGAAAACTTCTTAGCCATAACCAAACATCTTAAGAGAAGGTGTTTCTGGAGCTGGAACCCTAGGATCATAGTCTTGGGAGCCACCAAGTTCAATTGGCATAACATAGTCCACAAAGACAATGTTTAAATCCTCATTTGATGAGTAATGCAAGGGGCCTTCAAAGCTTGTGGGTGGCCATCAAGGTGCAACTGTTGGGCTTTTCTCATCTGGAGCAAATAAGAGAAAAGAAGATTGAAGATGTATAGAAACTATCAGCCTAATAGACTAAATACCATGGGAACCTCAGCCTCCACAACCGTGAGACAAGAAGAATTAGATTGCACCCAACTACTGGATCCTGATTACCACAACTGACTGCTTCGAAAGGGATCACTTTAGACAATCCTAGCTATAGTGGGGAAAACATGTAGAACAAAACTCAAAATCATGAAAAGACCAGACTTATTCATTGGATAGAGACTAGTGGAAACCCCAAGACTTTGGCTCTAAGTCATCCTTCAGACCTGGAACTAAGCTCACCCATGACTCAATTTTCAGCCAAACAATAGATCTATAAGACAATGGTAACACTAGGGAGGTATGTACTTATTAGAATAACCAACCATTTATGATCAAAAGGGCAGGATTTTACCAAGGATAAAGTTCAGAGGATACAAGTGGAAAAGAAAGATAAATGGAAATGGGAAACACAGGGAACATGTGGGATAAGCAATATTACATTGTGAGGAATGCAATCAATAGCATGAAACAAATATGCATTAACTGTTGGATGGAAAACGAATTTGTGCTATAAACCACCTTATTCATAATTTGAAAAGAAAAGAGCAAAATGCAAAATTTAAGAGCAGTAAAAAGTTAATTTTTTCATAATAATAAAAAAATTTTTGACAGTAAATTAAAATGCCAAGTCTTGGACTTATAATTGTAGCTATACAAGTTAATGTAAAAAAATTAAATAAAACGAAAAGATAATAGAATTTTTCCATGAGCTTTTGAAACTTCCTCAAACATACATGGTACTACTCATTGAAATCACTACATTGATTAATGCTATGTAGGATATTAGGGAGAAAAATAAGTTCAAAATGTTGTCGTTGTTAAGTGCTATTGAGCTGGTTCTGACTAACAGCAACCCTATATTGAGTTTCTTAGAAGCACCTGACGGGTTTGAACTGCCTACCTTGTGGCTCACAGTCCAGTACTTATCCTACAACCCCACACCAAATCTTTAAAAAGTGAGAAAAATGAAAATTCAGAATATTCTACTGCCAATGAATCCTGCTTCCTGGTGATAAAAATATAAGTATGATGAGAGACTGGTATTGATTATTTTCACAATCTAAATCCATTACTTTTTAGCCTCAGAGACATACAAATAATATGTTTTCTAGCATTTATTAAATACATATGGTTTTAACTCTTCTCACAAATCAAAAATCTACTAGAGAAGTTTTAAAAAATTTGAATTTGGATTTACATAAAAACTTATTTGCTTCATTTATTGCATACAAATTAGGGAGGAGAAATTCACTCGGCTGATTTCCAGGCTTGATCTAGCTTGCATTAATTTTCCTCAGCTCTCATCGACATTCCTTCACAAACCTGTGCTCTGTCAAGGAAGAGGGGAAACCTCCCAGAATGGGGAGGCTTCAGCCTCAGTATAAAAACAGTAGCTAGACAAAATAACACTGTACTAGACCAACTTGCCTACTTAAGCACCAAATAAAAGCTTATATAATAATTACTTATTGGGAACAATTACTATGTTCCTGGACTCCTGGTGTGGTGCTATATGACCAGCACTGGACTTCTCACCACAAGGTCAGTAGTTCAAACCCACCAGCTGCTCCTCGGAAACCTTATGTAGGGTTACAATGAATCAGATTGACTCGACGGCACTTAACAACAATGTTCCTAAATCCTAGTGCAAGCTATAGAATAAGCCCTGAGCTGCTAATCGCAAGCTCGGTGATTCAAATGCCCTAGTTGCTTCACAAACTCTATACAGGGTCGCTATGAGTAGAATGATTCAAAGACAACAGCAGCAACTATGTTCCCAGGAACCCTGTAGCAACTTGAGTAAGCCCTCTGCTGCTAACCAAAAGGTTGGCGGTTCTTACCAACCCAACTGCTCCAAGAGAAAGACCTAATGATGTGCTTCTGTAAATATTGTTAAGTGCCGTTGATGAGTCAGTTCTGACTCTTAGTGACCCTACATCGGGGCCCTGTGTAGGGTTTCTAAGGAGTGGCTGATGAGCTTGAGCTGCCAACTATGCTGTTCAAATCGACCTTGCCGTCCAGCACATTAACCCGCAGCGCCATACCAGGACTCCTAGAAAACCCCTACGTGGCAATTCTGCTCTGTCACTTAGCGTCATTATTGGATTCAACTAAACAGCCCCTAACAATAACAGCACTATGTTCCCAGCATTGTAAAGGATACACTGGGAGTAAGATTGCTCTGAAAGATCCATCTTCCAGCATCAGAAGGCATCAGAAATCATGTTGTTGTTGTTAAGTTCCGTCAAGTCAGTTCCAACTCATAGTGACCCTGTATCGGTTTTCCTAGGAGTGACTGGTGGTTTTGAACCACCAACCCTGCAGTTAGTAGTCCAGAGCTTGATCCCACAGGGCCACGCCAGGACTCCATCAAAAACCGTAGCACAAAGTATTAAGTACAAGAACAGCACAGAGGGAGAAAAAAACAAATAAACTGAATCTGTCTGGGAATCAGAGAAAATATTACAACAGAAGTGATATTTGAGCTAGATCTTGAAAGATGAATATATACTTTTTTTTATATCCTGCTCATTCCAAGAGAATTTCAGGTGCCTTGGAGGAAAAGAAGAATTTGATGCAACAGAGGAGGAGTGGAATAGCATTTCCGGACCAGGAAGTACCAAAGCCCCCATGTTTAGGAGGGCATGGTATATTTGGGAAGTGATAAGATATTCTGTGGGCAGGTGCACAGAAATACACACTTGAGCCTGAGGAAAGCCAGGCCAATAGCATCAGTCATTTGCCTTGTCTTCTGACAGTGGTTTTCAACCTAGAGCAGTGATGAGGATTTAAAAGCTCTAAAGGTTAGGTATGGGGCAGCTAACCACAAGGTCGGTGGTTCAAACTCAACAGCCACTTCTTGAGAGAAAGATGAGGCAGTTTTACTTCATAAATATTTAGTCTCAGAAACCCAAAGAAGCATTTTTACTCTGTACAACAGGGAAGTTGCTTTGAACCTAAATTGACTCGAAGTCAATGGTTTTGGGCTGAAGCATTTTAAAAGTAAAGATAGATGGACCTGAAGAATTTCTAAAGAAATTGAGAGAAACAAAGGAATCAGGCTGATGAAGATCAAAACTTTTACCTCTATTTCAGATAGAAGGAGCCATGGTGGCACAATGGTGAAAACACTCAGCTGTGAACTAAATGGTCAGAGGTTCAAGCCCATCAGTTACTCCTTAGAAGAAAAGATCTGGTGATCTGTTCCCATAATGATTATAGCCTAGGAAACCCCACTGGGCAATTTTATTCAGTTATATAGGATCACTCTGAGTCAGAATCTACTTAATGGCACAAACAACACAACATTACTGACAAAGTTGATGGTGAATATATCTTTGTGTCTTAGTGTGAGACAAATAGTAACCCCCTGTCTCCAGAATAGTCCTTTTATCAGAGTCAATGACCAAGGTTTGGGAAATTGCCTTGTAGACTCAAACTTTCTCTCCATTTCCCTCCTATGTGGAGGAATAAGAGAGACAAACCCACCCCCCAAAAACAACAACAATAACAAGGAGATAAACACTTCCTCTTGGAAACCGAAGGATAATGACTCAAGGCAGATATGTTTTTCTAACAGAGTTTTAAAGAGTTATGATAAAATAACAATGACTAACAATAACAATGACTTTTGCATAGTAGAAAAATAGTTTCTTCCTTATTATAATTAATTTCAAATGCAGTTAGGAACTTCTAAAAAAAATCAAGAAAGTTCATGTTTATTTTTTCAGACTATGAATGAGATATTGAATGCTGTATTAGGTGCACAACTTTTGTTGACTCCACCAATGATCTATTTAATTTAAACCATATGTAATTAAGAGAGTTAATGTATTTAAAAGTCAGAAACCACTGAACAGCACCTAACAACTACGTTCTTTGAGGGAGTCCTGGTGTGGTACAGAATAAACACTGGATAGTTTAGTGGTTCAAGCCCACCTCCGCTTCTCAGAAACCCTATATAAGGTTTCTGTGAATTGAAAACGGCTCGAAGTCACTTAACAACAGAAGCATGAGTAAAAGATTCTCTCTTACATTAGTTTCATGTTCAGGTTACAATTTACAGAGTACACTGAAGAATGATTTCCTTCATGGTGTTTCAGGCAAACTATTAGACAATGCAGAATCTATTGTCTAAGTTGCCTCTATTTTATTTGGAACACGAGATCCTTTCTAGCTTTCCTCATTGAGAGGGGCACCTTCCCTAAGTACTCCCACTGTCTTCAGAATGATATAATTTTAGGTAACATGAAGACCTGGTTCTGCACCCCCATATACATACACATACACACATACATATACACTAGTAAAAACACTAGTCTGCTTCATATTATTTTTTATTCTGACTCCCTTCTACTTATTTTCACATAAAGTACTGAATTCATAGGCTATTTCCCCTCTAACACACAAGTATTATCTTGACACACACACAAACTCACCACATAAGAAATAGATACTGAAAGCCTATATGCATAAAAATATGAGCACTAGAAGGAAATATATCACAATGGTTTCCTTTGTGTGTTGGATTGATAATGATTTTTTGAAAACTTCCTTTGTGTTTTCTATTTCTTCAAATTCTGTAAAATAAAATTTTATAGTTTGATGTTTGTTTATTATCAATTCAAGGTATCATCTTTATTCCATAAATGTATACATGTGAAAGAGATTGCAGTGGGGTTTCTATCTCCCAAGTGAAGACAGCTGGGCTCACAGAGGTCTTTCCCAGGATCAGCTGGGGAGGTTAGAGAATCCCATCAGTCCTTTCTAAGAAGGCCTCACCTTGTTGCGCTTACAGGACAACATTAGTATGGAAGAGTTCTCATGCTTCTTACTAATCCACGAGCTATGCAGGTAGAAATGAGCCAGTGTTCTACATATTTTTCAAAGTCCAAATTTATTTTATGTAAAAAATATTTACAATGATGTTGAAAAAATTAAATTTAGCATGAATAAAAAAAAATTTTAAGGTGAAGTAATTTTATTTTTGTTTAAATGTCTAGGGTTTTACTATAATCTTAGACTACCATATGATTGCTGTTAAATGCTGTCAAATTGGCTGTGACTCATAGCCACCCTGTATAAGGTTTCCTGGCAGGCTGGAATTGCCAACCTCCTTGTGTGTTATCCTAGAACGTCACACCAGGACTCCAGCTAAGAAGTTGTTGTTGCTAAGTGCCATTGAGTTGGTTCTGACTCATAGTGACCCTGTATAGGTTTTCCAAGAAGCAGCTGGTGGGTTTGAACTGCTAACCTGGTGATTCACAGGTTACACAGTGCCACATGATGGTAAGTAATTTATTAGAAGCTTGAAATGTATTTATATAAATTTGTAGATGCATGGCATTTTAATGAATTGTGTTTGTTATAAAATTTCCCACAATGTCAGTTTCAACCACAGGGTCAGTGGTTCAAACTCAGTAGTCACTCCTCAGAAATCCTAGACAGAGTCACTATGAGTTGGAACCGATTCGACAGTACTTAACAACAGTAACAACAACAACATAGCTTATATCAGTGGTATCGGTTTTGGATGATGTTTAATAAGTCTTTGGAATGGTCAACATGAAATGCATTTTTCTATGAAATAAAAGCAGCCAGTAAGCACTCTATCTTAAAAACTACTCGATGAGTGAAAAAAAAAAAAAAAAATCTGCTTTGTGTTGATGTTGCTGTTCGTTCACTTTGCCTGAATAAGGTTATTGTTGGGCTAAAAACAAATTTGTTGGGATAAAGCTTCTATAATTTTTTAGCCAAGTTTTTATTTGAAAGTATTTGAATAAATATTAAACTGGTAAAAATGTTCTTAGGTGTTCAGTTTCAACTTCAAGGCATATATACATGCACACACACATACACACACTCAAATGGGGAAAAGAATAAAAGCTGTGTCACATTTATTAAGATCTAAAATATTTGCTTGCAATGGTACTCATTTTGTCAGAACAAATAAAAAATGTTTCCTGGGGTGAAATAATGTTAGCTAAGGAGCTCTGGTAGTGTAGTGGTTACGAATCAGACTGCTAACCCCAGGGTCAGCAGTTTGAAACTACCAGCTGTTTCATGGGAGAAAGCTGAGGCTTTCTGCTCCCGTAAAGATTCACAGCCTTGAAAACCCTGTACAGGGTCGCTTTGAGTTGGAACTGACTCCATGGCACATAACAACAACAACAACAACAAATTATAGGATACAGAGTTTAACCAAATGAGAAATAGGGGCATGAGTAGACAAATACTAAAGAAAAACTTTATTTTGCAAATATTTTCAGTAATAACTTTGGAAAATACCTCATCAGGCATACCTATTTCAGCTGACTTTACACAAAGGTGGTGTTCTGTGGAACTTAGATGGAGTCAGGCATTATCACTAGAATAAGACATTTAATAAATGCTAAAGCCTCAATGATCTATGCAATTTCCTATCTTAATTATTTTTAAGCAGGAATATCTTGGTTCCATATTCTACCTTTATGTTGATTAACTTTTTGTAATGCCAATTTCCCTGAAAAAATGAGATGACCACTATTTCAATTGTAAACTGTCAGTACTCATTTCATTGTTTGCAAACCTGGTTTGAAATGATTAGCATGGCAGCAAATAACTTCATGCCAATTTTGGTAAATATTTCTTCTGTGGGATGGATATTGTATCACAGAATAAACCACAAGTAAATTGTGCTTTCTTGAAGTCTTGTGGCTTGAGACAATATGGATCAAACTGGCTTTTCTTTTTTTCTCTCTCAAGGAGGTGTGCAGTGAGCAAATGACTGTCTTATTCAGTATGTGGGAGAGAGATTCAGCCTAAAGGTGTGAATTCAGAATAATCAGTCATGTTGGGTCAACGCTGACTCACGGCAGTGCTGTTTGGGTCAGAATAGAACTGCCCTCCGTAAGATTTTCAGTGACTGATTTTTCATAAGTAGACCACCACTCTTTTTTTGAGGCACCTGTGTGCAGATCCTAAACTACATCATTTCAGTTAGCAGCCATTTAACTATTTGCACATACTCATTTTCGTGGTGGGTAAAACTGTAACAAAGGATGAAGTCACAGAGGAATAAGTGTACAGATCAATTTGTAACAACCTTCTAAAATCCATGATTTTTATAGTTAAAAATGCCTTTTTGATCTGCCTTCATTAAGAACCATAGCTTTAACACTCAAATTGTTCCAACCTTAGTTTTGTCATATATTTTACAAAACCTGGCTTAGGTTTCAAACTGTTATTGTTTTTAAATGCTGTCAAGTCAGTTCCAACCCATAGCGACCCTATATAGGGCTTCTAAGCAGATGGTGAGCTTGAACCGCCAACATTGTGGCTCAAACCGACTTTGCAGACCAGTGCATTAACCCACAGGGCCACACCAGGGCTCTGCTTTTCAAAGCTCTGTGGGTTAAGGCGCCAGACTGCAAAGCCGTTTGAACCTCAAGGTCTGTGATTCAAGCCCACCAGCTGCACCTTGGAAACCCTATACAGGGTCGCTATGGGTCGGAACCAACTCAACAACACTGAACATCAACAACAACTAATATAATATGCATTTTCAGACTCTGCATGCAAACCCCCTAACAACTATGAAGAGTTGTGCATGAGCACAGTAGCTCTACTAAGAAAAAAGCCATAGCTTCGAAGTCCACCTCACAGAGCAGCTTAGAGCAGCAAAGAAACTAGATCCATGCTGAACTTTGACATCCAGCATACAAAAGTCAGAATTTACACAAAACTCCTGCTGGGAGCAATATCTATTTTTAAATATGTATAATGGAAACTCTTTAACCCTTGATTTGGAAACTCCTGATGGTACATTACAGCAATTACTAGTTCTATTCATTTCACAATTTCAGTCACATGACTGCGCCGTGACTCACAGTAGATTTTTATTACGTGCTTTCATATCATTTGCCTCTCTCTTGATGCTTAATAGTTCTCTAAATCCAAACCAAGAAAGGCAAATGGAGTGGCTCATGAACAGATGTGGGTTCATGAGCCTTGGTTCAATTTGGGCAGGGTTGGGTTTACTGTCAAGAAATTGTGACTTTCCATGGGCTGGAGTTCTGGTGTGGTGCTATAGAAATAAGCACTGCACTGCTAACTGCAATTCTGAAGTTCAAACCCAGCAGCCACTCCTTAGAAACCCTAGGTTGTTAAGTGCTGTCGAGTTGGTTCTAACTCATAGCAACCGTGTATAGGGTTTTTAAAGAGAAGCTGGTGAATTTGAACCATTGAACTTGAGGTTCAAGCCAAGTTTGCGGTACAGTGCATTATCCCACAGCACCACATAGGACTACTAGAAACCCTGTTGTTGTTGTTGTTATGTGCCGTGGAGTCGGAAACCCTGTAGAGGTTCGCTATAAGTCAAAAACGGCTGGATGGAACTTAACTACAGCATGAGCCTGTTTGTAAATCTCGTTCTATATATACTCTGATGCTTACAGTGGGCAGAGTCTTTATTAACACAAATACTAGTAAAATATATCCAGTGCTTATCCTACACCACCACACCAGGACAAAAACAGGAAGAAATGTTTTTATGAGTTGGGAATTAGGCTTCAGGCCACAGATCAAAGTTCTAGTGAACTTGGCTAACTCTTTTTTTTTTTTTTTTTTCATGCTTTATTGTGAATTATATGATATTTTACATGGGAGAACTTTAGTTTTACATTCATTCCACCGTACATCATTTCATTGCCATGGTTCCAATCCCCTCCATTCATCATCATCCGACCAAAGGGTATACCCTATAATCCCGATCCCTACAATCCCCCCCCACACACACACACCATTCTTCAGCACACAGTCCCTCTCCCTCTCTGGATCCAAAGTCCCCAGAACTTGGCTAACTCTTGAAAGGCTTATTTTTCTTAAGCTCCTTAGGCCTAAATAGCCTCAAGCTAAAACAAGCTAGTAGGATTGTTCACTTTTAATGCTCCCAAGGCAACAGCCCTAAAACTCCAGTAATACAAATGGAGTCTTGGAAACAAACAAGAAGACTCTTTTAATTTTCCTGAGTGTAGTTGAAGTGACCCTAGGCTGTGTTCCAAAGTTTGGGAAGGCAAGAGAGGGAGAGGACAACTCTTCCATTCCCGCATCCCCTTTCACCATCTTACCAGCCAGCTAGATGGAAGAAAAGAGACAGAAAAGAGAACTTGAGTTACCTGTTGTTGTTAAGTGCCGTCGAGTCGGTCCCGACCCATAGCGACCCTGTACAGGGTTTCCGAGGGTGTAAATCTTTACGGGAGTAGAAAGCCTCATCTTTCTCCTGCTGAGCGGCTGGTAGTTTCGAACGGCTGACCTGAAAGTTGGCAGCCCGATTTGTAACCACTCCTGTTACTTGTCCTTAAATCAACTGATTCATTTTAACCCCATGTGTGTCATAGTAGAACTGTGCTCCAATGTGCTTATATGGCTAATTTTTTTCAGAAATAGAGTTCCAAGATTTTCTTCTGAGGTGCCTCTGATCAAACTTGAACCTCCAACCTTAGGGTTAGCAGCCTACTGCAATAATCATTTGAACCACCCATGATAACCTGTAACTATTTGGAAAACTCTGACACTAGAAAATAACATCTTAAAAATCAGTCATTGAAAATCTGATCTTTATTAGTGAAATCAACCTCCCTCCTGAACATGGCAGACAGTATGTGGAGGTAAAGGTAGACTTGAGTTCTATATCTAAGTATGAACACAGATTCTTGTGTTTCAAGTATTTGAGTTCATTTGCTAAATAAAGTAATATGTTACAACCTTCTTGTTTTCCGTTACATGGGTCTCTGATAGAGACCTTGTTGGGACCTCAAGTCCCTGAAAAATAAATTAGCCATCTTTTAATTCCATAGGAACCAGTGAAAAAGTCTAAGCACACAGACACTCTTTACACTAATACTCTGGCGTGGAACCAAAGCCCTAGTGAGCAAAGCTGAGTCATGTAGTTCTCTACAAGGACTCCTATTGTGCCATTGGCCTAAAGCCTAGATAAAAAGAAAAGCAAAGAGGCCCCTTTGGCTCTTCTGCCTAGGCTGTTGTTGTATGCCATTAAATTGATTCTGACTCATAACAACCCTAAATCCTAATTTTTGTTTCCTGAGTCTTGCCACTTCGAAAGTAAAAAAAACCAGGAGAGACAAGTTCAAGAAAAATAGCACCTACAGTAAGAGTTTTGTCTCTTTTATGTTTAGAACTGAGTTCACTGAAATTACCAAGCCCTAGTCCACTCAATGAAGTGAAGAGGCAGTTGTGATTTCATGGTAGAATTCTTGTTTCTCACAGTGGAAATGCAGATTGGACTCCAGTTGCAGCCACTGTCACATGTCAGTGGAGACTTGTATGTTGCCATGATAAACACATGTCAGTGAAGCTTCCAGACTAAGAAGGACTGGAAAGAAAGGCCTGGTAATCTACCGCCAGATATTAGCCAATGAAACCCCATGGATCACAATGGCCTGGTCTCCAAGGGATCGTGGGGATGACACAGAAGTAGGCAATGTTTTATCCTATTGTACATGGTCCTGTCATGAATCAGGCCCAACAAGACCACTCAAGGCTGGCATTTGTGTGTTTAGAAATGGAGAACATTTTAATGCAAAAATTACATGAAATACAATATATGACATAAAGAACAAGAAAATTGAATTTCACAAAAAACCCTAAAGGTGCCAAAGTCACAGTTGTTTACATACCTGCTGAAACTTTTAACCACTGATTGACTGACTTAACCACTTCATTATATTCCTGGGATTCTCCTCTTAAGACACATTTATTATTCTTCTAGAATAATCTTCTCCCTAGAGTGGAAGCTCCTCCAGGGGCAAGATGTGTCTGTATATTCTCTAGCATTTAGTGGACACTCAATATATTTTTTTCTTTGAATGACATTTAATCTTGTCCTTGGATATAACCTCTATTTAGGGTAGCTATAACCATGGGAGCTCAAGTGTGATGCTTATAGGACAAGCATTGGACTGCTAACCACAAGGTCAGCGGTTCAATCCCACCAAACGTTCCTCTGAAAACCCTCTACAGAGTTACTATGATTTGGAATTGACTCAACATTATGTTAAAACAACAACATAGCCATGAGAATGGCATTTAAGAGGAGGGCTTCTTCGCCTCCTACTAAATTAAATATAGAGTGTTTAGCTAGCATTCATTTCAGCTGGACTGTCACTTGAATAACTGATAATGTTAGGAAAATTAAATAGCATATATGCATACAGACAGATAGAGCATGCCCTGATGATACAGTGGGTAAGTGCTGGGCTGTTAACTGAAATGTTAGAGGTTCGAACCCAAGTGATTCCACAGGAGAAAAGACCTGGTAATATTCTCCTATAAGGATTTATAGCCTAAGAAACCTTATTGGCAGTTCTACTCTGGATTATAGTGTTGTCATGAGTTGGAATCAACTCAACATCACCCAACAGCAAATGTATTAAGTATATTTGTAATTCTTAACCATTCAGACCAGGTTATGGTTCCCTTGTTTAATGTTGGTAACCAAGTGAACATCTTTCTTTTAAACCCTCCCTTGTAATGTCTTCATAAAAGTCGGTATTCCAATTCAGTGATAAACTTGCATCAGACTGGTTTTTTCACTTCTGGGTTCCCAGCATCCAACACCCTGTGTAGTATATATTAGATGCCTAATAAGCATTTGCTAAATATAAGAACATAACACCTGTAATGACCAGTCCATTATAGACACTGGTCATTAAGGGGGTAGGAAGTCACTTAACTCACATGATCACCTCCATGTTGTCCTTCAACCTCCTTATAGGACTAATATGAAGGCTACCTATTGTACTTACTGCAGTTGCTTATGTTCAAGACAATTTAGGTTCCAACAGTTCTTCATTTCATTCAAAAGACACAAATAAATGTACGCTGTAACAAGTGAAATGAATTTTATAAGCGATCTGAAATTCACCTCTAAAACACATCTCGAATTCCTGACCTTATAAAATGGTATGCAGATCTGTATAAATCTTGACAGTACAATACAGTTTTTACTGCACTAAATATATAATTAATTTTTAAGCTATAGAGCTGATTCATTTTGCAGTCATACTTGGTCACAAGTAACTCTTGGGTCATGATATTTCTAACTTTCGATAGTTCCACAATTTTGGCTATAGAATGTATTTGATGGTGCAGGATAATGCACTGGACTGCAAGGTCAGTTTGAACCACAAGATCGGCAGTTCAAACCCACCAATCACTCCTAGGAAACCTTACACAGGTCAGAACTGACTCAACAGCACTCAACAAAACAACCAGAGCAACAACAGCAAGACAGCGTAGAACTCCATAAGGTTTCCAAGGCTGGAAATCTTTCCTGACACAGATTGTCACATCTGTCTCCTGAGGAGCAGAAGATGGGTTCAAACCACCATCCTTTTGGGCAACAGTTCAATGCTTAACCCACTGTGCCACACACTATTCATATTTGGTGGTAAGAGTAGTGGTGTGTTGTGGAGTTAGTTCTGACTTATAACAATCCTGTATTGGGTTTTTGAGGCTGTAAATAAATATTTACTGGAGCAGAAAGCCTCAGCTTTCTGTCTTGGAGTGGCTAGCAGTTTCGAACTGCTGACTTGGAGGTTAGCAGCCTGATTTATAATCCATCGTGGTGCTGTGGGTTAATGCGCTAGACAGCAAAATCAGTTTGATTTGCAAGATTAGCAGTTCAAGCTCACTAGCTGCTCCTCAGAAACCCTATACAGGGTCACTATGGGTCGGAACCGACTCAACGGCACTTAATAACAACAACATACTACCAGAGGTCAGGAAAACAACTTTATTTAATAAAATAAAAATGAAAGTAATTTAAGCAATTCATTTCTGTGATAGGAACAGCTGTTGGAGGAGGAGGAATGACAAGCAGAGGAGGGAAAGGGAAAATATAAACCAAAAAATAGTAAATTTCACACAGAGGTGAGGAACAGAAGGTGAAAAGCTGAGATTTGAGTATTCTTGTCACACTCTGTTAGTCACTTGGACTATAAGATTCAGCATGTGACACAATTTTCCTTGGTTTTGAAGTGCTAATTACATGATTAACTACTCTTAAACTTGACCCTGGGAGATCTTGTACTTCATTATTCATTACTCATTATTCATTCATGCAACTGAGTCTGTTCTCCTCAGGAGATACAGAGTGGACTCTTTTAAGGGGTATTCAGCCAATTAGGTGAAAGGGACAAGTAATCTGAGGATGCTCTATAGTTTACAGCACTATAATACTGGAAATGCTAGTGCATGTGTGTGTGTGTATGTGTGTGTGTGTGAGCATGTGTGTGTGTAGGGGGAGGGTGGAAAAGAATAGCAGAATGTACAAAGAATATGCTCCTAAAACTCTTAGAATTTTATGTCAGGTGCTAAAATAACATTTCAAAATTCCTCCCACCCCATATTTAAACTGAAGCAAGTTGTGGTTATAATAAAATATGCATGCTTTATCAATAATATTTAATATCATAAGGATGGTATTTTGAACTCACCCAGAAGTGCGTTAGAAGAGAGTGTGCAATTTGCTTCCAAAAAAGCTCACAGCCATGAGCATCTTATAGGGCAGCTTTACTCTATAATATGCGGGATCTTCATGAGTTACTTAGACTTAATAAAATGAATTCTGTTTTAATCACTTTTTTTTCAAATCAGTCACACTTTCCATTTGACATCTCAGAGCAAACACAGAAGAAGTAAAAGAAGCAATGAATTTGACATTTAATACCTTATTTTAAAATATAGCTAAAGAATAACACCCTTGAAGTTATCCACAAGTTTTTGTGAGTCTGGATGTGCTATGTTTATACTTGCTTTCATTTTGGACAGACAACTGTTGCTAGAGGCAACAGCTGCATGGAACACCATTTGACACCTTTGTTATGTGGGTGATCATTTTGATCTACAACATAGGTAAGGGTCTGGATACTTCAAAGATGTCACACTACCATCTAAATTAGCACTTAGACTGAGGAAGGAGTCTGTTCAAAGGCCCTACTCCAACTAGTTTCACTGAAAGGAAGTAGTTTAGTAGGTTACAGACAGGAAATACCCAGAAACAAGAGACAGAGGCAGAAGCAAAATCATCAAGGACTGCACATGTTTTATGAAGGATCTTAGACATTATTGTGAAGGTGAAGTTAATATTCTTTGTACTGATATTTTTACACTCTAGCTGAGATTTAGATAAAGGTCTTGATACTTAATTGATTTCATAAACATGTATGTTTGTATTAAAGGCTGTAATGCAAAACCAGTTTGGACAAGCAACCTCTCCCCTCCTTTGAAGGCAACAACAGTATCTGCAAAGGGTGAGGTAAGAGGTAATTATGTCAGGGCTCTGAGGAGGGTGTTCACCGTTCCCAGTGGGAGTTGAGGTGAAAGGTGAGGAATAGAAACAGATAACTGAGTTGAAGCCATGAATTTGAACAAAATTCAGTCCACACAATTGTATGATTTCTTCAGCTGCCCTCAGCAACATGGAAGTAGAAAAGGCACATGATCAAAACATGGGGATTTTGCTGTAGCCATAGGTACTGGAGTCCTGGTGTGGCGCTGTGGGTTAATGCACCAGACTGCAAAGCCATTGGAACTGCAAGGTCAGCAGTTCAAGCTCATCAGCTGCGCCTCGGAAACCCTACACAGGATTGTTATGAGTCGGAACCGACTCTATGGTACTTAATAACAACAGCAATAGTAGTTACTTTAGAATTGAGATTAATATTTGATATTCAAATGGTATCTACAAGTCCTGGTGTGGCGCTGTAGGATAAAGTACTAGATCACAAGGTTGGTTTGAACCGCAAGGTCAGTGGTTCAAACTCACCAGCTGCTCCTTGGAAACCCTGTTGAGAGGCCCTGTGAGTCACAACCAACTTGATGACACATAAAACAATAACAACAAATGATATCTTAGAAGAGTCACTCTGACCGTGGCATAAAAGATCATTACCCCTGCCTTAGCAGAGAAATTAGAAGCTACAGAAATAGCACAGAAAGAAATGTATGAAGCTTGAATCTATAAGTAATGGCAGAAGGATTGAAGAATAAGAGGTTAACTTGATGTACTTTTTATGTAGAATTGAATGAGAAGTTTGAAGAGGTGAGAAAAACGAGAGATTATTCCCAGGTTCTTGTCTGAGATGACTGGGGTATAACATCCATGCTTGAAGTATAAGATGATGACATTAGCTTTGTTGCTGTTAAGTGCCATTGAGTGAATTCCAATTCATAGTGCCCCTGTATAGAGTTTCTGAGGCTGTACAATCTGCAGGAGCAGAAAGTCTCATCTTTCCTCTGAAGTGGCTGATGAACTTGAACTACTGACCTTGCGGTTCACAGCCCATTGTTTATCCTACAAAGCTACCGCACTCCTGAAATTAACTTAGTTGTTGTTAAGTGCCATCGAGTTGATTCTGACTCATAGCAACCTTGTATAATGTTTCCAAGTAGCAGCTGGTGAGCTTGAACCACCTACCCTGCAGTTCAAACGACTTTGCAGTCTGCCGCATTAGCCCACTGTGCCACACCAGGACTCCTGAAGTTAGCTTTGGGCATGTTTACTTTGAGGTGCATCCATAAGAAGATATCGAGTAGGTTGCTGATTATATAAAGAACAGAGTTGTAAATTGGGAATAATCAGCATGTTGACTTAAATGTTTATCCAAGAGGGAAAGAGAAGATCCCCGGGAATTCCAGAGGAATGCCAATATTTATGCAATAGAATTAAGACACTTTTTAATGAAGTGAAAAAAGAAGTACAGGGAGTTGCCATAGAAACCTCAGGGAGGGAAGAGTTCTAAAAAGAAAGACTAGTCAAGAGTATTTAAGTGAAATAAGGACTGAATAACATCCACTGAATCTGAAAATCAGTAAGAATGGTTTCAGTTAATGATGGGGTCAAAAGTCAGATTTCAGTGACCTGAGAAATGAATCGAGTAAGGAAATGGATTTAGATTGTTCCTACAATAAAGAGGCTTGGTTGGGAAGATAAGAGCAGAGATTACATTATAGCTAGAAGAGAGCTCAGGGTCAAAGGTGGGAAAGGTAAAGAGCATGTTTGTTCGTTGAGATAAAAGTCAGCAGAGAGAGAAAAATATGAAAGAAGACAAAACAGATGCCACAGAAAAAAGTATGTGAACAGAGACCCAACAAGAAGGAGTATTGAAGGAATTAGCTTTAGATTGAAGGAGAGGGGTGGTGGAAAATATAAGAACTTGAGACAGGCTTTGGAGGAAATGGTGGCTCAGGGGTAGAAATCTCATCACCCATGTGGGAGACCCAGGTTCAATTCCCAACCAGTGTACCATCTGTCACTGGAGGCTTGTGTGTTGCTATGATGCTAAACTTCTAGACAAAACTGGATTAGGAAGAGACACTTACTGATCTATTTCTGAAAATCTGCCAATGGAAATCTTATGCATCACAAAGGCAGCATTTCATTTCTTTTTGCTTGTGTTCTCCATGAGCCTGGACCAACTCAGCAACAACTAACATCAACAGAAAAGCATTGCTAGTCAGTTAGGTTTGATTTCAGTCAGGTGGTTGATGTCCTCACTCTTTTTCTTAGGATAGAAGTCCTGGTGTGGGTTAATGCACCAGACTGCAAAGCCATTTGAAGTGCAAGGTCAGTGGTTCGAGCTCACCAGCTGCTGCTTGGAAACCCTATACAGGGTCACTATGGGTCAGAACTGACTCGACAGCACTAAACAAAAACAACATTCTTAGGATGAAATGTACTCAGGCTGTTGGAGCTTCACTTGCACCACCTCTGTATGTAGTAAATTTGAGAATAATCAACTGAACATGGCTGACTGAGTTCCAGCCATCTTTCCTTTTAGGAGCAATCCGTTTACCAACAACATGTGTTCTGCTCCTCCAAGGACAATTTATATTCCTTAGAACAGAGGATAATGCCTTAGTCCAATACTGTCTTGAACTGGGTCAAGTCTGCCTAATTCTGAGATTCAACATAAACAAACTCTCATGGCTAGGAGACCTAGAGTCAGATCCTCTGACCTGGCCTCTAATGGTAAAGAAAAATTACATTTTTATATGTTACTGTTCTTATTTTTATTTTTAATTAGATGAATAATAGGAGGGAGGCAGGGTTATTTTCCCATGTGCAATTAATCTTTTACTTGTCAAGTATGTTGTTGTTAAGTGCTGTCGAATTGTTTCCAAGGAGCGTCTGGCAAGCTTAAACCACCGAACTTGTGGTTGAAACGACTTTGCAGTCCAGCTCATTAGCCCACAACGTTCTATACCAGGACTCCACCAAGTATAATTGAAGATATAAGAAGTATAAACTATTAGTGCCCTCCTCCCGAAAATATGCTCTTCTCTTTTTACTTCAACTATGGCTGCCCAGCTAGAGAGTGTTGGACCTGACTCAGTGGCACTTAACAACAAAAACAACAGACCTTAGTTAAACCTAGTTTAATTTGATAGAAGATGACCGAGACTGGTGGGAAGTAGAGCAACAAGATGGAGGGACTCTGGGTCACTGAATGGCTTCTGGAGTAGACTTGGTTCACTGGACTAGACTAGACTATATACTATGGTATAACCAAGAAATTATTAGTACTGGACCAAAAGGTCAGTTTGAACTGCAAGGTGGGTGGTTCAAACTCACCAGCCATTCCTGGGAAACCCTATACAGGGTTGCTATAAGTCAGAGCAACTTGACAGCAACAACAATGTATGTATGCTACTTACTTACAATAGCTTAGACCACAGTTCAGGCAGAAAAAAAAAAAACAAATATAAAGCTCCTAAGACAGGTATGCATTTGGTATGTTTGAGGCTACAGAAGAGCAGTGTGCCTGGCATAGTGGGTAAGGAAGAGAGTTACCCTCTTTCCAAAGGAATGAGCTTCGGCTAATCAACAGGAGACAGACCAACAAGGGTTAGATCAGAATAAGGAATTTAGATTTTATTCTAGGCATGTTGGGAAGTCATTGTAGATATATAAGCAACTGAGTGGCATTAATAGATATGCATTTTAGATGACAATTCTGTTGAGAATGGACGCAAAGGGGAGAAGCAAAAAAAAAAAAAAAAAATGGTTAGAGCTATTACAGTAGCTAAAGCAAGAAAGGATGGTGACTTGGATAATGATTCAGAACGTTTGGGCAGTTTGGAGCATTTTGTAAACAAATACAATCATTGAAGTCCTCTTCGTCAGTGGCAAAAGAATTTATTAGTCAAAACGAAAGAATCCAATAAAATATCAAAGGTTTTCTTTTGTCTGGCGCCATTAGGCCAAGCATTCCTTAACTCCCAAGCTTTAATATACTGCTGACTGCTGTCAAGATGCCTTAGTTGTCATGGAATGAATGCTTTGGCTCAGTTCAGCTACCCCAAACAAGGTCCCTTGCCTACAGCTGCTTGTTTATGAGAACATGTTCAGCAAAGTGGATGTCTAGATTTCAGTTAATCCAATCAAACATCAGCTAGTACTTTTGGTTTGCTGCTTCCAATGTAAGCGGCTGCCAAGTCCAGTCAGTATTTATTCCAAACTGTTTTTTTTAAAGTGGCCTCTGCAGCTGCTTATCCCTGGTAAGGCTTCTAATCACAAGGCTATGGACTACTCACAGATGGGAGAGCATTTTGATGTTAGTTAATCCAATGTGCTGGAAGAAACAAAACAGCAAAATTGGCAAGAGATGGGTGCCTTCTGATTGGGTACTATTGGCACAGAGATGAGGTGCCAGGAAATTGTAGTAGATGAAGCAGACCTAAAAGAGCATCCTACAATGGATAGTAGTAAATTGCTCTTTTTTTCCCCCAAAGAGCTATTCCCTTTTTTTAATCTCTACATCTGGTGCAAGCTGAACTGATTCCTTTGGATGCAGAAGGCCTTTCTATTGAGTGAGTGCACCTTCAGGACCAGAGGTAGAGTGAGGAGGGAACTGGAGACCCTTGACTCACAACTCCAAAACAGATACTATCTAATCCCATCCAGAGAACCTTAATCCAATGAAAAATTGTTTGCTTTATTTCTGTGTCAATGCAGACATTCTCCCAAATGACCAACTGTGTTGTGAATGTATATACTAAGAATTTCAATTTGATAGTTGTCTGTCTGTGTGTGTGTGTGCATGAAATTGGAGGCAAAGTCAGTTGTTGAGCATGAGGATAGTAGAGAGGTGGCAGAAACTTTGGGGGGAAAAAAAAAGTAGATGGTTGGAATAGTTGCTATAAATAATTGGAGCTAGAGTCAACCTAGGCATGAGAAAGAATTACTGAGAGTCCTTGAGGACCCAGGTGGAATGGAAAATTTTAAGATTTCAGGACTCCAAGGGGTAGATTACACCAGGAAGGTTTTTAATTACTTGCCTTTATGGAGGCTAGAATTATAATATTTCAAATTATTTTCCTAAAAAAAAAAAAAAATGATTCCCTGTTTTAGTTTTGATATGGACTGGGCTGTCTTTGAAAATAAAAATAGTCGTTCTTAAGAGCATGGGTTTCTTATTTAAGTATTTTCATATCAGAGATGAAGAAAGAAGGCCTGAGCTTAGAAGGAAGATATAGAAATGTACTGACAGCAATATTTGGGGATATCATTTCATGTGTTTTCCCTTTTTATAATATCTTTTTAATCTGAAATATCTTGCCATTAAAATGAGACAGAATATCCATGGCTTATGTCCCAAAGAAAGGAGATGAAGGAAGACAGAGAGGCAAAGGTATCAGTTGAGGTTATAAATGGATTTTAAAATAGCTCATTATGAATAGTAGTTGTGAAAGTTTGGTTTTCAATTGCAGAATCCAATTTCTTAAGTTTTTGGAATTTCAAGTTTCTTTTCACATGGCAGGGATTTGGAGTATAGAATTTATCATCTATGATAAATGCTTTGTACAACTTACTTTTAAAATGAAGAATAGATTTAATGAAGATGTTGGTATTACTTTTTTTTTTCTCTCTCTCTCTCACCATACAGAAAGGAGATAAAAACTCTGGCTGTCTGTAAAAAACTTACAAGAGATTTAACCAGGGTAATGATGTAATGATGCTAACTTTATCCTTGAAAAAGAGTCTAGGGGCATAGCTCCTGGGCTTTTGCTGGATTATAGATGGGAGGTGGGATAAAATGACAGGAAATCTGAAAATATGAGGATAAGTCACAAAGTATTGCTAGTAGGGTTCCTGTTCATATAAGCACATATTTATTCCAAACAAAATTTAGGCATGCCTCTGCTTTCAGTGGATAACTGCATAAATGTCTCTCAGCAATACACTTCTCTTAGTATTTTATTGTTGTTAGGTGCCATCAAGTCAGTTTCAACTTATAGCGACCCTCTGCATAACAGAATGAAACACTGCCCAGTCCTAAGCCATCCTCACAATTGCTGTAACTTTTGAGCTCATTGCTGCTGCCACTGTGTCAGTATACCCCCCTGGGGATTCTTCCTCTTTTTCTCTGACCACCCATGTTTATTTTTAAATTATATGGGAGAACATCTATTTTATACTCATCCTATCATATATTTCATTTCATTGCAATGATTACAATCCCCTCCATGCATCATCATTCAAAAGTATTTGCTTCTATTCCTTGTTGTTTTGCTTCTTTTTTTCAAATGTGCACAAAACACCCTGACTCTCCACTTTACCAAGCATGATGCCTTTCTCCAGGGACTGGTCTCTCCTAATAACATGTCTGAAGTGTGAGCTGCAAAGTCTCACCATCCTGGCTTCTAAGGTTCATTCTGGCTCCACTTCATCCAAGATAGGTTGATTTGTTCCTTTGGCAGTCCATGAGGATTTATTCTTCTCCAACACCATAATTGGAAAGCACTGATTCTTATATAATCTTCCATATTTATTGTCTAACTTTCACATACATATGAGGCAATTGTAGGGTTCTTTCAAGTAAAAGATCCAAATAAAACAGTAGCTTCTGTGGGGCCAGTTAAACTCAACACAGAGAAAAACAAAAGGTACATTTCAGAAGGTTTGGGTGGCTGTCTTTTGGGACTTCCGTGGGGAAATCTTGATAGATTTTCTAGAAGGACACAGGATGATCGTGGGGACTTATTATGAAGGTGCTTTAAGAAAATAGAAAAAATGGGTGAGAAAAATATCAGGGAAATTGTGTCAAGGAATTTTTTTTCCATCATAACAATGTACCTGCTCATTTTTCAAGGGTAGTGCAAAACTATGATGGCACTGAACATTCCTCCTTCTAATTGATTGGGTTTTATAACTCATTGTAATGGCCACACAGAACTTACACTCCATTCTCAGAGTTATGGGGTTTATTAGAAAAATTAACAGGTTAAAATTTGGGGTCAGCAATGCTTAAAGCATGATACTTCCAGTCAGGACACTCTCTCCTCGGCGGCACCCACAGACAGGTCTCTCTCTACCCAAGTAATGTTAACAAAGCTCTTTTAGGACTGCTGATGAATGCCCACAGGACACACCAGTATGAAGTCATTCAGCTCTAGCTCCAGGGATCAGAAAACCTAACTCCACCAATTAAGAGCCTGCAGGAAACCCATTTCTGCAAGCAAGCAAGCCTCCTACCTAAAATTACTCAACTTTACTTGCTCCATGAGCTGGGAAGCCCATTGCTCTTGTCTCATGCTCTGGTTCTTGGTTCTACTGCTACTGCTTCTCTGCCACTGCTCTGAGATCACATCTTTCTGTCCTTCACTCAGGGAGGTTCAATACAGAGAGATCTCTAGGTCCAAATGATGTGCTCAATTCCTGGTTCTTCCGTGATGGTAGTGAGATACCCCTCCTGCTTCTGAGATCACTCATTTTATACCCATGTGAGATTTCAAAGTTTTCAGGATGACAAAGAATTCTGTTAACACACACAGCTGAATCATGCCATCCTATCAGTATCTTCTCTTATCTTCTCTTACCCAGATTCATCAGGAAAAGAGTCGTTTGGTGGGACTTACAAATACTAAGACTAGGAGGAGCATTAAATAGTTCACTATATCACTCTTAAAATACTGATGAAGATCAAAGACCACAGCATTCGGTATGAATTGCATCTTAATGTAAAGAAAACAAAATTCCTCACCACTGGACCAATAAACATCATTTTTATCAATGGAGAAAAGATTGAAGTTATCAAGGACTTCACTTTTCTTGGATCAATCATCAGCACTCATGGAAGCAGCAGTCAAGAAATCAAATGATGCATTGCAAAGCTGAGGCACAAGACCTTTTTAAAGTGTTGAAGAGCAAAGATGTCAGGACTAAAATGTGCTTGACCCAAGCCATGGTATTATCAATAACCTCATATGCATGTAAAAGTTGGACAGTGAATAAGGAAGATCATAGATGAATTGAGGCATTTGAGTTATGGTGTTGGAGGAGAATATTGAAAGTGTCATGGGCTGCCAAAAGAACCAACAGATCTGTGTTGGAAGAAGTACAGCCAGAGTGCTCTTTGGAGGCCAGGATGGCCAGACTTCATCTCTCATATTTTGGACATATTGTCCGGTGGGACCAGCCACTGAAGAAAGGATATCATATTTGGTAAGGTGGAGGGTCAGAGAAAAAGAGGAAGACCCCCAGAAAGATGGATTGGAAAAGTGGCAACATCAATGGGCTCAAGCGTGGCAACAATTGCAAGGTTAGCCCAGGTCGGGACAGTGTTTCCTTCTGTTGAGCATAGGGCCGCTATGAGTCAGTACTGACTCGATGACACCTAACAACAAAAGGTGTCAGGGCTGTCCTATGAGAATCTCCTTGGAAAACTTTACTCCACCTACCCTATAGATCTGATCTTGTTTCTTCAGGCTTCTGTTTGTTTCCCAAACACAAAGAACAATGAAAAGAAACATGATTTGATTGAGAATGCCCAAACTGTCATTTTGACGGGGTGTAAATCAAAAAGTACAGAATTCTTCGGGGAAGAACAAACACCATCTTCCGAAGATGGAAGATAGGTTGCAAAACAGTAGCTTCACATTTTGATAATTTTGTTTAATAAAGATTTCTATGATTTTGTAATAGTACTTTTTCACTTGCCCTCATAGGTGCCCAGACACCATAGGGCAGCCTAGGAAATTTCAAGCTCAGGAGACAAGAGCCTGAGTAGAAGGGAAGCAATAGCAGAAGGAATGTGTCTATGTGAATGAGTCTGGGAGTAGCTTTCCTGGAATAGGGAAAGGAAAAGGAGTCCTAAACAACTGCAGACACTGAGTATATATATTCTTCAAGATGCCTGAAAGCCATGGCAGAGGCTGCAGGTATCAGCAATACAGCCTCCAAAGAAGTAAACTCTTTCCAGTAGAATCAGTCATTAAGAACAAAGGATGGTGCATGAATCAGCCACCCTTCCCTATGCCAGGGAAACTCAAACACCCAAGAACATAGAACATCTCTGGGGACAAGGGGAGAGGAGGAAGAGGGGGAAAGATGCCTAAATATGACTGAATATTCCATCCAAAGACATTGTGTTCAAATGCAGAAGTGACTAAGTTGCCTTGAATCAGCAAGTTTTTTGTTTTTTGTTTTTTTCCTCTTTCATATATAACTGCACAGTACTGGAACGTCATGAGTCAAGTTGAATTCATTTATAGACAAAAAGAAAGAAAAGGTCCATTTCTGTACTACAGTGTTGGTCACTGAATTTCCAAACCTAATACAGAGATCTTCTGCCTCAGTGAATCAGAGAAGCAGGAGTCTATAGAGACTTTTCTCAAGGTTAGTTGGCCTGACCTATTAAAGTTTCTGTATATGATATTGTTCCAGATGGAATGACTCAGGATTTGGAAAATCTTTCAGACAGTAGGAAGCAGAGAAGAAGGTGAGAAGTGGGCAGAATAGCAATTTGTCAGGGGACCCTGTAGAAGGTTTGGGATTGTAGGTTCTGAAAACACTGGTTGCTGATATCCAAATGCATGTTTCTTTGTTCCCATTCTCTCCCCAGCCATTTAGTAAAGTCTTGTCACATAATAGGCCCAATGAAATGCATTCATTAGGAATAGTCCTGTAACTATGCACAGATCACAATGATAAAGGTAAGATCAGTGACATTCTTCCCTCTCCACTTGAGGCCAGCTTTGCTTTAATGGAAGACAGTGCTTATAAAGCTAACAAACAGCAAAGTAAGTGGGTTGGAAAGCCAGAAGAATTCTGAAACTAGATGACATAGGAGATGCATGCTAAGGCATAAAGACACCCTCCCTGTCTCCCCTAAACACTCCCTTCAAAGACGTGTGTACCAGGACAAGAACTTTGAGAAGGGGGAGAAGAACTGAGGCCATATGACAGGATTGCTGTTGCTATTGTTGTTAAGTGCCATTGAGTTATTTCCAATGCATAGCGACTCTGTATAGGGTTTCCCAGAAGCTGGTGGGCTTCAGTCGCCAAATTTGCAGTTCATACTCACCGTTCTATCTAGTGTTTATCCTTAATTGACACACCAGGACTCCATGACAGGATTGTTGTTAAGTGTTGTCAAGTTGGTTCCAACCCATAGCAACCCTGTACAGGGGTTCGCTATAGGTCGAAACAGACTTGATGGCACTTAACAACAACTGATGTGGTTGAACCGCTGGCCTTGCTGTTCAAACCAACTTTGCAGGCCAGTGCACTAACTCACAGCACCACACCAAGACTCCATGACAGGATTAGGGACTGGTAAGTTAATACATTTGAACTTAAAAATAAAGAATGCCATATTTATTTACTTCTCTTTTAAATTTACAAATTCATTGTGAATTTTTAACAAAAATAAATTTCTTTACAGTACTACCATTTGTTTTAAATAGATAATATTGATCTAGCAGTGAACATGTGAAGAACACATCTTACCCTTTCAAAGTACCAACAATACATATATACTTTTTTTCACATTCCTGCATTTATGGAGTATGAACTTTCTTATCTTTTGTTATTTTTATCTACCACTACATAATTAAGGAGCTCTGTCATGGTTACGAGTTAGACTTCTTACCTCAAGGTCAGCAATTAAAAACTACCGGCGTTTCCACAGGAGAAAGATGAGGCTTTCTGCTCCTGTAAAGATTTACAGCCTCGGAAACCCTGTGCAGGGTCACTGAGTTGGAACCACCTCCACGGCACATAACCACCACTACATAGTTAACTCTCCATATTCCTACAATCATTCTTTGACTTAAAAAGGACACATACTATTCCATATGTTTTTGTACCATAATTTATTCAATCGTTACTTAATTTCTTTTTTGTATATTTGTTTTCTTTTGGGGTGGGGTAGGGAGGAGATGCTGCAGTGTTGGGTTAGTGTATATAACTTTTGCTTCTATTTAATGATTTTGCCTATGTTTATTTTACTCTGAAGTTGAACTTACTCTGGAGTTGCAGGTGGTTGGCTTGCTTCTTTTCCCCACATTCAGTTGACTATTAGAACAGCTGACATTTTAAATGAAAACAAAATAATGAGTCTTAATTTTGATAGCAACAAAATTCTCTATACTCAACAATTTAAAAAGTAAATGAATTCAAGAATGGGGCTGTAGATGGTAGGCCAGCAGTGTGGCAAGACCTGGGGACTCTTGGGCCCATAGTCAGTGACATAGCCACAGAGGACTAGAGTGGAGAGTGATGCGTCCAGCTGATAAGAAGAGAGGGCATATACACAAGAACACCCACACTTGCAGATAATACCCACTTGACCTGGCTTCAATGACTATATGATCAGAGCTCAACTAGAAGAAGAAAGAAGAGTTAAAAAAGAGTAATCTGATACAATCTGATGAACTTGACCTACATCTATGGATGCAGCAGCTCAAAAGAGGGAACTAATCTTTACAGCATGGATCATTCTCAGCCCCTCCATACACAGAGTAGACAGGGATGGGCAACTTGGACATTGGCTACCCAAAATGGGGGACGGGGGGAGCCTACAAAG
Source organism: Chrysochloris asiatica (assembly GCF_000296735.1). Lineage (NCBI taxonomy): Eukaryota > Metazoa > Chordata > Mammalia > Afrosoricida > Chrysochloridae > Chrysochloris > Chrysochloris asiatica. Next base: position 14,041,999 of record NW_006408549.1, on the reverse strand, counting down.
GCAAGAAGTGACTGGCTTACAAGCTTTCAAGAGGGAACCTAGATTGAAAGGGTATGGAGGAAGGTAGAATCCCCACTGAGTAGTATCCAATCTGTCTAGGCTGGGACGATGAAAGGAAATGCAGATAGGTCTCTTGTGATACAATAGTGAATAATTGCTATCAGGACTGATTGTGAGGGTTGGAAATGTAAAGGTAGATGTTTTGTAGCAAGGAGGGGTGGCAGGGGCCATGATGGCTCTGATAAAAAATACATTGCAACAACATCAGAGGCCATGTTACCAGAGGGCAGAGCGGCCGAGGACCCTAAGCATGAGGGGCTCATTGTTAAGCAAGGCCACAATGAGTCTCCCCTTGGAAGGCAAGGCCCCAAGGAGGGATCTCATGTGGGGAGTCTTGCAGTTTCTGTCTCTTTGTTTTAATCAGCTTATTTTTAATTTTCTTGATTTTATAATAAAAGTTTTCAGTAGAATCTTAGTAAGAAAGATATTAAAGATTTGAAACTTGTTTTTAGGCACATTCAC
>NW_006408549.1:14021728-14040702 GCF_000296735.1 Chrysochloris asiatica | reverse complement strand
TTGTCAGGGCTGGCCCCCAGCAGAGGGGAGTGATTAACTTTGCAGTCTAGGAGCAGAGGTCCCTGGGACCATCAAGGGAGAAGAGTGGAGAGCAGGACCCTACCCAGAGAAGCAGTGATGCCTGAGATGGAGGCAGCAATGATGACATGGAGAAATGGAGCAGTTGGGGACTGTAGACCCATAGAGAGAGAGGGGCTGTGTGCTGATGACTAGGGGACAGGCCTGTGATGTATACCCTTTGGTTGGTTGATGATGCATGGAGGGGATTGTAACCATGGCAATGAACGATATACGACAGGTTGAATGTAAAACTAATGTTCTCCCATGTAAACTATCGCATAATTCACAATAAAATATTTTAAAAAAAGAAGAGGGCTGTAAAAATGTAATTTTTTGTTGTTGTTTTAAACAAGCTTTGTATTCTAGAATACTTTCAGATTTACAGAAAAGTTGTGAAAGTAGTATAGAGAGTTCCCCTATACACTACATCTTCTTTCCTTTGCTGTTAACATCTTATGTTAGTGTCACATTGGTTTAAGCAGGCAGCTCTTAAAAGAAAGGTTGGCAGTTTGAACCTACCTGTGGTTCAGTGGAAGAAAAGATCTGGCAATCTGTCCCCTAAAGATTACAGCCTAGGAAACTCTAGGGAGCAGATTTTCTCTGTCACATAGGACTGCTGTGTGTCTAAATCAACATAATATTATTCAGATTTCCTACATTTTAGATAATTTGTTTTAGTCATAGCTTGTTTTATATGATAGTCATTTTAAGTCATGAAAAGTTGATTTCTAAAAATGATTTCATGCTGGTACAAATGGACTCTCTGAATTACCCTAGAAGATGTTGGAGGAAAAATAAATCTTTCTAAATTACTTCACAGAAGTGTCTTGTGGATGGAAAATAAAAAGGGAAAGACTATAATTTTCTCTTTCCAATTCCCTACTCACTTCTTCCACAGGTCCCTAGGCAGGACATTCTAATAGATGGGCATTGTCTATACGGAAGCAATGAAGGGCAATTGTGATCATTGTTATTTGGTGCCATCTTATTGGTTCCTAGTTATAGCAATCCTATGTGCAACAGAACAAAATAATGTTTGGCCTTGTGCCATCCTCACAATTATTTCTATATTTGCACCTATTGTTGCAGTCTCCGTGTCATTCCATCTAGTTAAGGGTCTTATTTCTTTTTGGCTGGCAATCTACTGTAATAGGCATGAAGTCCTTTTCCAGAGACTGGTGCCTCCTGATAATATGTCCAAAGCACGGGAGATAATGTCTCATCCTCCTTGTTTCCAAGAAGCATTCTGATTGTACTTCTTCTAAGACAAAATTGTTCAGTCTTCTGGTAGTCCATGGTATAGTTAATACTCCTTACTAACACCATAATTCAAAGGCATAAATTTGTCTCCAGTTTTCCTCATTAATGGTCTAGCTTTTGTATGCATATGAAGCAGTTGAAAATACTATGACTTGGGTCAAGCTCACCTTTGTTCTCAAAATCATACCTGTTTTTTAACAATTTATTTATTTTACTTTTTATTGTTATTTGAGTAAAGGTTCACAGAACAAGTTGGTTTTCCATTGAACAATGTGTACACATTTTGATTACAGTCCCCACAATGTAACATCACTCTTAATGCTTCCTTCCTATATTTCTTGTTTCCATTCTTCCCTGTTTCGTACCCCCTCCTGTCTTCTGAACTTTGTTCTTGGCTAAATGCTGCCCTTTTGATCTCAAATGGTTAATTATTCTTAGGAGTGTGTATCTCCCTGGTGTTATTGTTAGCTTATAGCCTGTCAGTTATTTGGCTGAAAGTTGAGCTTTGGGAGTGAATTAAGTTTCAGGCCCGAAGATTGATTTCGGGGTTCCATGACTTTCTATCAGACCAGTAAATCTGCTCCTTTTAATGACTTTAATGTGATCCCTTTCAGAACAGTCAGCAGTGGTAACCAATTACCATCCAGTTCTTCTGATCTAAGAGTCAGGAGGCTGAGGTTCAAGAGGTCTAATGGACTAATGTCCATTAATGTTTTTAAACACTTTAAAGATGTCTTTTGCAGCAAATTTTCCCAAAGCAATACATTGTTTATTACTTGACTGCTGCCTCCATGAGCATTGATTATGGATCCACAAAAAATTAATTTCCTAACAAATTAAAATTTTTATTTATTTATCATGATATAGCTTATTGGTCCCGTTGTGAGAATTTTTGTTTTCTTTATGTTGAGGTGTAATCCATACTGAAGGTTGTTGTAGTCTTTGTTCTTCATCAGTGTTTCACGTCCTCATCATTTCAGCAAGTGAAATTGTATCATCTGCAATATTTCAGGTTGTTCATGAGTTTTCCCACAATCTTGCTGCCATGTTCTTCATATAGTCCAGCTTTGCAGATTATTTACTCAGCATACAAATTGAATAAGTATAGTGAAAAGTGATTTTAAATACCAAGTTTATGTACAAACTATGCACAAGGTATGTACAAATACCTTGGTCTATGTACACGTTCTGCTTCAGCATAATTAAGTATTCTAGAATTCTCATTTTTTATAATGCTATTCATAATTTGTTGTTAAAGAACAATTTTTCATGTTATTATAATATACTGTGTATAAATTATGACATGAAAGAATTTCATAATGTGTTATGAAATAACACATTTAATTTTAAATTGTAACATTTATAAATTTTGATGTAACATAATTTCATAATTTGTAATGAAATTATGAATAACATTGCAAAGAATGGGAATTCCAGAATACTTAATTGTGCTAGTTCAGAACCTGTACAAAGACCAAGAGACAGCCATTCAAATAGAACAAAGGGATACAACATGGCTTAAAATCAGGAAAGGTGTGTATCAGGGTTTTATCTTTCACCATACTTATTCAATCTATATTCTGATAATCTTGGTCCAGGTACAGAATCCTCATGAGCACAAGTAAGTGTTCAGGAATACTCATACTTCGTAATGTTGTCCAAAACTTGTCATGATCAACACAATCAAAAGCCTTTGCATAGTCAATAAAACACAAGTAAACATCTTTCTGGTATTCTCTGCTTTCAGCCAAGATCCATCAGACATCAGCAATGATAACCCTCATTCCACAGCCTCTTCTGTATCTGGCTTGAACCTCTGGAAGTTCTCTGTCAATGTACTCTTACAACTATTTTTGTATTACCTTTAGCAAAACTTTACTTGCATGGGATATCAAAGAGCTTGTCCGATGATTTCTACATTCCTTTGGGTCACCTATCTTTGGAATGGGCACAAATATGGATCTCTTCCAATCAAGTGGTCAGATAGTTGTCTCCCAAATTTCTTGATAGAGATGAGTGAGTGCCTCCTGTGCTGCCTCACTTTCTTGAAAGATTTCAATTTTCATTCCATCAATTCCTGGTGCCTTGTTCTTTGCCAATTCCTTCAATGCACCTTGGACTTGCTCCTTTAGTATCATTGGCTCTTAATCATATGCTATCTCTTGAAACAGTTGAACATTAACCATTTCCTTTTGGTACAGTGTCTTTGTGTATTCCGTCCATCTACTCTTGATGCTTTCTGCATCATTCAATAATTTTCTCAGAGAATCTTTCAATAATGAAAGTTGAGGCTTGAATTTTTTCTTCAGTTCACCCAGCTTGAGAATGCTGAGTGTGTTCTTCCTTTTTGGTTTTCTGATTCCAGATCTTTGCACATTTTATTGTAATATTTGGCTTTGTCTTCTTGAGCTGATCTTTGAAATTTTCTGTTTGGCTCTTTTACTCCACTAGCAACACTCAAATTGGCATAGTGCAAGGAACACTGCTATGCCACTTAAATTTCCACTGAATACTCAAGACATTGAGTTGGATCTTAACATGTTACTGGTAGAAACAAGCTATGCACACATGAGTGCCTTCTGACAATTATGGCCAGATTGTCTCAAGTTTTATAGTTTATAAATTATTATTCTCATCTATACCTTAGCTAGATTATTCAGTAATGACTTTCTAAAGAAATACAAGCATATTATTGTTTAATTGTGAGTTTTGAATAGGGATAGAAAATGGACTTAGAAGTGTAAATGAGGAAATGTTTCTTTATATAAAGAAGAGTGTGAAAAATCATTATGAAAACGTTTTAAAAAGGAAAAAAAAATCTCCTAAACACTTTGAATTAAATGTGTCCTATGAGGATGGAAGACTATAGAGCATCTATTGTCTTAGTAGGGTTTATGAGTGTTCTGGGAAGAGCAGTAAGAAATCAAAAAGCCTCAGTGAGAAGGGATGCTGAGTAGTTTTGGGTTTTGACTATAGCCTTTTGCACTGATCAGGATACAGAAAAAGCAAATGCAGGAAGCAGGAAACAGAGGCAGCTTCATTAATCCAAAACCTGAACAAATAATTTACCATACACACAATGCGGAGAGAATCATTTTAGGAGGTATTTCAGGGAGAAAAGGCATCTTCTTCATTAGAAAGCAGGAACTTCTTCCATAACCATCTGTGTGGTCCCCACCTGCCATCTGGACCCCAAATAATTCCCTTTGGGTACAAGGACCCTGACATCAGCCATCATCTGAGCCAGCACAAACTACTTCCGGATCAGGTGTCCTGACCACAGACAACACCTGGGCCTATAGGAACTCCATCTAGGGTTCAGTGACCCCACCCGCTCCTCTCTCCCTTCTCCCGTGTCCACCTTATGAACCACCCCCCTCCCTCACCTGGCAGAAGTTGCCAACCCACACATGGTGTCCTGCCCTCCACAGTTTTCAGTTTTCTCCTCTCGGTCTGAGCTCTGTACTAGTATTTTCCTTCCTTTGATTTTTGTTCCCATCTTCTCCCTTTTTTTTTTTTTTACCCTTTCCTTTTCTACCTTCTGTTTTTGTTTTTTCCTCTTGTTTCTCTTTTCATTTTTCCCATGCAATTCTTCTTTCTTTTTCTCTTGATTTTTCATATATATATATATATATACACATATATAATATATTTATATACATATAATGTATATCTATTTACCTTTATCCATTTCACTTTTCTCCTTTTCCCTTCTTAGTTTTGGTTATTGTGTTATTTTTCTTTTTTCTTTTCTCCCTCCCCAGTTTTATTTTCTTTTCCCTTTTTTTCTCTTTTTAGTTATTATCTTCCTTTTTCTTTCAGCTGCCTATTTTCTACTTTTATCACTTTCCTGTTGTTTCTTTGTGTTTATCATTTTTTGTTTCTTTCCTCACACAACTAGGTAAAACAGACTGTTTCAAGCTTGGAAAGAAATTAATAATTTACCAAATGACCACAAAGAAAATGAATAAACCTTCTCAAAATAAAAATGGAAAATCATAAAGATTTAGTAAACACTAAAGCAAAAACAGCAAGAAAGTGATAAGAAAACCTACAAATAAAATGAATTCAGCACAGAAAATTATGGGAAGCAAAGAACCAAGACTGTGCAATGTTAAGAATATATATATATAATCTATATCCATCAAATTGATTCCAAACTATAGCAATCCTCCTTTAGGACAGAGTTGAACTGCTCCATAGGGTTTCCAAGGCTATAGTCTTTATAGAAGCAGATTGGCACATCCTTGTCTAGCAGAGTGGGCCAGTGGGTTCAAACTGCCAACCTTTTGGTGAGCAGTCAAGCATTTAACCACTGCATCACCAAGGCTCCTTCCAAATCTGCTTGCATATCATAATTAGTTAGACAAAACAAAACAGCACTAAAATACTATTATCACTTTAAGTATGTTGTTGAGAGAGCTAATTTATCACATCACATAATATACTGCATGAAAAATAAACTAGCTAAAAGTAAAGTTCATTTTCAAATGTAAGGGATAATTGGAAGCTTCACTTTCTTGACCCTCATCCTGTGCTATTTCTTTCCTAGTGATATTAATTTTATTTTTAGTGTTTCTCCTTCAGGGATATACACAAGGTCACATACCAGTCCATCTGCAACATTTTTTTATATGGGAAAATATTACACCACCAGCTGAGTCATTTACACAGATGAGTTTTAACAGGTGCTGAGGAAAAATATGACCCTAAATTTATAGGTCAGAGTACTAAGAGCAGGTCTCCTGGTGTGGAGCTGTAGGGTCAGCCCCGGATTGATTGTGAAGAACAAAGTCAAGTAGTTCAAACTCATCAGCTGCTCTTTGGAAACCATCTACAGGGTCACTGTGAGTTGGAACTGACTCAACAATGCTTAACAAAACTAAGAATTAGGTTAAGAATCCATGTATGTACATGTCAACCTTTTTTTATTATTATTTTAAATATTTTCTCAGCTGATGATAAAATAGCTTAGCAACAGTTGTTAGCAGAGATAACAAACACATGCTTTGGAGAACTCTCCAGTGAGTGGAGTTGTTAGAAACGAGAGGGAAAGAAGTCGTCTAGTTTTACAGCTGGTGCCTTACTTAGTCTGGTTTCTCCAGAGGAGCAAATCAGTGAAGCATTTTGTGTGTGCTGAATTGGTTCTGATTTATAGTGGCCCTGAATAGTAGGTAGGAGGAATTTTTTTTCTGCCAAAATTTATAACATCATTTGAGGGCAATGCAAATTAATCAACTTAAAAATTATCCTGCTGTATTTGGTCAAACATTTAATTAACTCGTTGCTAAGGTGATGGCTACAAATGTGGTTGCCTAGACAGGGCCAGACCAGATGATTCCAAGGATTTTATATATCCTGAGCGTGGGAGAAAGATGAGGCTTTCTGCTTCCGTAAAGATTTACAGCCTCGGAAATCCTATATAGGGTCACTATTGGTCAAAATCGACTCCATGGCTCATACCACCACCACCACCACATGTCCTGGGGCCTGACTTTCCCCATCCCTGCTGTATAGGATTTCTAAGGAATGGCTAGTGGGTTTGAACTGCCAATATTACAATTCATATTCTAGTGCTTATCCTACATTGCCACACCAGGACTAGAGCAATTTACTTCAAGGAAATGACTCATGTATTTATGGGGACTGGCAAGTCCAAAATCCATGGATCAGGCAATAGACTGAAGACATCTGCTGGCTCACATGGTTGCAGAGGCGAACAAATGGCAGGCCAGATGACAGGCCAGAGACTTCTGTAGCCTTAAATCCCAAGAACCACATAGTAGTAACCATTACATGAAGCCAGACAATCTGGTATCCCTGCACCATCATAAATATTGTATTCAGTCTACAAGCCCAAAAGCATGTGCATGTATGTGTGTGAAGGAAAAAGATTTGTGCACTTCAGTCACCTTTATATCAAATGTAAAATAAAGAGTTCAGTTATGGTTATGGATTATGATATGATGGGAAGGAGGGGGTTTTCTTTCCTTTTTTTTTTTTTTTATCTTATAGGAAGATAAAAGATATGATGAAACAATATGCATTTTATTTTAAATATATTGTAGATGCATTATTTTTTACAACAGAAAATATGAATTTTAACACCAGTATACCAGGAAAATGCTTTCTTCCTCCAATGGCTGAAGATTTGGTCTTAGGATATGGCTCAAGTTGACCTAGACTATAAGCATAATGAAAAGAGGAACTAGTTTGCCATGTTTCCACAGTGTTTGAAGAGTTTGGTTGGTATTCAACAGGCACAATAATAAATATTTTTTGAAAAAATTATGTACATCATAGATCCTTGTCCTGAAGGATCTTATAATGACATGATAGTGATGGTGCCAAAAATGCTGACAAAAACAATTTATTAAATGCGTTTGTTTTTGTCCCAGACACTGCACTAAAATTTACATAGATTATTTCCTATGTCATCAAATCCTATGTATGTATGTATTATTACAATTTCACCGATGAGAATACTGAGTTACTGAGTTGAGACTAAACCCCACTCAGATCTGTCTCACATCAAAGCCTGATCATTTTTACTGTATTTCTATGCATAAATAAATTCTATACACACACTTTGAACATAGTACTTAAGGATAATGGTTTGATAGTAACCTATCATCTTTACTCTTAAGGAGTCAGTGAAAAGTATAAAAATATACTGAAGATATTGCAAAGTCAATTTGGCAGATAATTGTTATAGGAAACCAGTGCTGCAATTGCAAAGGGGTTAGAAATTTTGAAGTCCTAAAGAGCTTCAAAAATGCTTCTTGGGGGAAAGAAATTCAGATGGCACTTAGAAAACAATTGAATAGAAAGGAGATGAGGTTAGGATTCTGGGTAGGGGATACATGTGAACCAGGCTGAGAAGCAGGACACACCACAGGTATTTAGCAGATGATAAGGGAACAAAATTGGCTGGAGCACACTCAGGATACAAAGTTCATTTAGGGAAGAGTTAGTAGATACAGTGTTGGATACCAGTGATGGGGAGCTCTAATGCACAGCTGAAAATTTGGGGATTTATCCCATGACAACCAAAATTATTTTGAGATAGTATACTATTAATCGGAACCAACTCCACGCCACATAACAACATACTACTACTACTACTAATAGGATAGTGCTGCTGTGGTACTGTAGGATAAGCACTGGACTGCTAACAGCAAGCTAATTGCAAGATTGGTGGTTCAAACCCACCAGCTGCCCCTTGGAAACCCTATACCGGGTTGCTCTCGTTGGAACCGGCTTAATGGCACCTAACAATAGCAACAACATGCTACTGAAAACCATTTTTGTTTTCTTAATATTTTGTTTATTAACATAGCATTTTATGCCTGCAAGTATCTCCATAAAGTGAGATTATAATCTGTAAATAATTTTAAATGGAGAACAACAGCTAAAACTGAGTCCATAACTTGGCTGCAGAAGTGTCTCTTGATATTGTATCGAAGTGTGGGGACCAGACACTGGTGCTGGCAGTCTTTGGGTTCCCCACCACTGGCTTTCTATGAACTCGCTGTAATACTGTCTTGTATGAATCTGTTCTCAGAACCTTGGGCCTCTAGTCATGCTTCCTGGACTGCTGCAGGGTAAAAGGTGGGCCATTCAGGGAGGTTCTGAGTCTGCTGTGCTTCTCCTACCACCACAACATCTCCTCCAAATGTTTACAGAACTGGAGTTCTACCTACACATTTGTACAAAATATTAACTTGCTGATAAAATGCATTTGCAACACTTTGCTCCTTGATGAGCATTAACCCAGGCCATTCATTGAAACATCTAGAGCAGAAGTTTTATGTTTCTGATCACAGTCATACACTCTCCATAGAGATTTTAAAATCCTGGTGTGGCACTATAGGATAAAGCACTGGTCTGTTAATCGCAAAGTTGTTGGTTCAAATCCACTAACAGCAATTCCTTGGAAACCCTGTAAAGAGTTGCTATGAATCGGAACTGACTTGATCTCACTTAACAACAATATTTATGCTACATGTTTTCCAGTTTTTCACTTGACTTAGAACTTTCTTATGATTTTTAATATCTTGACATTTTAAAAATATTATATAGACAAATCTGATTTTTCTTTTGGGATTTCTTCATGAATTTTATTTAGAGAAAATCCTTCCATCATTCTGGAGAAAAGCTGCCCATTTTCCCCTAAGTTTTATGTGGTTTCCTTTTTGATTCTGACTCTTTAATCCACCTGGAAAATGGTTGGTATATGACATAAAGGCTTACTAGTTATTTTCATCAGATATTTTACCAATTCCATTATTGAATAATGTTTTCCACTGCTGTAAATGCAAGATTATAGAAGGGATTTGTTTATGAAGTAACATGGTCTACTAACCTCTTTGTCATTGTTTATTTTGTTCATGAGGTTATCTGTAGGACTGACCTTGTCCCTGACTCTTAGGAAATATCCAGCTGTTCCAATCCTTTTTTATTTTTTTCAAGATGAATTGAAGCATTGTTTTTAGGCTCTTAAACCCATATCTTCATCCTATTACCTTCTTGATAAAAGTTTACAGAGTACATTGGTTTTACATTCAGCAATTCATACACATTTGTTTTTGTGACATTGTTTGCAACCCTACTCCCCCCGCCCCCCAATGTAACGGCACTCTTCCCTTTGAACCCTTCCCTTTGTCCTTCTTTTCCTATCCCTCCTTGTCTTCTGAGTTTTGTCCTTGGGCCAATGCTGTCCTTTCGATTGTTCTAAGGACTGCATACCTCCTGGTATTATTATTCACCCTATAGGTTGGTCTGTAGAATAGGAGCACAGTAACTTTATACAAAAGCGTGGGACTATGAACCACAAGGTCGGTGGTTCAAGCCCACCAGCCACTCCATGGGAGAATGATGAGGCTTTCTGCTCCTGCATACATTCACAGACTTGGAAACCCTATATGGGGTCACTATGAGTCAAAACAAACTTGGTGACACTTAAAAAAAAAACAGCCTGTCTATCACTAGGCTAAAAGTTCAGCCGGGAGGTGAGTTCAGTTCCAGGCTTCAAGGATGCTGAAGGATCATAATCCACTAATTTCTATCAGACCAATAAGTCAGTTGTTTGTTGGTTTTCTTTCTTTCTTTCTTTAACAATTTTGTATTTTAAATAAAGAACAAGCTCTGTAATCTATTTGTTCAGAAATTATCTTAAATACCACATTTCATATTTTAATCATAGAAATTTATCATCATTATCTGTTCGTCCCTCAATATATTATCAAGTTCCCTGCTAAAGTCACAAAAGAAAACAGACTTGAATTGTTTCATTTAGAAGCCATTTCCTGAATTATAAGTTGTCCTTGTATTACACACACAGACATATTTGGGCAAAACATTCTTTTAAATGAAATTTTATAAAGGCGATGATTTTTCCCAGAAATTTGGTCTCAATTTAAGCTGGTTGGGAAACAATGCTTCTCTTCTGTTGGTCTTAAAGTGTAAGTTGCAAGTATTGCTAGAAGAGTATCAGACGATGTCAGAAAAGGCAGATTTAAAGTCCAATTTTAGCCCTTCCCACAAATAAGACCAAATAAATTATCTTCTCTGTTTCTTACCTATATATGTTTTCATACTTTCATTTATTTAGTCGGTCATTCTGTACATTTTATTTCATATCTGTTGTTGTTAGGTGGAATCAAGTCAATTTCAATTCATAGTGACCCCATTTGAAATAGTAGAACTGCCTCATAGGGTGTTCTAGGCTATCATCTTAATTGGAGCAGATCATCATGTCTTTCTTCTGAAGAGTTATTGAGTGAGTAGTTTCAATTGTTAGCCCAAAGCTTAAATATTGTGCCATTTTGGTCCTTCTTATTTTACATCTACAATGTGTCATATTCTGTGTTATAGCAAGTAGTCTAGAAGGGTGATGATGGGTGTGAAAATAGAAAAAAAATACATGGGATCACTATGTTGCTCTAAATTTCAAATGGACTATTGCACATAGACATTGCAATATAGAAAGCTCTTTACAAATGTAAATGATCAGCATTTAATTACTTATTTCCTCATCATGTATGCCCATGTAGTTCAAGTGTTCTGGGACAATTTTTCTTCTTAGCTTTTTATTGCAAATGGATAAAGTTTTACAGATAAGATCATCAGTTATACATTCAACAAATCATACACTTTGTTTCATCTCAATGATTACAATCTCCTCCATATAACAACAGTTATCCTGCTACCTCCCTGTGGTTCCTATGTGCTCTTCACCCACCTTCCCATTACTTCTGAACTTTGTACTTAGGAAAATGCTTTGTCCTTTTGATTTTGAGTGTTTGACCATTCCATGGTGCAGTTATCCCCTATATATGAATCCACTAAGTAGTTGAAAATTGGGCCACTGGGGTCAGTCCGTTTCCAGTACCAAAGGGTGGTCAAGGGCCATGATCTCAGGTTACCCTAATCTCTTTCTGACCAATAAACACAGTCTCTCTTTTTTTCCAAATAAGTTTGACTTTTGTTCTATATTTTTTACAACTCTACCCAGGACCCTCTAATATGATCCTTTTCATAGCAGTTGGTAGTAGTAGTCAGACACCAGCTAGTTCTGGTCTCAGAGTCATGGAGACTGATGTTCACATTCTCCATAAATTCACTGGAATCCAAGCCTCTTCAATTCTTATCACTCTTCTTTCTTCCACACATGGAGAAAAGTTGCACCTTAATTGACCACTCATGAACTTTCAAGATCTCAGATGCTACTTACCAAAGTAGGATGTAGAACATTTTACGTGTTGACTATGTTATGCCAGTAGACCATGGTGTACCCTGAAACTATGATCCTGAGCTCCCAGTCCCAGCAACTCCTCATTGCCTTAAGATATTTGATAATATCTAAGAACTTTTCATCATTTTGCGCACTGTATGCTTCACCTCATTCATAGTTGTATTTGCAGGAAAGGTACTTATATACAAATATCCTCTTTCAAATTCTTAAATGTTTGTGGAATATAACAGATCTATGTTGGAAGAAGTACAGCCAGAGCACTCCTTGAAGGCCAGGGTAACCAAATCTCGACCCTCATATTTCGAACATATTGTCAGGAGGGACCAGTTTCTGGAGAAGGATATCATGTTTGGTAAGGTAGAAGGTCAGAGAAAAAGAGGAAGACCCCAGCAAGATGGATTGGCAAAGTGGCAACATCAATGGGCTCAAGCGTGGCAACAATTGTGAGGTTGGCCCAGGATCAGGCAATGTTTTGTTCTGTTGTGCATAGGGTTGCTATGAGTCGATACCAACATGATGGCACCTAACAACAAACAACAACATATATATATATATATATATATATATATATATATATATGCCATTTTTCTTCATTTACCCTTTTAGCCTATGTCTTAGTACATTTATCTATGCATGTTCCAAGATAGTTATATATCTTTATTCCCTTTAATCCATACATACCTCCCTGTGTCTTCACCTCTCTTCATCATTCTTCTGCCACCCTCCCTCTTCTTTTATACTGTCCTCCCTTTCCTTATATATTGTCCTTCCTATCACCAGAGCTAATATATGTCTACCTTCTAGCCAGTGAATTACTCTCCTTTCCCTTCCACTCCTGTTAACCATCTAAGAATGTTTCTTTTAGTATGAAAATCTTTTCTTGAGTTTCTACAACAGTGGTCTCATACAATATTGGACCTTCTGTGATTGACTTATTTCATTCGGCGTAATGTCCTCCAGGTTCATTCATGTTATGAGGTGCTTCACAGCTTCATCATTATTCTTCAACATTGCATAGTATTCCATTGTGTGTATGCATCAAAGATTGTTTGTCCATTCTTCCATTGATAGGCACTTTGGCTGTCTCCATCTTTTCACTATTGTGAACATCAGTGTGCAAATAAGTACCTGATGCTGGGACAATATTTTGAAGAGCTTTGTACATGTCTATATTTTTAAAATACTGTATACAATATTAAAATATTGGAACTAACTTAAATATCTATCAAATATTAATTCATTATTACTATTATAAAAGGGGGCCTTAAAAGTTCATGTAAAGGTTCCATTGTCTTTTAATTTCATTTTTCCATGAACTTTTCGAAGCCCTCTTGTATATTCCTGTGTACATCCATGTTGTTGTTTTTAAGTGCTATTGAATTGATTCCAACTCATAGTGACCCTGTATAGGGTTTCCAAGGAGCAGTTGGTGGGTTTGAACTACCATCATTAGTGTACATCCATACACAGGAATATATAATAATAATAACATAATAATAATAATAATAATAATATATTGACCACTTACTAAGTCCCAGAATAACTAAGGGTTTTGCTTATATTTAAAATTATTTAATAGTTAAGTTTCATAATACCCTTGTGAGGAGTTACAATAATCATACCCCTTTTACTGATGAGGGAACTAGAGTAGAGAGAGGTTAACTATTTTATCCAAGATTTCAGGGATACTAAGTGATGAAACTGGGATTTGAATATTGACGTTTTGGTCCTTAGTCTCCATACATAGCACTGGTCTTTCTCACTGTTAAAATAGATAAAGCAGGTACATATATCTTGAAAAGAAAACATCTTCAAGATCTGTAAGTGTGAAAGAAATATAATTTCCTGAAAGAAAGGAAATCTATTTAGAAAATGCACACACATGTTTATAGACTATCTCCGGAAAGATAGAAGAATACGCAAGAAAATTATAACTTGGATGTTTTCTGGAAGGACTCTGGGTAGTTGCAGAACAAGCAGATTATGGGAATGTAGTTCTCACTGTGAACCTTTCCTTTTCGATTTTTCTACCATATGCATGCATTACCAATTGTAAAATAAATGGATTTTTTTGAAATTGTAAAGCCATTATAGTGAATCCTTGTAAGGTAGAACAAAAACAAAACCCCAGTAGTGTACATCTTATTTACCATTTAATATATTTTGCAATCCTAGTTTCACATTTGGGTGCCTTGAAGCCCTCATTGAGTGGCCCAAACAGTTAAGTATTCAGCTACTGACAAAAAAAAATTGGCAGGTCAATTCACCCAGATGAGCTTTAGAAAAAAGGCGTGGCAATTTCCTTCTGAAAATTCAGCCATTGAACATCTATGGCATACTCTGCAACGCACAGGGTCACTATGAGTTGGAATTGAGTCAATAACAACTGGTTTTGATTTAGAGACCCTCACTGCAGGAAATGACTTCAGGTGATTTTTATACATGATGTCTGCCTCCTATGTCTGGGCGGGCCTAAAAACCAAGCAGCACTCAAAGGAATTGGCCTCAGTGTACTCACTGACAGGATGTCCCCTAGCCAGTCCACCACAGTTAGTGCCCAAGTAATGCCCGAGGCCTCTGGCACAGTTATGCCTGAGGCCTCTGGCATAAGCCTAGCAAAGCAAAGAAATAGGATTTACTCAGTGACTGGCACATAGGAATTGTCTCATATAACATTAGCTTTTGAATAAATGCCCAAAAAAGAAAAAAGGGAAGAATAGGGAAAAACATTAAAAAGTAGCTACTTGCCCATGTGTATATAACGATGAGACTGATTTTCCACCAGTGCCTGGCAACTGCCTCAAAGTCCATTCTACTGGTCCCCAAATGCTTTGAGCAAGAACCATTTCATTAGCTTGAATATCAGTGATACAAAAAGTTCTTTTTAATCTATCCCCCGCCCCCTCTCCCAGCCTCCAGAAGTGAGTAGGTGGGTATGGGTAAGGCAAAAAGAATATACCTTTAGGGGCATATTTTCAGTTCATGGAAATCTTTGAAAATGATCAAAGCAAAACACAGTGTTCTTAAGATTACAATTTTAGATGGGAACTTGTATGACCTGAATTTGACACAAACTTTTGAGGTTATAGTTTCAGAATCAGTTTTGTCATCAGGTAGTTTCATCAGAAGATGGAAACAGTATATGTCAGAATTAAAAGGGTTAGAACACAAATTCAGTTTCTTGCCCTGATGAGATGGCAGTTTAAGAAATCAGAAAGACAACCTACTTTAAAACAGAAAGAATTCATTGTAAGATGCTTTATTGTTCTCAATTTTTCTCTGTCCTTTCTGTAAAAGGATTATATAATCCTGTTCTTGTTGCCATCCATCTAAGCACTCAGTTGCTATCACAAATGCAGTTTCAGAGGGCTAAAAGCGTAGAAAATATAGATGTTATGAAGCAAGTATCTACAGGAATTCATTTTCCACCCTTATCATTGTGGAATGTGAAACTCGTTCTACATTTGGTTTGTCATAAAGAACATTAGCACTTTGTACATGGCAGGAAGAGAATAATGACTTGGTTTAAGTAATAACACTAGAACAGGGAAGTGATTTGTTGTATCATAGCCTTTTTCTGTTAGTTTTAAGGAACTTTCTTTTGTTGTTCCAAGAAAGGTTTGTGTTTGTTTTTAAACACAGAAAGAATGAACCAAAAGTTGCATTAAGAAGTAAGAGATAAATTTAAATCTTTGGTATTATTTCTCCAAAGTCCAGAATATTTAAATATTAACAAATTGGGAGGTTTGATCATAAAATTTGTTGCAATTATAGACAGAAAAATTCTCTTTGACTTTTTCAGAAATAAAGCAATTCTCAGAAAGTCGGAGTTGTGTTTTTAAACTTTAACCCATTGATGTCAAGTTGATTCGAACTCTTAGGAACTCAAAGGGTTTCCAAGGCTGTGAGGCATTGTAGGATATGCACTGAACCCCAAGGTAGGTTTGAAAGGTTGGCAGTTCAAATCCACCAGCAGCTCCTCAGAAACCCTATACAAAGTTGCTAGGACTTGAAACCTACTCAATGGCACTACATAACAACAATCTACAGAAGCAGACTGCCACACCTTTCTCCCGCAGAACAGCTGTGGGTTCAAATCACTGACCTTTCTGTTAGCAGCTGAGTACTTAATCACTTAACTACTTTATTGTTGCTGTTCTTAAGTGCCATTGAGTCTGGTTCTGACTCATAGTGACCCTGTATAAGGTTTCCAAGGAGTGGCTGGTGAGTTTGAACTGCTGATGTTTCAGTTCAGTGTTTCCATCCCACAGCACCACACCAGGACTCCATTTAATTACTTTGTTGTGGTTGTGATGTGCTGTGGTGTCGGTTCTGACTCCTAGTGACCCTGTCCTGGGTTTCTGAGGCTGTAAATCTTTACGGGAGCAGAAAGCCTCATCTTTCTTCTGCAGAACAGCTGGTAGTGTCGGACTGCTGACCCTGAGGTTAGCAGCCCACTCGTAACCACTATGCTACCAGTGCTAGGGAGACTAAAAATGATGTAGACAAATTTTTACCTTTTGAAAACTGAAAGTTCCTGAGCTTCAGAAATTTGATGAGGTCTGGGCTGGGACTCTATTGTTTTCCCTTTTAACTGTGCAGGTGATTATTGGGTGCAGGTGGATTTTCCTCACTGTGTTGCTGCTGCATCTCTGGAACAAATTCTCACATGTCAATGCAGAAGTTCAGGTCAACAAATACCACAACCAATTTATATGTCTTCCAAATTCATGTACTGGATTTTATTATTGGCTACTGACCAGAGATCTTCAAATGAATTTAGGAGATGTATTTTTAATTATATAATAATACGGAACACAACACATACTTAGCTAGTTTCTGAATGTGAAAAAGGATTTCTTTTTCTTAATTTGTATTGTAACCAAATAAAACATTTTTTAGTTTCATAGGAAATGCCAGTACTCCTGGGGAAATGAGTTATTTGCAATGTCTGAAATTTTGTTTGTGCTTTAATTAAAAGAAAAACAAAACAAAAAAACAAGCCAGCATTAAAGTATAAAATAAAAGATGACTGAACTGCCTCCTCAAAGTAGAGTTCAACCTTAAGGATATTAAAACTTTGGGACCTTCATTTGCTGATGGGGCACAACTGAAAATAAGAACAGCTGCAAACATCCACTAATTACTGAAACATAGAATGCATGAAGTATGAATCTAGGAAAATTGGAAGTTGTCCAAAATGAAATGGAATGCTTGAAGAAAGAAACCTAAGCAAGTAGACTAATAGTGGGCATTTTGAATGAGACAATCATATAGCATACTATACCAGGGATGACAAATGGAAGTGAAGCAGGGCCACATTCATTGTCAAAAAGAACATTTCAAGATCTATCTTGAAGTATCACACTGTCAGTGATAGGATAAAATCAATATGCCAACAAGGAAGATCAGTTAATACTATTATTTTTCAAAATTACATACCAACCACTAGTGCTAAAGTTTAAAATATTGAAAAATTTTGTCAACTTCTGTAGTCTGAAATTGATCAAACATGCAGTTCAGATTCATTGTTAATTACTATGATTGGAATGTCAGAGTAGGAAACAAAGATGAAATGATCATTATTTGGAAAACATGCCCTTAGTGATAGAGATAACTCCAGAGAGATCATGACAGAGCTTTGCAAAACCAATGACTTATACACTGGAAATACTCTTTCAGCCACATGAACAGCAACTAGACACCTGGACTTCACCAAATGGAATACACAGGAATCAAATCAACATCAACTACATTTGTATAAAAAGACAATGGAAAAGCTCAATATCATAAGCAAGAACTAGGCCAGGAGACACGTGCAGAACAGACCATCAATTGCTCATACTCAAACCCAAGTTGAAGCTTAAGAAAATTAAAACAAATTCATATAACTCCAAAAAATGACCTTCAGCATACCCCACCTGAATTTAGAGACCATCTCAAGAATAGATTTAATGTACTGGGTACAAATGACCAAAGACCAGATGAGTTGTCAGGTGACATCAAAGACACCATACATAAAGAAACAAAGAAATAATTTAAAAGACAGGAAAAAAAGAAAAGAGCAAAATGGATGCCAGAAGAGACTCTGAAATTTGCTTTTAAATGTAGAGTAACTAAAGCAAATGGGAGAAATGATGAAGAGCTGAATAGAAGCTTTCAAATGGTTGCTTAGAAAGACATAGTAAAGTATTATAATAAAATGTACAAATACCTGAAGTTAGAAACCCAGAAGGGAAGAACATCCTTGGTACTTCTCAAACTGAAAGAATTAAAGAAAGAAAATCCAAGTATCAAGTTGCCATATTGAAGGATTCTATGGGGGAAATCCACACTACTTGCCTGTCAGTTTGTTGTGATTTACATGTTGCTGTGATGCTGGAAGCTATGTGACTAGTATTTCTAATACAGCAGGGTCACTCAGAGTGGATAAGTTTCAGTGGAGTTTTCAGACTAAACAAACTAGGAAGAAGAAGAAGTAGACAACTTCTGAAAGTTTAGTCACTGAAAACCTGATGAATAGCAGTGGAACATTATCTGATAAAGTGCCAGAAATGAGGCCCTCAGATTGGAAGACACTCAAAATATCACTGGGGAAGAGCTGCCTCCTCAGTGTAAAGTCCACTTTAATAATGCTAAACTCTCAAGAACTTCATTTGTTAATGGAGCATGACTCAAAATGAGAAGAAGCTACAAATATCCAATAAACAGATTGTGGAAAGTATGAAGTAAGAATTTAGGAAAATTGAAAGTCATCAAAAATTAAATGGTGCACGTAAAGATTGATATTATAGACATTTTTCAAATACCTTCTTTAGACAGCATAAGAGAAGACTATACACATGGACCTCACCAGATGGAACACATAGAAATCAAATAGACTACATCTGTGGAAAGA
>NW_006408549.1:14001331-14019618 GCF_000296735.1 Chrysochloris asiatica | reverse complement strand
GGGGGTGGCAGCGGTGGTGAGGTTGGCCCAGGATCGAACATTGTTTCGTTCTGCTGTGCATGGAGTCGCTATGAGTCGGTTCCGACTCGATGGCACATGACAACAACAACAACAGTCCCTTCTGACAACATGTCCGAAGTGTGAGAGACAAAGTTTGGCCATCCTGGCCTCCAAGGAGCACTCTGACAACAACATGACAACAACAAATGAGCAGAAATGGACAGATACTGGACATTTTGAATAGGACAATCATATGACTTACTATGCCAGGAACGACAAATTCAAGAGGAATGACATCACATTAATTATCAAAAAGAATATTTCAAGATCTACCTTGAAATACAATGCTGCCTGTGATGGAATAATATCCATATACTTACAAGGAAGACCATTTAATACAACTATTATTCAAATTTACACACCAACCATCAAAACTAATGATGAAGAAACTGAAGAATTCTACCAACTTCTTCAATCTGAAAGTGATCAAAATGCATTAATAATTACTGGTGATTAGAATGTGGAACTTGAAATACAGAGTAAGAATCAGTAGTTGGAAAATATGACCTTGATAATAGAAATAATATTGGAGATCACGTAATATAATTTTGCAAGACCAATTACTTCTTCATAGCAAATGCCTTTTTTCAACAACATAAAGGGTGACTATACACGTGGACCTTGCCAGATGGATGCACAGGAATCAAATCAACTAAATCTGTGGAAAGAGATGATGGAGAAACTCAAAATCGTCAGCCAAAATAAGGTCAGGGGCTGACTATGAAATAGATCATCAACTGCTCATATCCAAGTTATGGTTGAAGCTGAAGGGAACTGAAACAAGTCCATGGGAGTCAAATTAACTAAGTATATCCCACTTGAATTTAGAGACCATCTCAAAAATAGATCTGATACATTGGACAGAGGAGTTGTAGGATGATATCAAGACTATTATACATGAAACCAAAAGGGAATTTAAAAAATGGGGCTGAGGGTGGGAAGACCAGAATAGATGCCAAAAGAGACTGAAACTTGCTCTTGAAAAAAGATCTTAAGTGACTAGAAGAAATGATGAAGCAAAAGAGCTGAGCAGAAAATTTCAAAGGGAAACTCAAGGAGATAAAGTCAAGTGTAATAAAATGTTCAAATACCTGGAGTTAGAAAACCAAAGGGAAGAACATGCTCAGCATTTCTTATTCTGAAAGTCTTAAAGAAGACATTCCAGCCTCAATTTACAATATTAAAGGATTCTATGGGAGTCCTGGTGTGGCACTGTGGGCTAATGAGTCAGAAGGCAAAGTTGTTTGAACTGCAAGATTAGTGGTTCAAGCTCACCAGCTTCTTCTTGGAAACCTTACGCAGGGTTGCTATGTGTCGGAATCGACTCAATGGCACTTAACACAACAATGGGCAAAATATTGAATGATGCATGATCAAAACAAGGTGGAAGAAATATACAGGGACACTGTACCAAAATAATTAGTTGATATTCAACTATTTAAGAAGGTAGCATATCATCAATACTTTATTATATTGAAGGAAAAAAGTGCAAGCTGCACTGAAATCATTGGCAAAAAATAGGTTCCAGGAATTGATAGAATGTCAATTGAAAGTTTAAACAAACTGATATAGCACTGGCGTCACTCACTAGTCTATGTCTAGAAATTTGGAACAGTTACCTAGCCAACCAACTGAAAAAGGACAGCATTTGTATCCATCCTAAAGAAAGGTTATCCAACAGAATGTGGAGGTTACAGAAGAATATCATTATATCACATATAAATAAAAATTTGGCTGAAGATACTTTAAAAATGGTTGTAGCAGTACATTTACAAGGTGCTGTCAGGAATTCAAGGATCTTGGCTGAAAGCAGAGACTACCAAAAAGATGTTTATGTCGGTTCTACTGACTATGCTAAAGTATCGAATGCGTAGATCACAACAAATTTTTGGATAATGTAGTGAAGAATGTGAATTCCAGAACATTTAATTTGGCTCGGGTGGAACCTGTCCATAGACCAAAAGATAGTCATTCAAAGAGAATAATAGGATACTGTGTAGTATCGTATCCATTCACCATATTTATTCAAAATGTATGATAAGCAATTACTATGAGAAGTCAGACAATGTAAAGAAGAATAAGGCATAGGGATTAGAGGAAGACTCATTAACAACCTGTGATATGTGGATGACACACCTTGCTTACTTAAAGGGAAGAGGATTCGAAGCATTTATTGATGAAGATCAAACACTATTGCTTTCAGAATGGATTGTCCCTCAACATAAAGAGAACAGAAGTCCTCTCTACTGGACCAATAGGAAACATCATTATAAATAGTGAAAGGATTGAAGCTGTCAAGGGTTTCATTTTACTCTGACATACAATCAGTGTCTATGGAAATAGCAGTCAGTGAATCAAAGGACATAGTACACTGGGCTAATCTACTGCAAAAGACCTCTGTAAGGTGTTAAAGAACAAAGATGTCATCTTAAGGACTAAGGTTCACTTACCCTAAGCCATGGTATTTTCAATTGCCTCATAAAAGAATGTATGAAATAGTCAGCTAGTGAAAAACAAAGAAGATTTTATGCCTTAAATGATGGTGTTTGTGAAGAATATTGAATACACCATGGACTGTCAGAAGAATAAACAAAACTGTCTCGGAATAAGTACAACCAGAATGCTCCTTGGAAGCATGGATGGTAAGACTTTGTCTCATGGACTTTGAACACATTATGTGGAGGAATCAGTCTCTAGAGAAGAACATCGTGCCTGATAAAGTTGTTCTTGTTGCTATGTACTATGGAGTTGGTCCCTGATAGATGTCAGGAAAAAACAGGAATACCCCCCATGAAGTGGACTGACACAATGGGCTCAAATACCCCTAGTGACACAGTGGCTGACACAATGGGCTCAAACTTAGCTATAATTGATAGGATGGCACAGGGCGAGGCAGTGTATCATTCTGTTGTATATTTGTTGTTGTTATTAAGTGCCATTGAGTCGGTTTGGACCTATAGCAACCATTTCTTTATAGGGTTTCCAAGGAACAGCTGGTGAGCTTGAATCACTGACCTTGTGGTTCAAATTGACTTTGCATTCTAGTGTACTAACCTACAGTGCCACACCAGTATAGAACCAACTTAATGTCACCTAACAACAACAATGTAAACACTGCCCGGTCCTGTGCCATCCCCACAATTATTGTTATGTTTGAGCCCGGTGTCAACCCATGTTGTTGGGGGAGCATCCTCTTTTTTTGCTGGCCCTCTATTTTCCAAGCATGATATCCTTCTCCAAGGACTGGTCCTTCTTGAAAATATGCCCTAAGTACCAGAGATGAAGTCTCATTATCTTGGCTTCTAAGGAGTATTCTGACTATACTTCTTACAAGACAGATTTATGTATTCTGTTGGCAGTCCCTGGTATTTTCAACATTCTTCACCAATACCATAATACAAATGTGTCGATTCTTCTAAGGTATTGGTCTTCCTATTTCATTGTCCCACTTTAACATTCATATATGACAATTGAAAATACCATGACTTGGGTCAGGCACACCTTAGTCCTCCCACTGATACCTTTGCTTTTTAACATTTCAAAGAAGTTTTGTGCAGCACATTTGCCTAATGCAATACATCATTTGATGTCTTTACTGCTCCTTCCATGAATGTTGATTGTGAATCCAAGCAAAACAAAGACTTTGAAAATTTAAAAAATTTTTCTCATTTATAATGACATGCTGCTATTGTTCGTGTTGTTAGTGCTACTGAGTCTGTTCTAACTCATCATGACCCTGCTTAAGTGTTTCTGAAGAGTGACTAGTGGGCTTCAAACCACCCATTTTGCAGCTAGCAGCCCAGTGCTTCTTCTACAGTGCCACACCAGGATTCCAGAATGGAATGTAATACTCTAAAATGTAATATATCAAAAAGGAATATGGCCTGGTACTCATATAATCCAAATAAGATTATACTTAAATTAAGAGTGATTTCTATATATAAAATAAAGCTTTTAATAGAACACCATCCTAATATCAAACTTACAGTTAATTAACTGTGCTGTGATTCATTAACTACCTATGATACACAGATGATACAACTTTGCTTGCTGAAAGTTGAAGAGGACTTAAAATACTCACTAATGGAGATCTAAGACCATAGCAATCCAGAAATCAAACGACGTATTGCATTAGGCAAATCTACTGCACATGAACTCTTTAAGGTGTTCAAGAAGATGTCAGTTTGAGGACAAAGGTGCACTTGACCAAAACCATGATATTTTCAAGAGCATCATATGCATGTGAAAGTTGGACAATGAATAAGGAAGATCATAGAAGAATTGATGCATTTGAGTTATTGCATTGAAGGAGAATATTAGAAGTACCATGGACTATCAAAAGAACAAATCAATCTGTGTTGGAAAAAGTATAGCTGGAAATTTCCCTAGAAGTCAGGATGGTGAGACTTCATCTCTCATACATCAGATATATTATCAGGAGGGATGATGGTCAGTGAAAAAACAGGAAGACTCCCAACGAGATAGATTGGCACAGTGGCAGCAGCAACCGGCTAAAGTGTAGCAATGTTTGTGAGATTGGTGTAGGCCTGGACGGTGTCTAGTTCTGTTCTCACAGGGTCACTATGATTCCATACCAAATCAACAACAACAACAAGCTGTTCCCTAGTTATAGAAAAGCTGTATTTCTTGTTAAGGAATGTACAATCCAATTATAGCAATAGTTTTAGGAGACTGTCAGGTACATTTAGAAATATAGAAAAGCGATCAGGAAGATTGAAATTGGCTTTGCTGACTGCCTAACCATTCACAGGTGTCCTGATCTTTCTGAGCATCATTCTCCTCTACAGAAAAAGATCCACCTCACAAAGGTGTAGTAAGAAGCAATTGAGGTGACGTTTATAAAATGCTGGGCCAAAATGAGCATTGAGAAAGTGTCCATTTCAAGCTCTTTGCACAACTTGACTGATAGCAACCCTGAATCTCGAATAGGAATATATTACTTTGATTTTTAAGAGAACTGAGTTATTCTATACTCCTTTTACATGACATTTGTTGGTGATGGTGGTAGTTATGTGCTGTGGAGTGGCTTCTGACTCATAGCCACCCTGTATAGGGTTTCCAAAGCTTTAAATTTTTATGGGAGCAGAAAGCCTCATCTTTCTATCAAAGGACAACTGGTAGTTTCAAACTGCTGACCTTGAGAGTAACGGCCTGACTCGTAACCACTATGCTACCAGAATTCCTTGCAACATAATGCTACGTGTGGTTAAAAACAAATGTCATATTCATTAAATATGATTTTATATCTAATTCAAGTCTTAACAATATAACAACAATGAATATTGCATTTGTTTTGGGTCAATAAAAATTGAACCTAAATTAGTTTGTGCTTTTATATAATCTTCAAAAATTAATTTTTAATTTCTGCATTACAGAAATGCAGTCTATCAACTCTTTTATCTACTATTAAAGTTTTATGACAGTCAAGATATAATGCTGGAGGATAAACACCAAATGGTTAATCACAAGGTTGGCAGTTCAAACCCACCAGCTGCTCTTTGGAAACCTATATAGGGTCAAGTCAGAATAGACTTAACAGAACTTCATAATAACAACAACCTCCAATTAATTCTATCAAGGCTCTTGGTTTTTACAACCTATTAAACAATTGCTGTTGTTAGCCACCTTTGTTGTTGTTAGGTGCTATTGAGTCTGCTCCAGCTCATAGGGACACTAGGCACAACAGAATGAAACACTGCCCAGTCCTGTGCCATCCTCACGATAGTTATTCTTGAGCCCATTGCTGCTACCACTGTGATAATCTATCTTGTTGGAGGTCTTCCTCTTTTTTGCTGACCCTCCACTTTACCAAGCATAATGTCCTTCTCCCAGGAATGGTTCCTCCTTATAATATGTCCAAAGTATGACGGATGAAGTTCTTCATCCTACCTTCTAAGTAGCATGCCAGCTGTACTTCTTCCAACACAGATTTGTGTTCCTCTAGCATTCCATGGTACTTTGAATACTTTTTCAAGTAACATAATTCAAGTGAATTAACTCTTCTTTGATCTTGCTTATTCACTGTCCAACGTCCACATGAATACAAAGCTACTGAAAATACCAGGTGCTCCATGGGTGAGGCGCACCTTCGAGCTTAAACTGATATTATTGACTCAAAGCTACCTTTAAGTAAACCTCATTTCCTAGTGACTCTATGCTCAACAAAACAAATAGCTGCCCAATCATGTTCCATCCACATCATAGGTTATTTCTTGAATCATTGTGATCCATTGGGTTTTCATGGGCTGATTTTTCGAAATAGATAACCAGGTCTTTCTTTCTTGTCTATCTTCAGCATCAAAGCAACATGCTTTGATGGAGAAATGGGCTGGGTTTGACCAAGTTCCATAGACTTTTGTCGACCTAGAGATGAGAGAGAGAAGAGGAAGGGCTAGTTGGTCTGAAGTGTGGTGAGATCTGGGGAATCCTGAGCCCATGGACAAGGACATAGCCACAGAGGGCTAGTGCTTAGAGTGAAGTGTCCAGCTGATATGAAGTGAGGGGAGAAACACAAGAATGCCCAAACTTGAAGATAGTACCCATTTGACCTAGCTTTGATGGCTTGATGATCAGAACTCGACTACAGGAAGATTAAAAGCAAAAAAAATTTTGATAAGGGAAACAAGTGTAAATTGCTATAATATAATGAACTTGACCATATTTATGGATGTAGTAGCTCGAAATACCAACTAAGAAGGAAAGAGTCTTCACATCAAGTAGCAATCCTATCCCCTCTGTATACAAGATTTATAAGGATAGGCAACTTAAGACATTGGCTATCTAAAATGGGGGGACTGTAAAGGCATGAAGTGACTTGCTTACAAGTTTTCATTTCAGACTGTGCGGAGAAAGGTAGAATCCCCACTGAATAGTTCTCATCTTGTCTAGATGGGTCTGATGAAAGGAGATGGGGATAAGATTCTTATGATTCAAAAGTGAGTAATTGTTTCATGACTAATTGTGACTGTCACAACTGTAAAGGTAGAAGTTTTGTAACAAAAAGGGGGAAGTAGTTAGTCTTACAGTCCAGTAACAGTGGACCCTAGGACCATCAAGGAAGAAGAACATTAGCAGAATGTGGGACCCTATCCAGAGAAGCAGCGGCACCATAGATGGAGACATAAATGAGAACATAGAGAGATAGAACAGCTGAGGACTCTACACTCATAGAAAGAAAGACTGTGTGCTTGCGGACAAGAGACAGGCTTGAGGAATGTGCCCTCTGTTTCTTTAGATGGTTATATATTTCTGGGTGTTTTTTTGTACATCCAAAATAAAGAACAAAACAAAACAGAGGGAATAAAAGCAAATACTGTTGAATGATGATTCACAGAGGAGATTGTAATCATTGCACTGAAACACTGAGTGTAAAACTGATGTTCTCCCATGTAAACTATCACTTAATTCACAATAATAATAAAGCAACATGCAAGCCTACACTGGATGACTGCACTTGAGGTACACGTGTCCAGAGTTGAACCTGGGTCACCCATCTGGACAAGAATTCTACCACTGCCTCCAGGGAATGAATGTAGGTAGGAAGAGCAGATTTACAAAGCAAGATGATGGATTCAATCTTGGACACACTGAGTTTGGAGTGCTTGTAAGGGATCTAAGGAAAGCTGTTCCATGAATGGTGGAAAATAAAGACTAACGGTTGATCATTGGAATCACATAAAAGGCTTATACAGTGAGAGAAGGAAAGACCCTGGAACTTACTTGAGACATGAGCTAAGAAAGGAAAGATGAGTAAGGAGACTGCAAAAGATAGTTTTGCTCTATAAACTAATTTGCAGAAGTGGTTTGTGATCTAAAAATATAATAAAATGTCCATTGGGCCCTAACTTTAGCCTTTATCATCACCTAAGCTTCATAAGGTATAGAAATTTTTAGTTTTAGTAGAGTTAATTTTTAGTAGAGTTAAGAATTTTGAATCATTGACATTTCTAGTGTGCACAATCAAGTCCCCTGGGGCTGACATTCACTTTCTAGATAGGCTTTGTGACTTTCTCTGCCAGGAGCTGGAGGGAGGTGGTAGAAATGGTCCATTATGCAAAATAGTCCTAGAAAGGAAGCCTTCTACTGGTATATGTATGTATAGAGCCCAGGTGGGGAGCTGTAGGATCAGCTAACCACAAGGTTGGTGGTTTAAGCCCACCAGCTGCTCCTTGGGAACCCTATACAGGGTCATTATGAGTTGGAACTAACTCAATGGCACTTAACAACAACAACTAACAAATACACACACACACATATATATATATATATACATCTATACACACATACATATGAGGGGGATTCAGAAAGTGTCTGGAAAAATATAAAGAATTAAAAGACACTGGAATTTTTCCAAAAAATTTTGAAACCCCCTTGTATAAACTGATGGTTCTTAGTCAGGTCATGGAGTCTGGTGTGGCATTTTGGGTTAATGCACCAGACTGCAAAGCCATTTGAACTGCAAGGTCGGTAGTTGAGTTTACCAGCTGCTTCTTGGAAACTCTATCCAGGGTAGCTATGGGTCGGAACCAATTCTATGGTACTTAACAACAACAACAAGAAGTCATGTAATATAAATTGTAGATAAATTAAGAACATGGAGTCCTGTTATGATGCTGTAGGATAAGCATTGGACTACTAACCACAAGGTTGGTGGTTCAAAGCCACCAGCCACTCCTTGCAAATCCTACACAGGGTCACTATGAGTCAGCATCAACATGACAGCAAACAACAACAACAATGTCATATTTAGTTATATCTTTCATCTCTGATGTAAATAAGTCACAGAAAAATAATAAAAATTTGGTTCATTATATTATTTCTTTATCTAGCAGAGAAGAAAATCATATTAATATCTCTATTAGATGCTATGGTGCTAGACTTATAGAATAACTAGATATTAAGTGTTACTTGATTTTTCAGTTATGTTTTACTACATTTTTGTGAGGCATACTGTAGCATAATCATAAATATATAAAGGTGTTAAGGTGTCTAAATGTATCTTTTAAGAGTCAATTATCTAATATCTGGTGACTTCTAAAAGTTGGCGGGAAAATTCTGTTATCTTTTAATTCCAAACACTTAACCACTGCACCACCAAAACTCTTGATCCTGAAGGGATCATTAGAGAATACCCAATACCTTCTCATCTTAAATAAATTAAATACTTCACAGAAAAATACAAAAAGAAATAGGACAAGCATAATGACTATATTGTTGTTTTTACATGCCATTGAGTCAGTTCAACTCAGCACCCCTGTTTAGTATTTCTGAGGAGCAGCTGATGGGTTTGAATGGCTGACCTTGTGGTTTATAGTCCATTGTCACCCATGGTACGCACGTATCGGGTGAGCTTCTAGACTAAGACAAACTTGAAAGAAAGGCGTCATGAGCTACTTCAAAAATTTAGCCAATGAAAATCCTATAAATCACCACAGAATGTTGCCTGATACAGTGCTGGAAGATAAGACTCAGTTGTTGGAGGTCCCACAAAATACACAAAAGATGTCAACAATGATCTCAAGAAGATGTAGAATCAGACAACATTTTGTTCTGTTTTATGTGGGATCACCATGAGTTGGAGCCAAGTGGACAGGATTAGAAACTAACAAGGACTGGAACCTGGGCAATCTTTCTTCAGAACCCACACTGCTAATTAACCTCTGTGCTATGCTTCTTTCCATTTGGGACATAAACTATATTACCCTAAATAAACAGCTTACTGAATAGCAGTTTGGAAGCCTAAAAATGTTATGTAGGTTAATGGAAGGGAGAAAGGCATTGATCTTAATCAATTTTAGTAACTCAGTTTATTTTAATGACTCAGTTTATTTTATATGCTATGCTGGAACTGACTCGACGGCACTTAACAACAACAACAACAACATATGCTATGCTGAGCAAATAATCCGAGAAGCTGGGTTCTATGAAGAAAAACGTGGCATTAGGATTGGAGGAAGACTCATTAACAACCTGCGATATGCGAATGATACAACCTTGCTTGCTGAAAGTGAAGAGGACTTAAAATATTTACTGATGAAGATCATAGAGCACAGCCTTCAGTATGGATTACACCTCAATGTAAAGAAAACAAAAATCCTCACCACTGGACCAATAAACAACATTCTTATCAACAGAGAAAGGATTGAAGTTGTCAAGGACTTCATTCTTCTTGGATCAACTATCAACACTCATGGAAGCAGCAGTCAAGAGATCGGACGGCGTATTGCATTAGGCAAATCTGCTGCATAAGACCTTTTCAAAGTGTTGAAGAGCAAAGATGTCAGCTTGAGGACTAAGGTGCACCTGACCCAAGCCATGGTATTTTCAATAACCTCATATACATGTGAAACCTGGACAGTTAATAAGGAAGACCGTAGAAGAATTGATGCTTTTTGAGTTATGGTGTTGGAGGAGAATATTGAAAGTGCCATGGGCTACCTAAAGAACCAGTAGATTCATTTTGGAAGAAGTGCAGCCAGAGTACTCCTTGGAGGCCAGGATGGCCAAAATTCACCTCTCATACTTTGGACATATTGTTAGGAGGAACAAGTCACTGGAGAAGGATATCATGTTTGGTAAGGTGGAGGGTCAGAGAGAAAGAGGCAGAGAAGGATATCATGTTTGGTAAGGTGGAGGGTCAGAGAAAAAGAGGCACCCCCAAGTGGCAGCATCGATGGATTCAAGCGTGGCAACAGTAGTGAGGTTGGCCCAGGATCGGGCAGTGTTTTGTTCTGTTGTACATAAGATCACTAT
This sequence comes from Chrysochloris asiatica, assembly GCF_000296735.1. Classification (NCBI taxonomy): domain Eukaryota; kingdom Metazoa; phylum Chordata; class Mammalia; order Afrosoricida; family Chrysochloridae; genus Chrysochloris; species Chrysochloris asiatica. The sequence goes on along the minus strand of NW_006408549.1, from coordinate 14,008,785 downwards.
GAGTCGATACCAACTCGATGGCACCTAACAACAACAATATGCTGTGGCACTATAAGATAAGCAACCAGATTGCTAGTCAAAGGTCAGCAGTTCAAACTCACCAGTCACCCCTCAGAAATCCTATATATGGTTGTTAGGAGTCCAACCGACTTGACAAAACTTAACGACAACAACAATATACCCACATAGCTCTTTTTCAAGCTTTATTTTAGATGTCACTTCAAGGTCTGCAGTTCAAGCCCATCAGCCACCCCTCAGAAACTCTAAACAGGGTCACTATGAGTGGGAACCGACTAGGTGGCATTTAACAACAACAATAGTGCAAACAGTTAAGCCGTCAGTAATTAACCAAAAGGTTAGTGGGTTGAATCCATCTAGAGGTGCTCAGGAAGAAAGGCCTAGTGGATCTACTCCCAAAACACCTTGGTGGTGGTGGTGCGTAGTGGAGTGATTCCTGTATAGGGCTTCTGAAGTTGTAAATGTTCACAGGAGCAGAAAGCCTCATCTTTCTCCAGTAGAACAGCTGGTCGTTTCAAACTACTGACCTTGAGGCTAGCAGCCTAACTCGTAACCACATTGAAAATTTTATGGACTAGATTTCTAATCTGAAACACACAGGGTGGTCATGAGTTGGAATCGACTAAGCAGCAACTGATTTTAAAAAAAAGTAACTGTACTGAGCATCTGTGTTTAGCAAAGCCTTACTGTTTCTACTCATTGCATCTATGAAGTGCTAAAATATTAATTTGATTCTCTACAACACTTGATTCTTTTTAAAAATTTCCTATTATGATAATATTGCAGCTTTCATGAAGAAAAATATGTTACAAGCCTAAAAAGTTCAGAAAATTATTATAGATAGCATCACTGTCATTTCAGTAATTTTAAAAATTGTCACCTCATGTGGGTAAATATTACTCTGTCGCTTTTTCTTTTGATGTCTTTTTTTATGGAAACTAAACTGTGAAATGAAAGGAATAAAAACTATAATTAGAGCCCTCAGCCTTGCTATAAATGACAAACAAATTAAAAACAAAGCAAAACTAGGTGAAGATAAATCTCTCTAGCCTCATTTCGTCTTTCTTGCCTTCTCTAAGCTTTTCAAATGAACCACTGACTCCATTTGTTAGAACTTTCCTTGTTGATACTTGCCTTGAGATGCAATGGTAATAGGTTCACTAACAAGGTTGCTAAGTTGTTCAGTCAACTTGGCACTGATGACTGGAAAGTTCTTGTGCACATACATGGCTCCCATTTCTTCCCAGTTTCTGAACTTGTCAGTATTAAATCGGACTGAGTAAGTAAGTACAGCAGGTTCCGCTCACTTACCTTTCAGATTGTGAAAGTTCCATTTCATCAAAATCATAATCAGAGAATTAAAAGAATTATGGGAAAGTTAGTAATCAGAAAGAAACTGGGAACATTGTTCTGCACATCTTTGAGACTCTCAATCAAGAGGATTATGCTTTCTAATTATCAGCATAGCAAATAAAACACAAAAAAAGTCATCAGTAGTCTGGTATAATAATATAATCATTCCAAGTTGGGGGAATATTAAAAAAGCATTCATTAAACAGATTTATATTTGTTTCTACAAGTAAAAATGATTAACTGAGAGAAAATTAATACCATGAAGATTTAGTCATTTGGTGTCTCTAAAATTTCTTTCTTTGGGTGATGTAATGTTATAAGCAGTGAATAAAACTCAGCAGTGCATTATAAACAACTGTCCAGTTTGAGGCTCCAAATATCTACTTCCAGCTATATTACCTTGGAAAAAGGAATTAGGGGAAAAATTAGGCAGTAACTACTCAATGTTGTTGGTAAGTACCGTGGAGTCAGTTCTGACTCACAGTGACCTTGTACAGGGTTTCTGAGGCTGTAAATCTTTACGGGAGCAGAAAGCCTCATTTTTCTCCTGCAGAACGGCTGGTAGTTTTGAACTGCCAACCTTGAGATTAGCAGCCCGATTCGTAACTACTACACCACCAGAGCTCCTTAAACTACTCAATAGCATGTGAATAATCTTCAGAACAATCTAAAGACTAGAACCAGGGTCTTGCACCACTTCTACCACACTTCCCTTTAGCGGCTTTCTTTTGTTTTCAATTGAGTTCACAGCTCCCAGTACACTTGTCATGGGAATGAGATTAAGAAAAAGAATGGGAGTGAATGGCAATCTAGTAGATGTAGTTACCAAAAGAAAATGGATATTAGCAAGGACAAAGACAGAAAAACACTGGAGGGTGTTCTGGGAATGTAATCTGTCATTTACTAATGTATACAAAGTCACTAATATGGTAATGAAGCAGAGAGGACTGAATTTGGCACTGCAATCTTAGTATCAGCACAATGAAGTAAAAAGAGCTTTCATAAAGACAGAGTCCTGGTGTGGCACTGTGGGCTAATGCACTGGACTGCGAAGTCCATTTGAAGTGCAAGGTCAGTGGTTCAATCTCATCGGCCCCCATGGGTTGGAACCAACTCGACAGCACTTAACAACAACAACAAAAGACAGAGTACAGGCAGAAGTGACTTGCGGGTGGGAGGCGGGGATTCATGCTGAACAAAATTTAAATCTGCATAGCTTTTTATTAACAGCCTACTTTTTAATAAATATTTAAATTTATAAAAATGTAGTTAATGATGTGAAAGATAAAATTGAAACCATGATAAAATGCAGAGGAAGAGGAAAATGAGACCGAAAAAAGGAGAATGACCATCATCTCTCAGCAGGCTGATTGCAATGCCTGGTCTCCCAGCTTCCAATCATGTTCCTTGTCAAGAGTCCCCTACCCTATACTCTATACCATTCATTTTCTCTTCTTAGTGGGTTGAAAGAGATTTTCTTAAAATACAAATCAGATCATGCTACTCTCCAGCTGGAGAATCTCGAAAGGCTTTCTTTACGTCACACTGAGAATGATCTCCAAGTTCTCTCCCTTGGCTCTTAGAGGCTTCACGATCTGTCCCTGCTTGGTCTTATCTTAGCTCATGCCACTATCCCACTTGTGCACGGTACTCCATCCCGATTTACTCCATCACATCCAGGGTCTTCGCTCCCTAGGATTGTGTACTTACTGCTTCCCCCAGAGCTTGGTGTATCTGTCATCTAGATGTCAACTGAAAAGTCATCTCCCTGAAGAGTATTTTTCTGACCACCTAACTTAATGTGCCACCGTCGTCTCAAATGTAGCACTGTATTTAAATTCTGTGCACCACACTCATCAGTAATTTGCTTTCCTTTCTTAACTATTTTGAAAGTGTTTAATACTTTGCTCTATTCACCAAGAATATTAGCTCTTTGCTAATAGGGGTCTTGGCCACCTGTGTCAACAACAGTGATTACATAGTAGTTAGTGCTGGATAAATATGTGTGGAATGAATAAATAAACCTAATGAGAGATACTATTTCCTGAACAATAAGGCAGACCATGAGGGAAAGAAGCAGTGATCAAATATATAATAGAAAATTGCTCTAAACTAAAAGATTTCAGACTACAAATTGAAAATACTCACAATGTTACAAGAAAAATCATGGAGAATCACATCTCAGTTCATCTGGCAAATTATACTATTTGGATAAAGAAGCAATCCTACAAAAAGGGATAAACACTGGACTGCTAATCACAAGGTCGGCAGCTGAACTCTACCAGCCACTCTTTGGAAACCCTACACAGGGTCAACATGATTGAGATCTGACTTGAGAGCCTTTAACAACAACATAATAAAAACAGCTGTTAAAAGCAAACTAGCCTTAGATCCTTTATTGATATCACAAAATTCCTAAATAATGCTTGTTGTTGTTGTTGTTGTTGTTATGTACCGTGGAGTCGGCTCCAGCTCATAGCGACCCTGTACAGGGTTTCCAAGGCTGTATATCTTTACGGGAACAGAAAGCCTCATCTTTCTCCCACGGAACAGCTTGGTAGTTTCAAACTGCTGACCTTACGGTTCACAGCCCAATTCGTAACCACTAAGCTACCAGAGCTCCTTAAATAATGCTTAGGTGGTGCTATATGATAAACACTGGACCGCAAGGTTGGTTTGAACTGCAAGGTCAGTGGTTCACATTCACCAGTGGCTCCTCGGAAACTCTATACAAGGTGGCTTTGAGTTGGAAAACAAGTCAACATCACTTAACAACATCATAGCATTTTGAGGTGTTGTGGTGTGGTGCTATAGGATAAGCACTTGACTGGTAACCACAGGATTGGTGACTCAAACTCACTGTGGTGAGTTTGTGTTGGAGAGTCAGAACAGATTCTACGGCCCTTAACAACAACATAGCATTTTGAGGGAGTAGATTGTGAGCAAACCAAAGTAGACTGTAAAGTAGATACTGATACCTGATAAGTGGGAAATGGTAATACAACCAGTGACCCATCAGTAAGGTGAAATAACAAGATATCAAGACATTAAAATTGTTCTAAAATGCTTCATGATTTATATATACAATTTGAGAAATGCTCATCATGTAATTTAAGGAGAAAATGCAGATATATTTATTACTATGTTCATACATAATAATTCATTATATACTTATTATAAGCTCTTCTACATCAAAAGATTTTACACTCATATTGTTTGTTAAGTGCCGTCTAGTCAGTTCCAACTTTAGCAACCCTGTCTAGGGTTTCTGAGGAGCAGCTGGTGGGTTGAACTGCTGATCTTGTGGTTCACAGTCCAGTGCTGACCCTACAGTGCCACAACAGTTATAATATAGAAAAAACACTGAGATAAGTCCAGTAAAAGATTAACAAGGATTACATCTGGATGGAATGAGTATAAGTGCTTTCATATAGTACCCTGTATTTTCTCTGTTTTCTACAAGGAGAATGTACTAACTTGAACCCCCCAACTATGCAAAGCTGTATGAACTTGAACAAGTCACTTAACTCATGAGTCTGTTAACCCTTCTTTAAATGAGTGTAATTTGCACCTATTTAGCCTTATTTGGGAGTCCTGGTGTGGCACTGTGGGCTAATGCATCAGACTGCAATGAAGTTTGAACTGCAAGGTTGGTGGTTCAAGCTCACCAGCTTTTTCCTTGGAAATCCTATACAGGGTTGCTATGGGTAGGAATCAACTTAACGGCTGTTAACAACAAAATCCTTATTTGAGGAGTGCTGGTCTCCATGTAGGATAAGCACTTGTCAACTAACATTAAGGTTGGTAGTTCAAACCCACCAGCCTTTCTACATGAGAAAGATGAGACTTTCTGCTCCCATAAAGATGTAGAGCCTTGGAAAGCCTATATCGGGTCACTATGAGTCTGAACTGACTTAACAAAACCTAAAAGCAACAACAATATCCTCAATTGAAGGATCCCTGGTAACACAAGTGTTAAGCAAACAGAAAGCTTAATAGTTCAAACCCACCAGGTTTAAGGAAATAGTAAAAAAAAAAAAAAAAAAAAAAAAAGTCAGTAATCAAAATCAACATTTTAATGCAAGATTTAGAAAATAAAAATGAATGTGGAAACTCCATGATGAACAAAATATCAGAATTTTAAATAAAGACAGGACCAGTTTGAGTTGTAAAATGAGAGCCTAGAATAGAGTTTCACGTGAGACCACAGGAGATGCTAGAAGTGAGGAGTAAATAAAGCACACCACAGCCCATAGGAGAAAGCAGAGATCTAGTTTGGTAGTGTAGTGGATAGTAGTGGGGTTGCTAACCTTACGGTCAGTAGTTCCAATGTACCAGTCATTCTGCAGGAGAAATATAAGGCTTTCTGTTCTGATAAAGATTTACAGCCTTGAAAACACTGTACAGGGTCGCTATGTCTCAGAACCGATTCGACGACACATAACCACCACCACCACCACCACCAGTTAGCAGCAGGAAGTCAATAGTCTTATTGTTGTTAGGTGCCATTGAATCAGTTCCTACTCATAGCGACCTTATGCACAAGCAGAACGAAACACTACCTGATCCTGGGATGACTTCACTACTGTTGGCACACTTGAGTTCATCGATGCTGCCACTTGGCCAATCCATCTCGTTGGGGTCTTCCTCTTTTTTGCTGACCCTCCGCCTTATCAAACATGATATCCTGTCTTCAGCAACTGTTCCCTCCTGACAACATGTCCAAAGTATGAGACATTTGTCCATCTTGGCCTCCAAGGAGCACTCTGGCTGCACTTCTTCCAAAACAGATCTGTTGGTTCTTTTGGAAGCCCATGGAAGTTTCAATATTCTCCTCCAACACCATAACTCAAAAACATCAATTCTTCTATGGTCTTCCTAATTCACTGTCCAGTTTTCGCATGCATATGAGTTATTGAAAATACCATGGCTTGGGTTAGGCTCACCTTAGTCCTCAAGCTCACATCTTCACTCTTCAACACTTTAAAAAGGTCTTATGCAGCAGATTTGCTTAATACAAGGAAGTGTTTGATTTCTTGTCTGCTGCTTCCATGAGTGTTGATAGTTGATCCAAGAAAAATGAGATCCTTGACAATTTCAATTTTTTTTCCATTGATAAGAATGTTGTTTATTGGTCCAGACATGAGGATTTTTGTTTTCTTTACATTGAGATGTAGTCCATAACGAAGGCTGTGCTCTTTGATCTTCATCAGTGAATATTTTAAGTCCTCTTCACTTTCAGCAAGCAAGCTTGTATCATCTGCATATCGCAGGTTGTTAATGAGTCTACCTTCAATCCTAATGTCACGTTTTTCTTCATAGAACCCAGATTCTCAGATTATTTGCTCAGCATACAGGTTGAATAAGTATGGTGAAAGAATACAATCTTGTCACTCACCTTTTTAAATTTTAAACCATTCAGTGTTTCCATGTTCAGTTTGAACAACTGCTTCTTGGTCCAGGTACAGATTCTTCATGAGCACAATTAAGTGTTCTGGAATACTCATACATTGCAATGTTGTCCATAGCTTGTTACGATCCACACAATTGAAAAGCTTTGCATAGTCAATAAAGCACAGGTAAACATCTTTCTGATATTCTTTGCTTTCAGCCAAGATCCATCGGACGTCAGCAATGATATCCTTTGTTCCATGGCCTCTTCTGAATCTGGCTTGACACTCTGGAAGTTCTCTGTCAATATATGATTGTAGCCATTTTTGTATTACCTTTAGCAAAACTTTACTCGTATGGGATATGAAAGAGATTGTCCAATGATTTCCACATTCCACTAGGTCACCTCTCTTTGGAATGGGCACAAATATGGATCTCTTCCAATCAGTCCGCCAGATAGTTGTCTTCCAAATTTCTTGGCAGAGATGAATGAGTGCCTCTTATGCCACCTCACTTTCTTGAAAGATTTTAATTTTCATTCCATCACTTCCTGGTGCCTTGTTATTTGCCAATTCCTTCAATGCACCTTGGACTTGCTCCATCAGTATCATTGGCTCTTGATCATATGGTAACTCTTGAAATGGTTGAACATTAACCATTTCCTTTTGGTACAGTGATTCCTTCCATCTTCT
>NW_006408549.1:13996544-14001094 GCF_000296735.1 Chrysochloris asiatica | reverse complement strand
TTCGGTCTTTAGTGTTTAATGTATCAAATCTGTTCTTCAGATGATCTCTAAATTCAGGTCAATACTACTGAACAGGTAATTTAGAATTATCTCTAAATTAGATAGGAACTGTCAGATCTTGTACTCGCAGGATGTGACTTTGAAAGGCCTCACCAGGAAATGGGAGGAATCTTTCATTCTAATGAGTGAACCTAAGTATCTATAGTGTATCACTCTTTCAATAAACTTTCACACTCAGAATTGTATTTCCTCTAGTCTGTGATTATTGATCATATGTACTAGAAGTGTGTGTGCATTTGTCAAGTCCAGTCAAGACCATTTCTACTCAAAGTGATCCTGTATAGAGTTTCCGAGGAGCAGCCAGTGGGTTTGAACCACTGCCTATGCAGCAATTTGCAATCCAGATAATGCAGTTATGCTTATTTTATAGTGCAACACAAGGACTCCATGTACTGGATGTTGTTGTTAAGTGCTGTCGAGTTGGTTCTGATCCATAGCTACCCTGTATCTAAGGAGCTTATGGTGAGCTTGAATTGCCGACTTTGTGGTTCAAACGGACTTTGCAGGCCAGCCCATTAACCCACAGAGCCACACCAGGACTCCAATGTGGATAACAGACATTATTTTACTAACTCCCTTGTTTCCCAGAACATGTAGAGTCAGACCACTGCCACTGAATCAACTCTGATTCATAGCAACCCTATAAGACAGAGTAGAACTGTCTCATCTAATTTCCAAGGCTGTAGTTTTACAGAAACAGTTTGCCAGATCTTTCTCCTGCAGAGCCACTAGTGGGTGCTAACTACTGATCTTTTGTTTAAGAGCCCGTTGCTTAATGACTGCACTACCAGTGCTGCTGTACATGTAAGTTAGTATATATATATATATATATATATATATATATATATATATATATATATATATATATGCTTTAATTCTGGACTATATATAATATATATATTTTTTAATTCTAGATTATACATTTTAGATTATTCAGCAATCCTTGGCAACTGTTTTTTTCTATACTAGAAAATAATTACTTATTTTTTCCTGAAAGCAAAATATCTTATTATATCATATGTCACATCTCTTTCTTTAGTACACAGTCAGCAGTAATACTTATCTTGCACTGTTGGATAAGAAAAGGATGACTAACTACAAGGTCAGTGGTTCAAATCCACTCAGTTGCTCCTCTAAAACCCTATACAGGGCCACTATGAGTCGGAACTGACTCAACAGTACTTAACACCAACAAGATAGGAATTTAGTTCAAACATAAGGGAGAAACTTTAGAGGTCAGTGAGATAGGTACATTTATCTTCATTTGTTTTTGGTGTTAAGTGCCCTTGAGTTGGTTCTGACTCATAGTGACCCTATGTAGGGTTTCTGTAGAGCAGCTGGTGGGTTTGAGGCTTCAACTTTTTGGTTAGCAGTCCAGGGCTGATGCTACCACACCACACCAGGATTTCTAGCTTCATATGTTGTTAAGTGCCACTGAGTCAGTTCTGACTCATAACAACCCAGTATAATGTGGTGCTATAGAATCAGCACTGTACTGCATACAAGGTCAGCAGTTCAAATCTTCTTTTCCTCAGAAGCTCTATATAGGGTTGTTATGAGTTGGAACTGATTTAATGGCACTTAATAACAACAACATAGGGTTTCCATGGAGCTGCTGGTGGGTTTGAACCACCAGCCTTGTGGTTAGCAGGCCAGTGCTGGTTCTACAGTGCCACACCAGGTATCTTAATTTAGCCTGGATGAAATTGAGTAAGTGCATTGGTAAGTGATTATGTAATAAATTAGTGGCAGAGATGATATTCAAAATTATATATTTTCTCTGCCAATCCAATATATACTCATGGATGTAGTCCTAGTTGCATTCCTACAACTGTTCAGTTTGTGTGTATATCTACATATTCACTTGTAGATTATGGTTTATTCTTACTTAACTGTTATTGTAGGATTTTATCTGTAATAGAATGTACCTTTGTTCCCTTTAAGTCTTGTGATCCTGCCAGTGTCTTCCTTTGCCTTAGTCATATTGTGTTGACTCATCCCTTAATGTATGTAGCCTGTTAATCTTCCTCTGAAATTACATTTTGACAGAGTTTTCTAATGTTTTCTTCCTGCTACACTAATACTTGCTGTAACTGATCATAAATTTTTTAGTTGCTGACAAATTTTTTACTTGATATGCAAATAAATACATACTTGAATCATAAGCTGTGTCAACGTAATGTCTGAAACACTGTTAAGATACACTGATACTAGACATTCCCAGATTGTTGAATTACATTTAGGCCAGAAGATGGCATAGCAGCTATAGCAATGACAGTTGTGCTTAACAGGCACTGGACTCCCTGAAAAGACTGCATTATAAACCAGTTTCTACATTACACAATTTTCTGTTTTCTCATAGCAGGCATGCTCTCCACTGTGCTAGTCCTCCTCCAGTTTTAATATACATAATGATTGTAGAAAAATATCTAACATACAAAAAATTAAAGTTAAAACTCTTAAATATCACTATCCATAAAATCACTTGAACTCTCAGCAACATCTCTGTGCCTGTGCATACACGTATAACCATGGAATCAATTATATAAAGTACTATACCATTCACCACTTCCACTTACCAATGTGTAATGAGCTTTGTTTTGGTTACTACTGCTCTGAATAATCATTCCAATGGCTGCATACTGTTTTGTTGTAGTATATCTAAAATGCATGAAAGAGCTTCAAAACATTCATGGAAAATTCCATTGTCTTTTCATTCCATTTTTTCATGAACATTTTGAAGCCCTCTCATATTTCACCACTCCCTTATTGTTAGATAAGTTATTTGCTTCCAGTATTTCACTAAAATATACAATCCTGTCATAAGCATCCTTTTATATATATATACATTTGCTCACCTATTTCCTTAGCAAAAGCATCTAGAATTTATCCTAGAAGCAGAACTACTAGACAAAATACTTTTCTGCCCACTTCTTAAATGGTCCTCTAAAGAAACGATACTAAATTTCATTCCTTAGACAAGCAGAAGCGCTTCCTTCCCCTGTACCTGCACCACTCATACCTGTTATCCAGATGTCAATTTCCAGAAGGAATTTATCATAAAATGTATTATGTGCTTTATCTATAGCCATAGCTATATCTATGTCTATCTATAGCTGCTCCTTGAAAACCCTATACAGAGTCGCTATGGGTTGGAACCAGCTTGATGGCACTTAACAACAACATTGGTAAGTGCTGTTGAATCTATTCTGACCCATAGTGACCCTATGTAGGGTTTCCAAGGAGAAGCTGGTGAGCTTGAACCATCAACCTTGCAGTTCAAACGACTTTGCAGTCTGATGCATTACCCACAGCACCAGGACTCCAACAACAACATATATATATATATATATATATATTCTCATTAAAGCTCATTAAAAACTCTAAGTGCAACACAAGGACTCTTTGTACATAGAAATTAGAATTTTTATTGTTTATTTTTTTAAAAATAGGCTGAAACCCATAGTGTGTTAAGCTTAACATTTTCAGAATGAAGGAATAAAAGGATGAAAGAGACAGAAGCAGTGGTGATTCATTGGTAGAATTTTGGCTTCCATATGGGTCTCAGTGCCCAATCACTACCTCCCCGCTACAGTTACTACTTGTCTGACAGTGGAAGTTTATGTACGACTATGACGCTGAATAGGTTTTAGAGGACTTGCCAGACTAAAAAAGACTAGGAAGTAAGTTCTGGTGATCTATTTCCAAAAATCAAACGTTGAAAACTCCATGAATCAGGAGTAGCAGCAAGATGGCAGAGTAGGCAAAAAGGTTGTATGTGCCCTCTACTACAAAGATAGGAGAAAACCAAATGAAACAGACACAGATGATAGTCCTGAAATCCTGAGCTTCAGATGAAGGGATAGAAAACTGGATTGAATACTTGCTAAGAAAAAAAGCTGAATTGACATGCCAAAAAAAGGGAGACAGACTGGTGACATGTGACAGCCTACCAGACATGTCGCAACCATCTTAAATTTTATGTGTCTTCAAAGATTGTCTGACAGTGTGCCATACTGTGGTGGCTTGTAAGTCTGGAAGCTGTGCCACCAGTATTTTAAATACCAGCAGGGTCACCCATGGTGGACAGATTTCAGATGAGCTTCCAGACGAAGACAGACTAGGAAGAAGGAGTGATGAACTACTTCCAAATATTTAGTCACTGAAAACCTTATGAATAGCAGAGAATCATTGTCAGATATGAAGTCAGAAAATGAGCCCCTCAGGTAGGAAGGCACTCAAAATGTGACTGGGGAAGACCTGCCTCCTCAAAGTAGAGTTGACTGTGACGACACGAATGGAGTAAAGCCACTGAGAGTAAACCCCACAGGACCTTCATTTGCTGATGGGGCACAACCCAAAATGATGAGAAATAGCTGTAAATACCCATTAATAATTGGAACATGGAATGTATGAAGTATGAATCTAGGAAAATTAGAAATAGTCAAAAAATGAAATGGAACACATAAACAATGATGTCTTAGGCATTA
>NW_006408549.1:13993188-13996444 GCF_000296735.1 Chrysochloris asiatica | reverse complement strand
GAAAGATGAGGCTTTCTGCTTCCATAAAGATTTACAGCCTCGGAAATCCTGTTACAGGGTCGCTATGAGTCAGAACCAACTCCATGGCACATAAGAACAACAACAACAGGGAGGCCCAGTTAATACCACTATTATTCAAATTTATGCATCTACCACTAAAGCCAGTGAGGATGAAATAGAAGAATTCTACCAACTTCTTCAATCTGAAACTGATCAAACATGCAATCACGATGTATTGATCATTAGTGGTGATTGGAATGCAAAGTTTGGGAGCAAAAAGGAAAGATCAGTAATTGGAAATTACGGTTTTGGTGATAGAAATGATGATGGAGATTGCATGATAGAATTCTGCAAAATCAGTGATTTGTTTATTTCAAATACCTTCTTTAGACAGCATAAGAGATGACTATACATATGGACCTTGCCATATAGAATATATAGAAATCAAATTGACTACATCTGTGGAAAGAGAAGATGGAAAAGCTCCATATCATCCGTCAAAACAAGGCCAGGGGCAGATTGTGGAACAGACATCAATTATTCATATGCAAATTCAAAGTGAAGCTGAAGAAAATGAAAACAAGTCCAAGAAGCCAATATATGACTTTGAATATATCCCACCTGAATTTAGAGATCATCTGAAGAACAGATTTGATGCTTGAAACACTAAAGAACGAAGACCAGAAGAGTTGTGGGATGACATCAAAAACATCATACAGGATGAAAACAAAAAGTCATTAACAAGACAAGAAAGAAGGAAAAGGTCAAAATGGATGTCAGAAGAGACACTGAAACTTGCTCTCCAGCATAGAGATGCTAAAGACAATGGAAGAAATGACGAGGTACAAGAGCTTGAATCGCCAAACTTGTGGTTCAAACTGACCTTGCAGTCAGTTATACTCACCATTAAATGGTCAATCATTCAAAATTAAAAGGGTACCTAAGGACAAAATTGAGCAGGGATGGGAAGGTGGGTGTGATGGAAACAGGAACCACAGGGAGGGTGTGGGATAACTGTTGTTGCAGGGAGGATACTGTAATCATTGAGATGAAACAGTGTATGATTTGTTGCATGCAAAACTAATGATTTTGTCTGTAACCCTTCACTCAATTCACAATAAAAAGTTAAAAAACAAATAAACAAATAACCCTATGGCTGTTACTCTAAAATGGCTATTCAGATCTGTATTTTAGGCTAAGTTAAAACCTTTTTAGTGCTCCCCTTTCTCAGTGCCCCCATTTCACTTATGTTCACATAGTTTTAGACTGAGATCCTACATATAAAGTGACTAATTCATAGACAACCAGGTTCCATAATTGTTGCACACATGACATTCCTTATGTTCTAAGATCCAACAGTGGAAGAACAGATTCCAAGCTCTCAAAGAAATATTTCATGCAGTTAGTAGCTCATGGTATGCCTGGAAGTCTTAATTCTATATATACCCAAGAACCACAATCCAAATATATGAATAGTCCAGGTTCCATGCATAAAGAACCAGAATCTATATATGGAGAGTCAAAATTCAGATGTGAGGGACTTTCTATTTCTGAAAAGTCAGATTTCATAGTTGGTAGACCAGATTCTATATTTGAGAAGTAACATCTGTTGAGTCAATTTTCATATTTAAAAGGCTAAATCACAAACTGGGTAGTACAAATCCAATTCTGAAATCTAGTATTAATGTGAAAAAAAGATTAATATTTCTGGAAAGCCAGAATTAACATTTAAAAAATCACAGCCCAAATAACATTGTTGTCAAGTCAATTCCAAGGCCAAGCAACCCTATAGAACAGAATAGAAGAGCCCCGAGGGTTCGCAAGGCTGTAAACCTTTACAGAGGCACACTGCCACATCATTTTCCTGCAAAGCAGCTGGTGGATTCAACCCACTGACCAGCAACTGAGCTTCTAACCACTGTGCAACCAGAGCTCCTGAATTTACACGTAGATGACCTAAATCATAGGTCTAGTGTCCTGATTTCATCCAAGGATTTCTAGGTTCCATGTTTGAACATAGAGATTCCATACATTCAGTGCCAGGATCTTGTGTGGCAAGGTCCCATGACTGAAAACTAACATATTATGATGGTTAAAGTTGTGGGCCATGATTTTCATCAGCTTTGCAGTTATGATGTAGTTATCTCCCACGATAGATTTAATATAATGTAATCACTTCCATGATAACATCAGTTATGAGCAGTCAATACATTGAAAAGGCATTTTGTCAGGGGTGAGGCTTGCTTCAAATATATATATATATTATATATGACCGTTTTGACAAAATTCTCTTGCTTTATGCTGGATCTGGATTCTGCATGTGGCTCCTCATCATCTGATATCCTGTTCCCTGGACTTGAACTAGCAGCCTGCCATATTGCCTATGATCCTGGGAGGCTTTAGCCTGTGCTGCCTTTAAATCAATAACCTGCAGACTTTAGATTCATTTGCCTTCCATAGCCAGGAGCCTACCATCTGTCCTACCTATCTTAGGTTCCTCAGCCCCTGTAGCTACATTAGTCAGAAGAAACCTCCAACCTGACATTTGACATGTGAACTTGGAACTTGCCAGCCTCTACAACTTTGTGATCCATTTCCTGGAGTTAATTCTCTGTCATACCAAACTGATGTAGCAATGGTGACACTCACTCATCTATGCCAAGAAATTTGTAAGAAAGCTACCTGGCTAGTTGATTGGAAGATGTGTGCCCATTCCAAAGAGAAGTGGCCCAATGGAATGTGGGTATCATTGAACACGATCATTAATTTCATTGCAAGTAAAATTTTGCTAAAGATAATTTAAAATGACATGACAGGCTATGGACAACATTATGGAGAATGAGTATTACGGAACACTTCATGGTACTCTGAGGAACATGTACACAGGCCAAAAGGCAGTTGTTTGGATAGAACAAGGGGACACTGAATGGTTTAAAATCAGGAAAGGTGTGTGCTAGGGCTGTATTCTTTCACAAAAATTTTTCCATCTGTATGCTGAGCAGATAATCAGAGAAGCTTGATTATATGAAGAATAACATTGCATGAAGATTGGAGGAAGACTGATTAACAACCTGCAATATGCAGATAATAACAACCTTGCTTGATACAATCTTGCTGCTGAAAATGAAGAGGACTTAAAATATTAACTGATGAAGATAGAGAGGTGTCCCAATGGAATGCGGAAATCATTGACAATATCTTTGATATCCTATGCAAGTAAAGTTTTACTAAAGGTAATACAGAAATGGCTGCAAGC
>NW_006408549.1:13991154-13992028 GCF_000296735.1 Chrysochloris asiatica | reverse complement strand
TTCAAACCTAGAAGGTGTAAATAAATTTATTTCTGAAAGCTCAGATTTCCTACATGAAATGACAGGTTATTTGGTTGTTGGGCCATGTCTCATGCTTGGAAATTGAGTTTCAATATATAGAATATAATGCTTAATATATGCTGTAGTTAAGTGTGATCTCATAGCGACACTCTATAGGGTTTCTGAGAAGCAGCTGGTGGGTTTGAACTACTGACTTTGTGGAGATCATATAGCACCACACAGGAGTCTTCAATGTATTCAGGGACTGGTTTTATGTTTGGAGATTAAGATTGTATACGAGAAATATCAGGTTCCATACATTAGAACCAGCTTTCATGCATAAAGATTGAAATGCAACACATAGCTTGCAAACTTACTTTTGAAGACAAAATTCCATATTTTGGAAAGTCAAAATCAAAGACTGAAATACTATGTCTCATGTTGGGAATGCCAAGATCCAAATTTGTTAGGCCATATTCTATGCATGAAGGCTGAGATTTCAAATATGGAATGACAAGTTGCATACTTGTAGAGCCAGGTTCCATACTTAGGATTTAGACTCCACACATGGCTTGTCAGCTGACATCCCAGTAGGATCAAGTTTCATTTTTTTTGAAAGTCAAATTCTATGATTGAATTACAAATGATCATGTGTTTACTGGGTTTCACACTTGTTACCTAGTTAGAAATTGAGATTCCACACATTTGCCTTCAAATTCTATCCATGTAGGACCAGTTCTAGATTAAACATATAGATTTGACATATAGATAGTCATGTTGCATGTCTTTAGGGTTCCATGCTTGGAAATTGAAATTCTACATGTTCCATGCCTTGATTCATTGTTTCATAAATGGAGGGCCAACATCAATTCTT
>NW_006408549.1:13964060-13989384 GCF_000296735.1 Chrysochloris asiatica | reverse complement strand
CTGCTTGCCAACCAGGTCCCCAACTGGGTCCACAGAAGTCCACTGAACATTGTAGGACTTAGCTTGCCGCTTCATTGCTGCTTTTACCCCTCTTCCCCCTATCGGTGATGTGTGTGATCACCAATCAGAGCGTGTATTTCCGTTGAGTCTTAGTCTTGGAAGGGGGTCACCCAATACAATTTTATTTTATATAAACCTGGTTATCAGACAATAGTAAATAAGGGTAACTTTTTTTATACCCAGCTATCATTTCTTCCTTTTTATCTTTTCTCTAATTTTCTCCAGCAACATTTTTCCTTTGGTTTGACTAGTTGAACTCAGTAGGTTTAGAACCTAAAGTATTAACTCTTATTGGAGTAGCACTTAGGAAATGCAATCCTAGAAAAGGCCAATTTTAATAACTGAAGTGACTTGACAAAATTCAACATCCATTAACATATCCCCATGTTAATCACTTGGTTAATGGCTGCTCTTGGCTAGATCCTAAGACCCAGCATGACACTGGAGTGATCACCTGTGAGGTACTGCAAAGTTACGTGTACAAACATCCACCCATTTCAGTTTTCAATTTCATTTCATTTTAGAACAATAAATAAAGAGCATTGCAATTCTATTGGCCTGTTTTCCTTCTTGAACTGGCTTGGAGCGCTGCTGATGACCCAGATAATACAACAGTTAATTGGATGCTAATCCATGCTCTTTAAACTTCACTTCTTCCTCTTCAGGCCTCAGCAGTTTTTTTGCAGCAATGATGGTATTTTTCATTAGTATTGCCACTGTCATGGGAGCAACACCTCCAGGAACCAGAGTGATGTACCCAGCTTTCTTCCAGACTCCTTCAAAATCCACATCCCCAACCAACTTGAGTTTAAAAGTCACAGGATCTTGAACTCTTATTTATTCCCACGTCAATGACAGCTGCGCCTTCCTGGATCACAGCTGCAGTAATCAGATTGGGAATGCCTGTGGCAGATACCACAATATCGGCAAGAATTGTATGTTTCTTCAACTGCTCTTTGGGAGTGTACCGATGAGATATTGTAACAGTGGCATCGCCTCCAGGATGTTCCTGTGCCCCATCTGTGTGCAGCAACATTGCAATAGGCATCCCAACAGTTTTTGACCGTCCAACAACCACCACATTGTTCCCCAGCGTTGGAATTCCTGTCCGCTTAATTATCTCCCACACACCCCATGGAGTCGCAGGTAACATGGAATACTGGTCCAAACACATTCTACCCACACTAATTACATGAAAGCCATCAACATCCTTGTCTGGAGAAACAGCATTGCAGACCTTTCTCTTGTTGATGTGCCCTGGAAGAGGAAGCTGAATAATGAGGCCTTTACATTGTCATTGTTGTTGAGTTTACTGATTAAATTCAACAGTTCTTCCTCAGAAATCGAAGCTGGTTTCAAAATTATTTCACTGATGATTCCCACATCTGCAGCAGCCCTGGTTTTGTTGATGACGTAAGAATGACTTGCAGGATTCTCTCCGACCAGAACCATGCTCAGGTGTGGCCGTTTGTTGCCCATTGCCACCCACTGGTCCGCCTCCTGATGAACTTCTTGCTTGATCTGCTGATCAAGTTTTCTTCCAGAAATGACCACCGCTGCATTTCGTACTTCTGAAAGTTGGAGGGAGCGATGGCAGGAGCGGCATCTCTCCACCAGCCGGAGTAACTGGGCAGCAAACATAGTCACGCGGTAAGCCACAGCCATGTCCATGCCGGTGCCTGCACCGGGACCCAACATCAATTCTTGTTTAGCTAGCTATATATCTAAAATTGGAAACACAAGTTTGACCAGAGATCGTCATGTTTCAAATTAGGAGAGTCACCATTCAAGTCTACAGGTAACAAAACATGGAAAACCTTGTATCATGCTTTGAAGTCCAAATTTTATTTTTTAGAAGGCCTGGTTCCTTGCCAATATTGCCAGATTTCATACCTCTTTAGTCAAATAGCATGCCTTGAAGTTCAGGTTTTACCAAATAGACCAGTTTTAAAACTGAAAGGAAGGGATTTGATGTATGTAGAAACTCATAATATTCCTAAACTGTGGGCACAATGGAACAAAATACTGTCCAGTCTTGCACTATGCTCACAATTGTTATTTGTATGCTATTGTTACTGCCACTGTGTCAATATATCATTGGAGGGCTTATTCTTTTCTACTGACCTTTCACATTTCCAAGCATGATGTTCTTCTCCAGGACTCACCTCTCCTGACATGTCAAAATTATGAAAGACAAATCTTTGCATCCTCACATCTAAGGAGTACTTCAGTTGTGGTGTAGTGAGGTAGGATAAGTCCTGGACCACAAGGTAGATTTGAACCACAAGGTCAGTGATTCCAATCCACCACCTGTTCCATGAAAACCCTATATACAGGGTCGCCATGAGTCTGAACCTACTGGATGGCACTTTACAGCAACAACCACAACTTCACAATACTCCTATTTGTTCTTCTGGCTGTCAATATTACTTTCAATATTCTTCTCCAACACCAAAATTCAAATGCATCCATTCTATGGCCTTCCTTATTTGTTGTCCAACTTTCACATGCATATAGAACTATAGAAAATACCATGGCTTGGGTCAGGTGCACCCTGGCAGAGGCCAGTTCAAGGGACCGAGGGTCAGAGTGAGGCCTGCCTGTGGGCACCGTTGAGGAAAGGCATCCCTGAATTAAAGAACTGTAACATATTTTTTTCTAATATTGCACTGTAACCGGTTTCCTAATGAACCCCATAATTATACGTATGGTATCTGAGTTCTATGTTCCTATTGCAACAAATTATCAAACCAAACTGAGTAGGGTGCTGTAGGAGAGATGGTTGGCATAACAGTGGCATAAAAGCAATAAAAAAGGAACTAAGAAAGTAGCCCTGGTGGTACTATGGCTACTCCTCAACTGCTAACCCAAGAGTTGGTGTTTCTATCCCACTCAGTGGCTCCATGGGAAAAAGACCTGGCAATCGACTTCCGTAAGATTGTTGTTATTGTTAAGCACCATTGAATCAGTTCCAACTCATAGCAACCCATGTAGGGTTTCTAAGGAGTGGCTGGTGAGTTTGAACCGCCAATCTTGCAGACTGAAACTAACCTTGCAGTCCAATGCATTGTCCTACAGCACTACATCAGGACTGCCTCTTAAACTCTACAGGGAAGTTCTATTCTACTACATGAAATCGCTATTATGAGTCAGAATTGACCCTATGGCACCTAACAACAACAAAGAGATATAGGGAAGGGGGTTAAAATGAGGGGAGAAAGTTAAATTGATGAGCTGTGTCCAAGAGGCTGAATCTCCACAGTGAGTGAAGATTGGAGAGAGGCTATAGTAAAGACTAGTAGTACTAGAGTAGAATATGAAGCACAGGTGTAACCAGTTGTTGTGAAGCACGATTGAGTCAGTTCTGACTCATAACGACCCCCCACACACACACACCATCCTCACAATTGTTGCTATGTTTGAGTCAATTTTTGCTACCATTGTGCCAATACATGTCATTTTGCTGACTCTCCACTTTTGCAAGCATGATTTCCTTATCCAGGAACTGGTCTCTCCTGATAATATATCCAAGGTGCTAGAGACAAAGTCTTGCCATTCACACTTCTAAGGCGCATTCTGGCTGTACTTCTTCCAACACAGATGTGTTTGTTCTTCTGGAAGTCCATGGTACTTTTAATATGCTTCCCCAATACCATAATTCAACTGCATCCATTCTTCTATTGTCTTCCTTATTCATTGTCCAACTTTCACTTGCATTTGAGGTGATTGATAATACTATGACTTGGGTCAGACACACCTCAAAGTGACTGACGTCTTTGTTCTTGAGCACTTTAAAGAGGTCTTGTGCAGCAGACTGGCCTAATGAAATATGGTATTTGATTTCTGCTTCCATGAGCATTGATTGTGAATCAAAGCAAATTGAAGTCTCTGACAACTTCAGTCTCTTCTCCATTTACCATGATGTTATTTATTGCTCCAGTGGTGAGGATTTTAATAGTAATGGTATTAACTGGTGTTCCTTATAGGTCTATGGGTATTATCCTATCACAGACAGCATTGTACTTGAAGAGAGATCTTGAAATGCCTTTTTTTTTTTTGCAGCAACAATGGACTCTAATATAACAATAATTGTGAGGCTGGCAGAGACTGGAACAGTGTTTCATTCTATTGTGCATAGAATTGCTGTGAATTGGAATAGGCTTCAAGCAACTAACAACAGTCTGTATGTCCAGTGTTCCTAATGTAGTGGCTGCTAATACTTCCATTCCTCTTCCTTTTTTATAATAATGCCTTGGTTTCCTTTGCCATCCAGTCAGTTCTGACCCATGGTGACCCTGTGTAGGTTTGCAAGGAGCAGCTGGTGAGCTTGCCTTGTAGTTTAAACTGACTATGCAGTCCAGTGCATTAACCCACAACACTACACCAAGACTATGCCCCCTCATTTAGTCATGTGCAAGGCCTCTCCTGGCTAATGGGTGGGCATCAGACCTAAGCTCAGCCAATCAGACTTTTCCTAAAACTTGAATATTTAGTGAAGTAACACTGAAAAATTATGAAGTCCTGAAGAGTCTTGTCCATTGTTTCTATTACCTGCATTTCCAGAACTGTTGTAATCCTTGAACTTCGCGGTGTGGTTCTTCAGGTTTTCCTTCAGTTTTGTAAGTTGTTTCATTCTCTGTGTGCTGGGAATCCCACCGCTCTGTCTCATGCTCTGGTTCTTAGTTCTGCCTCTCTGGCACTCTTCCAGTTTCTTTCACAGCTTCTGATCTTCAGCTGAGGTAATTCAACATGCCAGGATCTTTGGTTCCAAAAGATGTGTTCTGTTCCTGGCTCTTTTCTTTGACAGTAGTGAGATCTTCCCCCTCTTGCTACTGAAGTAGCTCATTTTAAACCATGGTGATCAGTTCCTGGCAGCCCTGGATAACAGATGATCTTCTGCCTGGATAGGAAGCCCCGGGAGTCCTTGGCAGCCATTGTGCAGACCCACAAGCAGAGTTAGGTCCTACTGTCTATGCAAGAAATAAGTTTTCCCATGGTATGGCCTGTGTCCAATGATGTCTAGCTAGATCTTGAAGTTTTACCACTAGAAGGGCCAGGGTGGGGGATCTTGAAATGATCTTTTTAATGATGAATGAGACTCTACTCCTCTTTACTTTGCTGTTCCTGGCATAGTAAATCATATGCTTCTCTGATTCAGAATGGTCAATATCTGTCCATTTCAGCTCACTAATGCCTAGGATATTGATCATCAAGAATTCCATTTTATTTTTGACAACTTCCAATTTTCCTAGATTCATACTTCATGCATTGCATGTTCCAATTATTAATGGATGTTTCCAGCTGCTTCTTTTCATTTTGAGTTGTGCCCCATCAACAAATGAAGATCAAAAAAACTTGGCTCCATCGCAACCATCTTCTTTGAGAAGGCAGCTCTTCCCCAACCTAAGGGACTCATCTTGGAGCATTATTCTGGACTGCGTTGTGTTGCTATTCATAAGGTTTACAGTAGCTAACCATTCAGAAGTGATCTGTCTCTCTTCCTTTCCTTTGTTAGTCTGGAAGCTCAGCTGAAACCTATTCACCATGGGTAACCCGGCTGGTATTTAAAATGGCAGTGGCATAGCTTCTACCATCACAGGAACACACATGCCACCACAGTACAACAAACTGACAGATGAGTGGGGTGACTAATGTGAAATATGATCGAATATTGAAATCCAGGTTTCTAGTTGTTGTTGCTAAATACCATGGAGTCAGTTCTGACTCATAGTGACCCTGTATAGGGCTCCTGAGATGTGAGTGGTGGGTTTGAACCACTAACCTTATTATCCTACAGCACCACACCAGGACTCTAGGGATACCTAACTTTTTTTTTTAGGCAGTTGATATTAGTGCTAAGAACTGCAACAGGGCTGAAAGTGGCAGGGGAGGTGTGACAGTAAAATGTATCATTAACTATGATGAAAAGAGAAATGCTAACACTAAGACTCCTCTACAAACTGAAAGCAACCGGTTTCTCTAGCCAACCTAGATATTACCTCTGCAGGCTAGAAAATACGAGCTGATGAAAAAAAGGGAAGAAATGTCTGCACTTGGGGTGAACTGCCTTCATGAGACCAATTCATATTTGGGGCAAAAAGATCAAATGGGACTCTTGTCTTTCCTAAAGACATTATTCCACCCTTATCATCTCCACGGTATGAAGCTAGGCAGATAACGTCTTCTGTCTTTGGGACTTTAGCCCCAAGTTACAGATTTCTAATAATGACAATAAATAAACATTTGCTTTGTGAATGAATGAATCCTAACATCCTCAAAGTCAGCTTGTGTGTATCTAAAGTGCCTGGAGCCTACTTACCACTTTACAGAATATTCATAAAGCATTTTGAACCCCATGACAGAGGTTCTTTGCAGACAGGATACAGTTATCTCTCTATGAGGGATATGGCCAAGATTAATTACTTAATTTCATAAAACGCTTCAGGGATGAAAATTTCTTTATGAGAATTATGAATATCATACTGTGTGCATGTCATAAATTCATACTTCTAAAGTTGAATGGAATTAGCCTTCTTTGCTTTGGTGGTGATGGTGCTGATATGCTTTGAAGACAGTTCCAACTCATAGCAACCCTGCATAGGATTTCCAAAAGGAGCTCTGGTAGCGTAGTGGTTACGAATCGGGCTGCGAACTGCAAGGTCAGCAGTTCGAAACTACCAGCTGCGCCGTGGGAGAAAGATGAGGCATTCTGCTCCCGTAAAGATTAACAGCCTTGGAAACCCTGTGCAGGGTCGCTATGAGTCGGAACCGACTCCACAGCACACAACAACAACATAGGATTTCCAAGGCTGTAAATCTTTACAGGAGCAGAGAGCCTCATCTTTCTCCCGCAAAATAGCTGGTAGTTTCAAATTGCTGATCTTGAGGTCAGCAGTCCGACTAGTAACCACTACACTATCAGAGCTCCTTTTCTTGTTGCTTTAAGGAATATTTATTGGAGTGGCTACACCATTTCTTCATTATACCACTTAAGATTACTTTGAAGTTCAAAATGTAGGTTTTGTGTATCACGCTATAGAGGCAGCTAAGTCTGATTGTGTAGCCAGGAAATTAGCATTAACCACTACTCATTTTGGGCTTATTCAGGACTTCAGGTGCAGCCTATTATCTATCATTTAAAATACATTAAATGTAGCAGGATTCATATCCTCCATTGTATGAGTTGGGAGACTTTGGGAAATTCAATAAAATACTCTCTGCCACAGTTTTCTCATCTGTTGAATAACAGGATGTATCTCATGGAACTTACGGATGCAGTGCAGGCTTCCCCTGAGCACAGCACCTGATTCAATATTGTCGTTGTTAAAGCCGTCGAGTTGGTCCAACTCACGGCAGCCCTGTAGAGGGTTTCTGAGAGCCTATGTTAGCACTCAGAAATGCTGTAGAATGTAGAGTCCTATGAAAATAAATCTGCAACTCAGTATACCCTTACATGATGGTACTGGTTGAGGCAATTTGAGAAAAAATATAAATCTTAAACTTTGGTAGCCCAGGATCTGGCAGTGTTTCATTCTGCTGTGCATAATGTCGCTATGAGTTGGTACCAACTTGATGGCACCCAACAACAAACAACAACACTACTGGTTATGAGTCGGGCTGCTAACCTCAAGGTCAGCAGTTCGAAACTACCAGCCATTCTACCGGAGAGAGATGAGGCTTTCTGCTCCCTAAAGATTTACAGCCTTGGAAACCCAAGGCCAGAAAGACCACATTGGGCAACTCATTTCACCAGTTTGCCTTGGTGAAAGAAAATCTATGTTTGGTTCATGCGTAGTCTCCATTTCTACAACCATAACTACTCTGTAGGTGAGCCCATTGCACAAACAACAAGATGAACCAAGGCTGAAGCCAATAGAAGGCAAGTCATCCTCTTACTTGGCTATTTAGTGCTCATTATGCACTGAGTATTAATGTAAAATTCAAAGATATTCATACTTTTTGCCCTCTCCCCAAGATATAAACATATATATGCCTCTTTTCCTTGACTTCCTTGACCCCAAGATTTTAATCTTATTCCTTTCATAGCACCCTGACAAATCAGTCAAGCCACTCACTACTGCCCATGAGTCTACATGATTATTAACTCAGACCATCCTTCTTTCCCCACAAATGGATGACAAAGTCCCTGTTCAAAATTCTGTCCTTTAGGAAGAGGGCACTTACCACTCTCTGTTAGTGCCACCCTTGAATGATGATGTTGTTGTATTTGTTTTTGTTAAGTGTGGTCAAGTCAGTTCTGATTCATAGTGACCCTGTATTTAGTGACCCTGTATTTCCAAGGAGCAGCTGGTGAGTTTGAACCACTGACTTTAAGTTCAAACCGACCTTGAGATTTAGTGCTTTATCCCACAGCAACACACCAGGACTCCAAATAATAATTCCATTTTCAACTTTCAGAACATACTGAGATATCCAAACTGCGAACCAACCTTAGTTTTTCCTTCCTCCATCAGCTAATCATAGGAAACCTTCAGTAGCCAATGTGTGAGCTGAGGAAATGTGTTGGTACAACATTATTGGTTAGTATTGAGGACTGGATCTCCTGTTCTTGTAGATTAACTTTGCCTTCAGGCAGCGCTTGAGGTAGTTCCAAATATTCCAACAACATTTCATGATGAATGGCTACAAGTCTCTGCAGATCTTTTGACATCGTAATCATCAGTGCTGAATGCAGATCACTTAATGGCTAGAAGCCCAGTCTCCAGGAAGGTCCATGTAGCATGCCAGGAGATGCTTCTCAATTATGTATAGCGTTCTCTGCAAGAGATAGCAAAGTTTTCTTATAGAACCCTAGGTGTTTGTACTATGAATCTCTTATTAGGGCTTGCTAGAAGCTCCAAACAGCTATAGTAGCATGGAATCTGCTGGCTTCTGTGACCTAACTGGAAGAGCTACTTGTACTAGACCTGCTCTAGAATCCTTTCTTGCTCCAAATTCACATAACCTGTAGTCTCAAAAGCAATATATGGGAGGTGGAGCTTGATGGCGGCTAGGATGGAGGTGCAGTGAAGTTTGTCGTCAGCAATATCACAGAATACCAGGCAAAGCAGAACCAGGGCAGAGCTCCAAAACCCG
Source organism: Chrysochloris asiatica (assembly GCF_000296735.1). Classification (NCBI taxonomy): domain Eukaryota; kingdom Metazoa; phylum Chordata; class Mammalia; order Afrosoricida; family Chrysochloridae; genus Chrysochloris; species Chrysochloris asiatica. The sequence continues at coordinate 13,980,228 of NW_006408549.1, read as the reverse complement.
GAACCACAGAGATAGGAATATTTAAAAAGTTTGAAGGCTGATAGTGAGGGGAAATTGAAGCTGACGTAAGAAATCATGTACTTTTGAATCTTCCAGGCTGGACTCTGACGCCCAGAGCCAACGTCTTGGGTGAGACCAAACAGCAAGACCAAGCGTGGAAGCAGAAACACCACGGAAAAATGCCACAGGAAACTTGGAGCAAAGGTAGACAATACACTTTGTTAGTTTTGCTTTTTTCTGATTTTCTTTTCTTTCTTTTTTTTTTTTGGTATCTGGTCATTGGCATCCCCATTGTTTGTGTACCTCCATTCTGGTGACTAGAGGGGGCGCCTGAGATAACTAACCCCCACCCTCACCACTGGTGGGTTCTCCTGCCACACATGTGCACATATACTCAGCCCAAGAACAGACCCTGAACGTTTTTTGTTTGTTTTTTTTAATACAGGAAAGGGCAGGACAGGGCTATAGAGAGGGAAAGAGAGTTTAAAAAAAAAAAAGGCCAAAAATTAAATTAAAGCCTGAGGCATAGCATAACAAACCAAGAGTGGTATCTTGAAATCTTCCAAGCAGCTTTGAAAGCAAGAAGCTGAAGAGAGGACATTAAAGTCATATCCATATTATGCTACAGAGTTTTTGTTTTGTTTTGTTTTGTTTTTCTTTCTCTTCCTCTCCCTTTTCTGTGATTATAGATTGTAGTATTCAGTCTAGTTTTTGTTGTTGATTTTTGGTTTTTTGGTTTTTTGTTTTGTTTTTACTGGTGCTGTTTTGCTGTTTTATGCTCCCCCTTCTACTTTTGGAGGACTCTTTCTCTCCATATATTACACAAGAAGAGCCACCAACTGCTGTCATATAGCCAAGCTACAATAACACTCTATAAAACACCAAAACCCAGGCAGGAACCAATACCAACTGCCATATACCAGAGAGGCAGACAAACCTGTGAAAGTTACTCTGAGTTAAACAATAAGAAGAGTGAGAAGGGAAGCCCACATCCTGATCATATCTACCTGGAAGCAATCAGAAAGCATAAAAAATACCAAAATACACCCTCAATTAAGTATTAAGGCCACAGATACACACTAAACATGTCCAAGAAGCAAAAGAAGATGACCATATCAGCACATGTCCAGAAACTTTAGACATAGAAAGGCAGAGGGGCTGTGTGCTGACAACTGGGTGGGGGTGGTTGGAGGGGAAAGGCAGGTTTGCAGGGTATGGAGGGGATTGTAACCATGGCAATGAAACGATATACGGTGGAATGAATGTAAAACTAATGTTCTCCCATGTAAACTATCACATAAGTCACAATAAAACATTTAAAAAAAAAAAAAAAACTATGTTGTTATGTTGTTGCTCAAAGCAGAATAGGTCATCTGAATATTACATAGTGTTATTAAGTCAGTTCTGACTCACAGCGACCCTGTATAGGGCTTCTGAGCAAATGGTTGGTTGTTTTGAATTGCCAATCTTGGAGTTAGCAGTCCAGTGTTTATCCTATTGTACCATGCTAGGACTCCACAAAGCAATGTTGTTGTTGTGTGCCGTGGAGTTGGTTCCAACCCATAGCGATCCTATACAGGGTTTCTGAAGTTGTAAATCTTTATGGGAGCAGAAAGCCTCATCTTTCTCCTGTGGAACAGCTGGTAGTTTTGAACTGTTGACCTTATGGATTGCAGCCCAGTTCATAACCACTACGCTACCAGAGCTCCTTCCACAAAGCAATATATGCTGCTTATAAAACCAAAGAAGCCTGCCTAGGGCTGTACTGTTACACTTTCCTCTTAGGGTAGTAGGGTCAAGGTAAAATAACTAGTTCTTTACCTTGAAGAAGATGACCAACATACCTTAGATCATTTAGCATCTATAAGTTTATCCAATGTAACACGTTTCTGAAATATGTTAGGGTTTGTCTATCACCATCTGGAGCATATGTACTTTACCAAGGCATCTAAGATAAAGACTACCTGCTATATCTTCTACATTATAATTCAATTAAAATTATACCCACAACAAAGCTGACAAAAGGTTTGTTCTGTGGAATATTCAGATGACCTATGCTGCTTTGAGCAATATTGTAATAGATACGAGCAGAGTTAAGAGCAATGAAGCAAACCATGAATATATACTCAAGCCCATCCCATGTGAATGTGAATAGTTTATAGCTCCTTCTTCTTAATGACTGAAGAAGGATGCATTCCTCATATTGATAGTCACGTGCCAAATACTAGAATGTGTGGTATATGGGTGTCAATCTGAGGGATGTACCCTTCTTTCAGTAAAGACAAACAACTGGTGTAGGAACTGCAATTAGGGGAACTACCATTAGGCTCAATTTTCCATGTCCGTAGTATTTTTTTTGTAGTCCATTTTCTGCCATATGTATTCAGTTCTTTTAGGGGATTGTTGTTGATGTTTTAATTGCCATTGAGTCAACTCCAACTCATAGTAACCCAGTATAGGTTTCTGAGGAGCATCTGGTGAGTTTAAACCCCCAACCTTGCAGTTCAAATTGACCTTGTGATAGTGAATTAAATGTTGATATAGGTCCAATCCACCATTTCTGCTCAGCATACAGGTTGAATAAGTATGGTAAAAGAACACAACCTTGTCGTACACCTTTCCCAATTTTAAAACATTCAGTGTTCCCATGCTCTGAACAACTGCTTCTTGGTCTAGGTACAGATTTCTCAGAAGTACAATTAAGTGTTCTTGAATACTCATACTTCTCAATGTTGTCCTTAGCTTGTCATGATCCACACAATCGAAAGCCTTTGCGTAGTCAATAAAGCATAGGTAAACATCCTTCTGGTATTCTCTGCTTTCAGCCAAGATCCATAGGACATCAGCAATGATATCTCTCATTCCACATCCTCTTCTGAATCCAGCTTGAACCTCTGGAAGTTCTCTGTCAATGTATGATTATAGCCATTTCTGTATTACCTTTAGCAAAACTTTACTCGCTTGAGATATCAAAGAGATTGTCCAATGATTTCCACATTCTGTTGGGTCACCTCTCTTTGGAATGGGTACAAATATTGATCCCTTTATTGAAGAGCAGAGATGTCAGCTTGAGGACTAAGGTGCACCTGACCCAGGCCATGGTATTTTCAATAACCTCATATGGATGTGAAAGCTGGACAGTGAATAAGGAAAATTGTAGAATTGATACTTTTGAGTTGTGGTGTTGAAGGAGAATACTGAAAGTACCATGGACTGCCAGAAGAACCAATAGATCTGTTTTGGAAGAAGTGCAGCCAGAGTGCTCCTTGGAGGCCAAGATGGCTAAGCTTCGTCTCTCATACTTTGGACATCTTGTCTGGAGGGAACAGTCGCTGGAGAAGGATGTCATGCTGGGTAAGGTGGAGGGTCAGAGAAAAAGAGGAAGACCCCTAACGAGATGGATAGGCCAGGTGGCATCATTGATGGACTCAAGTGTGGCAGCGGTAGTGAGGTTGGCCCAGGATCAGACATTGTTTCGTTCTGCTGTGCATTGGGTCACTATGAATTGGTTCCGACTCGATGGCACCTGACAACAACAACCACCATTTCTGAATCTTTAAGTCTTTGAGGCTGTCACTTATCCTGACCATTGTAGCTATAGAGTGAAAGTGTTTGGGACTTACTATTTTGGCTTGAAAAAGGAAGCTTCAGGGATTTTCACTTGGCCCTTCCTGTTCCAGTAGCTTTTCTTCTAAAGGTCAAGGAACTGATGTGAAGATTCTGCCAGCTGCTAAACAGGTCTCTTCATATTTTATATTTAAGAACCATGGAAATGATCACCTTGGTCTTTTGACTCAGTGGAACAACTGTGAAATGTACTCTAGACAATTTTCTACTGATTATCTTACACCATGTACCACTGCTATAATGGGAGGTCATTTTGACACTTTGAGTCTCTGGGTGTCAGTGTCACCTCAGAATCTGTATCTAACAGCCTTTAAAAGATCTAGATTTTGCTTTTCCCCAGTGTACCATTTCCTAGTAAACATCTGTAGGTGTCATTGGGAAGAACTAGGGAAGTTACTACTATTTACTCTTGCTGTGGTTTGGTAGAGTTCTTTAGTCAGACGGTTTTTTAATTGGTGGGTTGGGAACTGAGCTGAGAAGCATGAAATGTAAAGGTGAATTAGGGAAGATTTGTCAATGTGGGAGAACTTTCTTAGGCAAAGATACCTGGCTAGGTCCCTGTAACTAGTCCTGATATGCTACTGGAATGACTTTTAGAAACTTTGACAAAGCAGTGGTCCACATTAAATCAATAAGAGATGACAGAGCCTCTGTGGTTCCAGTCATCTCCCTGGCATCAAACCTCCGGCAAGTTCTATGACCTTGAGCTTTTTTAACTGTCTGAGTCTCACTGTCCTGGTATATAAAATGGGATAATAATAGCACCCATCTCATCAGTATGACTGTTAAATGAATTAACCAAAAATGTTAAAAATTGGACAGGCACAGACACTTCTTTGGAAACATAAATGATTGTTTTGATCACTACTGAAAGGGTTCTCTGATGCATATTGGTTTTCTTGGGCCGCTGAATATTGCCTTTCTCTAGTTTCTCCACTGTTTGCTCAATCTGTGTATTGGAAATCAATGTTCTACTAGCCCAACCATACTTGACATTGTCTTCTCTGTCATGAGCTGCTTGTCACACTTCCTGGATACGAAGTTCACCTGCTGGCCTGGATTTCCTCCCAGTCTTATTCTTATTTGGTGGCAGATTTGAAATGATGACCCTTCAGTAACAGCCCAATGAGTGACCCACTCCATCAGTTGTTGTTGTTACATGCCATTGAGTCAGTTCTGACCCATAGTAACCCTGTATAGGGTTTCCAAGGAGCAGCTGGTGAACTTGAACTGCCTACCTTGTGGTTCAAACCGAGTTTGCAGTCCAGCGCATTAACCCACAGCGCCACACCAGGCCACCGTCAGTGAAGAGGTCTAATTCTAAATCTCAACCCTCTCATTTGCCACTTACTTTAACTCAGTCTGTACTGGCATGAGATGGACTGCTCTGGGTAGGAGTACACTGGAGTATATATACTATGTTCTCTATGCTTTGCAACTTGTGGTGGTGTTTGTGTACCGTGGAGTCGACTCCAATTCATAGCAACCCTGTACAGGGTTTCTGAGGCTGTGAATCTTCTTTCTTCTGCATAGCAGCTGGTAGATTTGAACTGCTGACCTTGCATATAGCAGCCCAACTCATAACCCACTATGCTTATAGGGCTCTTTCCATTATAAACCCAGAAATAGCAATGGTGTCAGATTTTTTAAATCTTTAAAACACTTGTCATTTGATTTATTCAACTTCAGAGCTTTCAAATATATTTTTATTTCTTGACTCTCATTTTTCAACTGAATAGCATTTTCAAATATGATATGTTCTTGACATACCAAATGATAAATTTGTACATTTGGACTGTAAATGTAGTTATTCACGTGTTATGTAATCAAATTAATTTTTCCCCCTGTGGAATTATTTAATTAAATATTAAATGAATATATTTAATATTATGAACACTATTAATATACTGAATCCTAATGTGGTGCTGTAGGGTAAGCACTGGACTGCAAGGTCAGTTTGAATGCAAGACCAGCAGTTCAAATCCACCAATGGCTCCTTGGAAACGATATACAGGGTTGATATGAATCCCAGCTGACTCGGTGGTACTTAACAACAACAAAAACATCAAGATATTGAAGAATCAATCAGGATTTCACTACAGAGATATTGAAGAAGGAATTTGAATTTTAAAAAATCACAGGATCTTGCAAAATGAGTTAATTGATCTGGGGAGGTTTTACAAAAGAGATGACACATGAGTTGAAACTTAAGGGGTGATTTCAAGTGTCCCAGGTGGGAATATGAGATGTGGTGGGATGACAGACAGTTGGATACGCTGAAAAAGGGGATAGTGTGAGCAAGATTATGAAAATGTGACAGGTTAGAGCTAATGTGAGGAATAGTATTGTCCAGTTTGACTGGACACAGGTAAACTTGTTGTTCTTGTTGTTGTTAAGAGCTGCCAAGTTGGTTCTGACCCATAGCGGCCCTGTGTATGGTTTCCAAGGAGCAGCTGGTAAGCTTGAACCACCAACCTTGTGGTTCAAACCAATTATGCAGTCCAGCACATTAACCCACAGTGCCACACCAGTAAAATAAATGACTACGAAATAAGTGACTGTGGGAAAGAGGAAACGTTGATAGAAGTCTTTGAATAGTGGACTTCAAATATACATATTCTTGGGCCTTGTTGCTTCTAAGTTAATTCTTCATTAAATAAATTCTTGCTTATTAACAATGCCAGAAGTGACTTTTTAGGGACATATATATCAAACCTCTTGAATCGAGAGTCATGGCAGACCTAGAAAGAAAGTTCTTCTGTTCTTATTTATAATGAATGCCATGGTGTCATTATTTAAAATATCTCTCACTGTAGATCGGCACTGGACTGTGAACCACAATCCAGTTCAAGCCTATAAGCTGCTCCTTGGAAACTCTACACAAGGTCGCTATGAGTCAGAACTGACTCGAGACCACTCAAAAAAAAAAAAAAAGAATGTGCATTAGCTTGGATTCCTTGTACTGCTAACTACAATATTGTGGTTCAAATCCATCAGCTGCTCATCAGAAATCCTATATAGGGTTGCTGTGAGTAGGAATCAACTCAACAACAACAAATGTATTAGATGTGTTAAAAAGAACTTGAAATAGAACAGAGAGAAAGCAAGGTAGAGTGGTTTATTTTTTCAATTTACAGTTGACAGACACATCCACAGTGCAATTATTACACAGTTTAAGTGTTTTCCTAAGAAAAGCGGAGAGTCATGGAAGTGAGGTTGAAACTGAGATGGGAAGACTGAAGAGAAGCTCGGGTGGAAAAGTGTAGAAGTGATGAATTGAAATAAGTTCAGAAAATCTGTAGTCTGTAGTGAGTATGGATGTGCCTCTGTGTATGTGTATCTGTATACACAAATGTGTGCATGAGTGTACATGGATGTAATTATGTGTGCATGTGGGTATTGCATGTAGATGGTCTGTAATTAGACTCATGTGGAGACAAAGCTGGATGTTACAGTGTCTTGAGACATTTGGAACAAATTTGAAGGTCAATAGTGGCCATTTAACATTTTTTAGATCCACAAAAAAAACTTGCAATAGGTTTTAAATCATCTGTCCATATTTGAATATAAAAAACAAACAAATCCCACATAATCAGTCTCTATTTTCAGGATAATTGCTCTGACTATTGTTAAATGCTGACAAGTCAGTTCAAGCTCACAGTGACCCTGTTGAGAGTTTCTAGGAGCTCTGACTGTAGAGCACAACATTAATAGGGAAAGGAAGATGAGCATGGAGAGTCCCAGAAAGAAGCTTTCTCAGTGTTGCAGGACAAGGTGGGGCAGAACTGCAAACAACTGACAGCTATGAATTCCAGAGCTACTGATGTGTTAGAATTCATTAGACCTGGAAGAATTGTGATGAGTGAGAAGAGGCAGGGGTGATTCTCAGTCTTTGATTAAAATGTTCCATCAAAGCATGTTCTGTTCTATGGCTCATATTCACAGGGAACAACAAAGTGATTTCTGTAACTGCTTCTTACATAAATTAATAATAACTGACTTTTGTTGGGCACTTTGATCCAGACATGAAATACTTCATTTAATCCTCACAATACTCTTTGAACTAAGTACTGTTATCATCTACATTTTCAGATGAAGAAAATGAATCACAAATAGATTAAATGATTTACCATGGGTCACACAGGAATCCTGGTGTGGTGCTGTAGGATAAGCATCAGACTGTTAATCACAATGTCAGCAGTTCAGACCCACCAGCCACTCCTCAGAAACCATATATAGGGTCACTGTGAATCAAAGCTGACTTGCCAGCGCTGAGCAACCACCACCAAACGGTCATATCGTTCAAAAGTTCCAAATCCCGAATAAGTAATCTCTCTTCTCTTTCTCTTTGCCTCTTTCGCTCTCAATATCGCACATTATCATGATGATTTTGGGTGGCAAAAAATGAAAGTAAATCAAGAATTCTTTGAATTCTTTGAAACTTAAAGCATTGAGAGATGGGTAATTAATTTAAAAGAGTAAACAAAAAAATCCAATTTCTTAGAAATTAGATGCCAATTAAGATTAATAGGGCAGGACAACACACTACTTTATAATCGATTCTTATTTTCTTACTTTTAAAAATATGATTGATATTGTCAATTTTTAAATGATATACCTTTAACTCAAAACCTCTCCCTCCTTTTTTTTTTTCTTTCCTAATAGACAAATTTGAAACTTGGGAGGAAATTGGAAAGAGGAAGTCATTACTGTTGTTAGTCTGTAAGAATTTTCCCAAGTGTAATTCAGTCTGTAAATTGCTCTAGTAAATTAGACTATTTTGAAAACTTCTCCTAAGATGTAAATAAAATTGTGCACTTCATATTGTACTTATATAGGATTGAATCTTACCTTGATTCCTAGTACCTATTGCTACTAGGATTCCAATTCGTACATTAATGAGTTTATTCCAAATAAAACATGTTTAAATAAGTCTTTTTGATCAGTAGATGGCTGTAGACAAATTCTCTCAGGAATACACTTGTCTTAGTCTCCTTAGGGTGCCTTCAAAAAAAGATCTATTCAAAACAGCAGCTTCTGGGGTGATACGCTGAGCCAGTTAAACTCAAGTCAGACAAATCAGCTAAAGTTTATAGTGACTGTTCTTTTTTATATATATTCCCAAAGGGGAGTCTTGATAGATTTTCTTGAAGTACACAGGATAATCTCAGGGGCTTATTATGAAGACATTTTGTTGTTATTATTGTTAAGGGCTTGTAGAGTCAGTTATGACTCATAGTGACCTTTTATATAGGGTTTCCAAGGAGCAGCTGGTGGGTCTGAACTGCCAACCTTGAGGTTAGCAGTCCAGTGCTTATCCTATAATGCCATACCAAGGCTCTAATGAAGAAGTTTTCAGACTATGGAAAATTGCATTGGTGAGAAACAGATAGAGAAAACTGCATTGAGGAATTTTGTTTTCCATTATGACAATGTACCTGCACATTCTTCGAGGGTAGCAAGAGATGTCCTGTGAGAATTTCATAGGAAAACCTTATGCCATCCATAGTACAGTCCTGATCCTGCTCCTTAAGATTTATTTTTTTCCCCAATAGTCAAACAACATTTAAAAGGAATATCATTTGAGTCCTTGAAGATGCCAAATGGCTGCTTTGACATGCTATAAGTCAAAGAGCAGACAGTATTCTTCAAGTTGCTTATTTATTTAGTCAGGCTTCACTGAGAGCTTACTCTGCACCTAGGGCAGCACTAAATGCTGGCACACAGTTATGAGCAAAACAAAGACCACTTAGAAAGTACTCACAGACAAATTTATATTCTTCCTCATCAAACCAAGAAAACCCTAAAAAGTGAGCTCCATGAGCACATCTTTAGAGATAAAAAAACTAAGGCTCACATGGTGGTGGTGGTTGTGTGCCATCGAGTTGGTTCTGACTCATAGACTCTCTATAGGGTTTCTGAGGTAAAGTTATTTGCTCAGGACTCCATGCCTGGTTAGTGACAATTCTGGGTTTGGCTCCCAAATCCCTCCTCTGCTGGTCTTCCTCACTAGCTCTCCACCATTTAGCGACATGTCCATAGGAGATAATAATTGATCCCTAAATTTTCACATTTACATGAAGAGGTCAACCCAGAAAGAAATGAAGCCTGTTTCTAGGGCATGGTTAAGACCCTTGGGAGTTCTAAACACAGTTGCTGGAGCTCTTCTCCCATCTTCCTGAAATTTTAAAAATGTAGATATAAATTATAACAGCTATTTCCTGCTGTTTGTGAGGAGTTCCTGGATGGTATAAATGGTTAAGGACTTGCCTGTTAAAAAAACAGTGGGAGATTGAAGTCCACACAGATATGTCCCAACAGGAAGACCTGGTAATCTGCTTCCAAGACTCAGCCATTGAAAATTCTGTGGAGCACAGCTAAGAATTGATGTGATGACAACTGGTTTGGCTGGTGTCTTTTCTACAATGATAAGCAACTTCTTCAAAATTTACCTTTTCTCCTTTCAAGAGGATAAAAGTACCATTGCTATGTTTTCCCAAGCAGGCACTTCATCAGCTTTCTGGTAATCCAGTTCTGCCCTGCTCTGACAACCTGTATTTATAAACCTTACTCCACATCATAAGGCCCCTTCAGTTTTCTTGTTTTTTTATTATTATTATCATAAATTCATTTGATTAGACATCCTGATAAATAGTTTATCATACAGTACTACACCAGGACTCCTTGTGATAAAAAGTAGCTACTATATCATTCTCATACTCTAATTCTTACTTTCAGTATGAGTTATTGTATCTATCCTTCTTTTGCTCACTCATTACACATTTACAGAGTACCTACCATGTGTCTTCACCACTCGTCTGTCAGTTTGTTGTATTGTGGTGGCTTGCATGTTGCTGGGATGCTGGAAGTTACATCACCAGTATTTTAGATGCCAGCAGGGTCACTCATGGTTGACAGATTTCAGTTGAGTTTTCAGACTAAGATATACTATAAAGAAGGAGAGGTGGATTACTTCTGAATGTTTAATCATTGAGAACCTTATGAATAGCAATGAAACACTGTCTGCACCAGAATATGGAATATTACGAATAGTATCAGAATATTCTCAGCTATAGTGCCATAAGATGAGGCCTTCAGGTTGGAAGGCATTCAAAATGCAACTGTAGAAGAACTGCCTCCTTAAAATAGAGATGACCGTGATGATGTTAATGGAGTAAAGCTTTCAAGACCTTCATTTGCTAATGGAGCATAACTCAAAATGAGGAGAAATGGCTGTAAGCATCATTTATAGTCAGGACATGGAATGTATGAGTATGAATCTAGGAAAATTAAAAGTTGTCAAAAATGAAATGGAACACATAAAGATCGATATGTTAGGCATTATTAGTGAGTTGAAATGGACTGGTATTGGCCATTTTGAATCTGACAGTCACATGATTTACTATGCTGGGAATGACAAATTGAAAAGAAATGGTGTTGCATTAGTTATAAAAAGAACATTTGAAGTTCTAGCTTGAAATATAATGCTGCTTGTGAAAGTATAATATCCATATATATACAAGGAAGGCCAGTTAATGCCACTGTTATTCAAATTTACACACCAGCCACTAAAGCCAGTGATAAATTGAAGCATTCTACCAACATCTTCAGCCTGAAATTGATTAAACATGCAATCAATATGTATTGATAATTGCTATTGGTTGGGAAGATCAGTAGTTGGAAAATATCATCTTCACAATAGAAACACTGCTGGAAATAGCATGATAGAATTTTTTAAGACCAATGATTTATTCATTGCAAATATTTTCTTTAAACAGCAGATAGAAAACACAGAAATCAAATTGACTACATCTTTGGGAAGAGATGGCTGAAAAGCTCAAAACCATCATCCAAAACAATGCCAGGGGTAGACTGTGGAACAGACTGTCAATTGCTCATATCCCATCTGAATTTAGAGACCATCTCAAGAACAGATTCGATTTATTAGACACTAATGAGCAAAGACCAGAAGAGCTGTGGAATGGCATAAAAAATATCAAATAGGAAGAAAGCAAAAGATCACTAAGAAGATAAGAAAGAAGGAAAAGGCCAAAATGGATGTTAGAAGAAACTTTGAAACTTGTTCTCCAGCATAAAGATGCTAAAGTGAATGGAAGAAAGGAGGAGGTTAAAGAGCTGAACAGAAAAGTTCAAAGACAGCTCTAGAAGACAAAGCATTATAATGAAATGTGCAAAGACCTTGAGTTAGAAAACCAAAAGGGAAGAACAGCTCAGCATTTCTCAAACTGAAAAATAACTGAAGAAAGAATTCAAGCCTTGATTTGCAATACTGAAAAGAAGATGGAAGGAATATACAGAGTCAGCTGTACCAAAAGAAATGGTGAATGTTCAGTCATTGTAAGAGGTAATGTATGATCAAGAACTGATACTACTGAAGGAAGAAGTCCAAGCTGCACTGAAGGCACTGACAAAGAACAAGGTTCTAAGAATTGATGGAACACAAACGGAATTATTTCAACAAACTGATGTAACATTGGAAGCACTCACTCATCTATGCAAAGATATCTGGAAGACAGCTACCTAGCCAACTGATTGGAAGAAATCCATGTTTATGCCCATTCAAAGAAAAGTGACCCAATAGAATGCAGAAATCACCAAACAATATCATTACTATCATGTGCAAGTAAAATTTTGCTGAAGGCAGTTCAAAAATGACTGCAACAGAACATCAGCAGGGAACTGTGAGAAACTCAAGCCAGATTCAGAAGAGGACATGGAACTAGGGACATTATTGCTGACACCAGATGGGTCTTGGCTAAAAGCAGAGAATCCCAGAAAGATGTATGTATGTTGTTGTTGTTGTTGTTATGTGATAATGAATCTGTTCTGACTCATAACAACCCTATACAAAGTTTTCAAGGCTCAGCTGGTGGGTTTGAACTGCCTATCTTGTGGTTCCAAGCCCAGTGCTGATCCTACAACACCACATCAGAAGTTTACTTGTGCTTTATTGACTATGCAAAGACTTTCAAGTGTGTGGGTCATGACAAGCTGTGGATAACATGAGAAGAATGGGAATTGCAGAACACTTGATTGTACTCATGAGGAACCTGTACATAGACCAAGAGGCAGTTGTTCAAACGGAACAAGAGGGTAATAAATGACTTAAAATTAGGAAAGGAGTGTGTCAGCATTGTATTCTTTCACCATATTTATTCAATCTGTCTGCTGAACAAATAATCTGAGAAGCTAGATTATATGAAGAAGAACAGAGCATCAGGTTTGGGAGAAAACTCTTTAATAACCTACGATATGCAGATGATGCAAACTTGCATGTTGAAAACAAAGAGGACATAAAATACATACTGATGAAAATCAAAGCCCACAGCCTTCAGTATGGGCTGCAACTCATTGTAAAGAAAACAGATTCTTTACTGCCAGACCAATAAATAACATCATGATAAATGGAAAAAGATTGAAGTTGTCAAGGATTTCATTTTGCTTGGATCCACTATCAACATTCATGGGAGCAGCAGTCAAGAAATCAAATGATATATTACATTAGACAGATATGCTATATGTTGATTGTTGGTAAGTACCGTGGAGTCAGTTCTGACTCATAGTGACCCTGTATGGATTTCCGATGCTATAAATCTTTACGGGAGCAGAAAGCCTCATCTTTCTCCTGCTGAACAGCTGGTAGTTTTGAACTGCCGACCTTGAGGTTAGCAGCCCGATCCATAACCACTATGCTACCAGAGCTCCTTAGATATATAAGATCTCTTTAAAGTGTTCAAGAGCCAACATGTCAGTTTGAGGGCTAAGGTGTACCTGACCCAAGTCATGTTATTTTCAGTAGCCTCATATGCATGGGAAAGTTAGACAATGAACAAAGAAGACTGTGAAAGAATTGATGCATTTGAGTTTTGATATTAAGGAAGAATATTAAAAGTACCAGAAGACTGCCAGAAGAACAAATAAATCTGTGTTGGAAGAAGTACAAGCCAGAATGTTCCTTAGAATTCAGGATGGTGAGACTTGGTCTCTCATACTTCAGACATAGTACCAAGAAATAATTTCTGAAGGACACAATGGTAAAGTGAAGGGTCAGTGAAAAGGAGGAAGATGGCCAATGAAATGAATTCACACAGTGGCAGCAGCAGTGGGCTCAAGCAAAAGAGCAATTGTGAGGAGGGTGCAGGACCAGGCAGTGTTTCATAGTTTCACTCTGAGGCAGAACCACCTGGACAGCACCTAACAATGACAACAAGCATCTCAGAGTTTACGCAGACAGAGAAGGTGCTAAAATGTTATTGTTTTAAAAGAATTTTATTAGGGACATAACATAGATACGTATAAAGTGCTATTAAAACAAGGAGAAGGGACAAACATCCAACACTGTGTACTAGTGTGCCAGGAGGTCAAGAAAAGGCTTTTCAGGGGAGGAAAAGCTATCTGAACTGATGCTTAGAATTCACCTGATGGGCAGGCTGATTAAGGGTGAACATTTATTCTAGGCAGAGAATGCCAAAGGCAACAGCCCAGGAACCTAGGAGAACAATACATATCCAGGGATCTGCAAGTAATGATAAACAGCTCACATTTGTGTGCCATTGTTTTTGTGCAGGGTCTGTGCTACGTGTTATACATGCATTATTTAACTGAATCCTCATCTAAACCCTATGTAGTAGGTAGCATTCTTATTTCTATTTCAGAGTTGAGAAAAATAAAGGCTAAATAAGATGTCCAAAGTCATAAAGACAGCACGTACAGTACATGAATGAAAGCACAGGGCTAAGGGAGGTTATTCAAGGCTTAAGGTTTTTGTTTTTTGTTTTTCCTTTTTCAAGATAGAACAGTTTAAAGTTAAGCCAAGTCAGTAAAGAGAATTTTATTTTACTCACACATTGAATGACACAGCATAAGAATTTTATCCTCAGGCCAAATCACCTCATAGAAAGATAGCCATTATTAGCAAACACATTTTGACCCATGGTTTTTCTTATTCCTGAGTCCTAATTTTTCCATCTGCTGTTCCATAAATGGTCATGCAGAGTAGGCACTGATGGGAGGAAGTCTTTTGTCTTCCCTCAGTATTCATTGCAAACTCAGGCACTATGTTTCAGTCCCTGTATTAAGATTATCTACTAAAATAGTGTCTCCTTAAGTCACATGTGTTCCACTAGACTAAGGACCACTCTTTTCCATCATCCTCCAGCTCTGCCTATCAATTGCCTGCCATGAAACTGGCACCAAACAAATGTTTGAACAACATTAACTTTTTACCCAGTTATTTTTTTTCTCATCACTTAACAAATGGTCCTCTTTATTAGGAGAGATTTTGACAGCTGACCCCAAAATTGGCAGTTTTAGTTCACTCAGACATGATATATAAGAAAGACCTGGTGATATACTACAAGAGGTTTAGGACTGTAGCCATTCAAAATGATGGAGTACAGTTCTACTATGAAATTCACTGGGGTGTTGTGAGCAGGAATCAAATGAACAGAAACAGATTAATAGAAATTTAGGCAGATTTTTTTAAGTCAAAAATTTTGGTTCAAGCAACAGAAACCAACTCTGACTAGTATAAAATAGAAAAGTTATTGAAAGGACATTTGGGTACCTCAGGAAGTACATAGGAAGACTGAAGATCAAACTTGGAAGATGGAAACTGCAGAACACTGTCAGGTATAGTGCCAGAAAATGAGCCCCTCAGGTTGGAAGGCACTCAAAATGCATCTGGGGAAGAGCTGCCTCCTCCAAGTAGAATTGACTGTGATAACGTGAATGGAGTGTAACTCATGGGAGAAAAGCCCACAGGACCTTCATGTGCTGAAGGGGCACATCTCAAAATGAAGAGAAACAGCTGTAAACATCCATTGAAAACCAGAACATGGAATGTATGCATCTGGGAAAATTGGAAGTTGTCAAAAATGAAATGGAACACATAAACATCGATGTCTTAGGCATTAGTGAGCTGAAATGGACTGGTATTGGCCATTTTGAATCCGACAACCACGTGGTTTACTATGCCAGGAATGAAAAATTAAAGAGGAATAGTGTTGCATTCATTGTCAAAAAGAACATATCCAGATCGGTCATGAGGTACAACACTGTGATAGGATAATATCCATACGTCTATAGGGAAGACAAGTTAATACCAATATTATTCAAATTTACGCACAAACCACTAAAGCCAGTGAGGAGGAAATAGAAGAATTCTACCAACTTCTTCAATCTGAAATTGATCAAACATGCAATCAAGATGTATTGATTATTAGTAATGAATGGAATGTAAAGGTTGGGAGTAAAGAGGAAGAATCAGTAGTTGGAAAATACGGTTTTGGTGATAGAAATGATGCTGGAGATCGCATGGTAGAATTCTGCAAAATCAGAGATTTGTTCATTTCAAATACCTTCTTCAGACAGCATAAGACACAACTACACACATGGACCTCAAGAAATCAAACTGACTACATCTACGGAAAGAGACAATGGAAAAGCTCCATATGATTAGTCAAAACAAGTCCAGGGGCAGATTGTGGAACAGACCATCAATTGCTCATATGCAAATTCA
>NW_006408549.1:13945937-13962398 GCF_000296735.1 Chrysochloris asiatica | reverse complement strand
CTCATATGCTTGTGAAAGCTGGACAGTGAATAAGGAAGACCATAGAAGAATTCTCAGAAAGCTGTTTACCTGTGCTGTATTGACTTTATTTGAGTTATGGTGTTGGAGGAGGATATTGAAAGTGCCATGGGCTGCCAAAAGAATCAACAGATCTATGTGGGACGAAGTGTAGCCAGAGTGCTTCTTGGAGGCCAGGGTGGCCAAACTTCGCCTCTCATACTTTGGACAGGAGGGACCAGTTGCTAGAGAAGGATATGTTTGGTAAGGTGGAGGGTCAGAGAAAAAGAGGAAGACCCCCAGTGAGATAGATTGGCAAAGTGGCATCATCAATGGGCTCACACGTGGCAACAATTGTAAGGTTGGCCCAGGATAGGACTGTGTTTTGTTCTGCTGTGCATAAGGTCACTGTGAGTCGGTACCGACTTGATGGCACCTAAAAACGACAGTAGCAAAATACCACTGGCTCCACTGGGTTTCTGATCACTGGACACTATACTGCCTTTGCCCAATGCTACTAACAGGGAGTGAGTTGGTTCTGCAGGGTAAATATTGTTACTGCAAACCACAGGTAAGCAGTTGGAGCCCACTAGCCACTCCTAGAGAGGAAGATGAAACTTTTACCATAAAGATTCACAGCCTCGGAAACCCTATACAGGTCTGCTATGAGTTGGAATTGACTCAATGGCACTTACAACAACAGCATTAATAGATGTTAACTCTTTTCTTTTTTGTGTGTCCTTTGATTCAGAATTTAAATCCTAAATAGAGAATCTAATTGTTTAGATTCCTTTGCAATCCAGAAGATCCCAATTCACTGCCCTGTATGGTTTCTAAGGCTGTAAATATCTCTCCCCGCTCCCCCAAGTAGACAGCATCATATTTCTCCCTTGAAGTGGCTGGGGCAGTGGTTAAGCACTAGACAACTAACCAAAATGTCAGCTAATAAAACCCACCTGCTGTTTTGTGGCAAAAAGATGTGGCAGTCTGCTTCCGGTAAAGATTGCTAAGTGCGGTAGAGTGGAGTAGGTTCCGACTTATAGAGACCCTGTATAGGATTTCCGAGGAGCAGCTGGTGAGTTTCAGTGGCTGGTGAGTTTCAACGGCTGACCTTTTGGTTCAAATAGATTTTATGGTCAAGTGCTTACCCTACAGAGTCACACTAGGAGGACTCTGTAAGGATTATAGCCTTCAAAACCCTATGCATTAACTCTGCTCTGTTTTATAGAGTTAATATGAATTGAAATTGATTTGATGGAGACAGATTTGGGATTGATTTTTGTTTTGTTTTGTTTTGTTTTAATTTGATTTTCTGGGAAAGAAATTATCTTTCCTCTTCAGAAGGGCCCTGCCCCTCATCAGTACTCACATCCTGGAGACAGTACCTTAGATAAGGAAGAGGATTTGGACCCTGAGTAGCAATGAAAATGGATACTACACTGACTAGAAAGATTCTGAATCATTGATCTAAAGAATGGCTTTTCCTAGAATTTTGAAGATATGAAAAAGATAGATTCTTGGCTGTCTGAAATGGTTTAGGTAAGAGCTCCTCTATGAGGCAGAGATGGATTGAAATGCAATACATTTCTACAAGGCTATCATCTTTTGAAATGCTAGCAATACCTTCATGTCAAAATCTTATTATAAGAAGTCTGATAGCTGGAGTCTAGAATTACATTTCTTTCTTTGTTCCTTTCTTTTTCTTTTTCTCCCCCAAGCTCTTGCATCAAAGAAGTTGGTGAGATGTATTTCCTCCCTCAAGTCTGCTGTCTGATGTTTAACTGACAATAGGAAGAGCAGGGTGGCATCTGTGTTTCAGGAAAATAATGTATGAAAACAGTTTCCCCAAAAGTGCACACTAACTAGATGAAAAGAAAGTCAAAGAATGTGTCTTGTTTGTGACCATTTTGTAGAATCTTGAGTTTGGCTGTGAATGGGAATCTAACTGTTCTCCGTTTCTGCTGAAGCCTTCCAATAACATTACATTTCCATTAGAGAAGTCAGATACAACAACGTGGTTTTCATAAAGAAGTAACAAAAACATATAATGACCAGTTGGTTGTTTAATAATTTATATTTCTTGCCTGGCCATTATAAAGATTAAGCCAAGCCAAAAATTCAGAAAATATCGACTAAGGTAAAAGGAATATTTTTAGTGAAGTGTTACAAACAGCTCCCTGATTTTGAATGACAACTACTGATTGTTTTCTTGTTCTTCATTTATAATCAAGAAAGCCTTCATCACCTTTTTCTGTTACCCTGTGATTGGCATAAAAATATTATTGATTGAAAGGATGAATTTAAGGAATAAGGGAACCATATAGCATGGGTAAGAAGGGCCAGACTTAAATCATATACTTGTTGTAGAAAAACTCTCCATCCAAAGGCAGGGACAAATATTTAACTTTTGCAAGCTTGGTAACTGTGATGTGGACAATTAGTACCCCTTCCTTCTCCTTTTCACATGAGTTTTTCTTCTTTAGTCATATGAATTGTCAGTATCCATTTGATAAATAAGCCTTGTCTTTGTTGTTTTGTTTTGTTTTGTTTGTGTAAAAGGAAGGGGCTATTCTCACATTTCAGATAACAGTATTTAAACTTAACAAGGTAAAAGGGGAGTACTGGTATGGAGTTGTAAGATAAGCACTCCACCAAGGTAGCTGTGAACCTCATGGTCTGTGGTTCAAACTCACCAGCCACTCCTTGGAAACCCTATACAGGGTCACTATGGGTCAGAACCAACTCGACAGCATTTAACAACAACAACAAAGTAAAAGGACACAAAGCTGCCAGTAATCTTTCTACGACGCATCTCCAATCAATTGCTACCCTGATTAAGTCTAATGTCTCTTTACCTACATACCTAATAGAGTAAAATTATACCTCTGGAATTCAAGTGTCTTCTTATGTTTTATTCCATTTTACCCCTATATGTAAGGAGTGCTGGTAGCGTAGTGGTTACGAATCGGGTTGCGAACCGCAAGGTCAGCAGTTCGAAACAACCAGCTGTTCCACAGGAGAAAGATGAGGCTTTCTGCTCCCGTAAAGATTTATAGCCTCGGAAACCCTATGCAGGGTCACTATGAGTCAGAACTGACTCCACGGCACATAACAACAACAACAACAACAACCCCTATATGTACAGTGCTTTGGGGTGTGTGGTTGTTAATCCTGGCTGTACATCAGAATCACCTAGGAAGCTTTAAAAAAAAGAAAACAGTGTCTCTGGGGATGAAGTTCAGGCATTAGTGTGTTTATTTTTGTCTGCTTGTTTGTTTTGTTTTCCTTTTAAACTACTTTGCTTATCATTTGTGTAAAACAGTAACCATTGTATTATGCTCCCCAATTCCTAGCATTGATGGCATGTCGCTGGTCTATGATGTGTATAGGCTAGAACAACCCAAATGGCTAAGGACATTTCACACAAGCTGGGATAGTCAAAGGATAGATTCAGTTGGACCTGTCAGCCAGGGTGTTTACATAAATCTTTCCACATAATTTGGGCTTGCTCAAATTGTGGTGGCTCAAGGTGCTCATAGTTCCTATGAGGACACACAGAGCTCCAGGAAGAAATATTTCATTGAAAACAGCGGAACTGCAACGTCTTTTATGCACCTAGACTCAGAAGGCACGTAGTAACACTTGTGCTGTGTTTTATTGATTGTGCTGTGTTTTGCAGATTTAAGGAAACGAGACCCACCTCTTTAAAAAGATCAATGAATTTATGGCCATCTTTTTAAATTGCTACCCACCCTAGGGAGCGCTCTGTAGGATAAGCACTGGACTGCGACTCACCAACTGCTCCTCAGGAGAAAGATAAGGCATTCTGCTTTTATCCTCACGATTGACAGCCTCGGAAACCCTATACAAGATTACTATGAGTCAGAATCTACTCCATAGCACTTAACGACAATAACACCTCGGTGATTCTAATGCACGGCTAGAGTTTAGACTACTGGTTTTATTTGTGTCAAACATTGATCTGTGGAGTAGGACTCAGACTTGAAAGAGGTGAATGAGGGTGCAAAATGTATGAAGGGTCCTGCACGTGCAGGGTAGATGGCAGACCCTGATAATGAATGCCTCTGAGCTTTTTGTACCTTAGGTTTCTCACTTACCTGACCCTATTCCTGGCCCAGCTCCAGTGACTGTCCATGAGTATTCTGGGACACTCAGACTTGGGGTTCACACTGTGATATTCTGATTCACTAAGCCTAGGGTGGGGAGTCCTGGTGTGGTGCCTCAGGATAAGCACTGACTAGACTGCTAACCACAAGGTGGGAGGTTCAAACCCACCAAGTATTCACTGGAAACCCTATACGTGGTTGCTATGATTCAGAACTGACTTGATGGCTTATTAACAACAACAACAAGCCAAGGGTGGGGACCAGGACTCTGTATGTTCACAGAGCTTTCCAGGGACCAAATATGATTCTTTTGTTTCTACTGCTGTGCTTTCTCTCCAGTCTGGAATTTTTTTCCACTTCTATTTCTGTTAACTAAGGAGCTCTGGTAGCGTAGTCATTACGAGTCGGGCTGCTAACCTCTAGGTCAGCAGTTCGAAACTACCAGAGGTTACGCAGGAGAAAGATGAGGCTTTTTGCTCTCATAAAGATTTACAGTCTCAGGAAACCCTATACAGGGTCACTATGAGTCAGAATCAACTCCACGGCACATAACCACCACCACCACAACCATTTCTATCAACTATAAACTCTCTAGGAAACCTGGCGTGATGCTATAGGATAAGTACTAGACTGCTAACCACAAGGTCTGCAGTTCAAGCCCACCAGCTGCTCCTCAGAAACCCTATGTAGGATAGCTATGAATCCGAACAGATTCAACTGGCACTTAACAACAACAACATGGACTATTTTAAAAAGGCCTGGTGATCTTCTTTGTTTGCTGAAAAACAGCCAAAGAAATCCTATGGATCAATTGAATAAAGCCTATGTAATCAATTGTAGGTTGGCAGAAGACCAGCAACTTTTACTTCCATTGTGCATAAGGTCACCTTGAGTGGGGAGTGGTGCACTCCATAGCAGCTAACAACATTGTGGACTATACTTTTAAGAACCACTTAAATACCACTTCTTTCATTGTAAATTGTCCCTCATAGGAATCCACAGCAATTTTTACCTGCCTTAAGGTTCTCATGGAGTCTTGGTGTGGTACTATAGGATACAAACTGGACTGCTAACTGAAAGGTAGTCATTCAAACACACTAGCTGCTCCTCAGAAACCCTATGTTGTTGTTAAGCGCCTTCAAGTCAGTGCTGACTCATAGCGACACTGTATAGAACTTCCAAGGAGCCACTGGTGGTTTTGAACCACCAACCTTGCAGTTCAAAGCAAGCTTGAGGTACAGTGCTTGTCCTATAGTGCCATACCAGGACTCCTATTCAGGAGTATAGCAGTGAGTCAGAATCATCTCACCGGCACTTAACAGTAAGGTGCTCAGAGTTTCTCCTGTATTCTGGTTGTTTCTGGACTTCTGTAAAAAGAACAAATTTTTTCTTAACAAAACAAAAACAAATCCACTGGCATCCAGTCGATTCCAATCATAGCGATCCTATACAGTGTCTCCAAGACTGTAAATCTTCAAGGAAGTGAACAGTCTCATCTTTTTCTCATGACTGGAGGTTGGGTTTGAACTGTTCATGTTGCAGTTAGCAGCCTAACGCCTAACCCATAGCACCACCAGGGATACTTTAGATAGAGGCTCAATAAACAGGACACATGGTTCTAACTCACCAACTGTTCCTTGGAAACTCTATACAGGGTATCTACGATTGAGAACTGACTTGACACACTTAACACCAACAAATCTATAATAAGTGTGGCCAAACTCCTTTTTTTCCCCCTCTCCTTAACAACAGTTGTGGAAGCCCTGAAGTATTCAGGGACTCCTGCCTTAATTCTTAAACATAAACAGAGACTTCATCACTATTGTGATTTTGATTTTTGGAAGACTGTTGACATTTTTGGGTAATCCCAAAAATGATTTTCCTGAAACGAACGTTTTTGATAACTCTGTGTTAATAGCATTGTCACCTTCAAGCCTCTGAGGTAAGTACTATCACTGTGACCATTAATAAAATATAGGTAGGATTCACACCTAGGGCTGGCGGACTCCAAAACCAGAATTTCTTAAGGCCTACGCTTAATTGTCCCTCATTGCTCAGTGCTATCCAAGAACAGTCTTCAAGTAGGCATAAAGGTCTACCAGTGAAAAGCAAAAGCCCTTCAATCCTTCTGGATTCCTATGACGCCTTTACGAGTCCTAGTGTGGCGCTGTAGGATAGGCAATGGATCGATAACCATGAGGTCGATGGTTCGAACTTACCAGTCGCTCCTTGGAAACACTATACAGGATCGCTATAAGTAGGAACCGAATCAGTGGCACTTAACAACAACAACATGAAGGCTTCCACCATGGGGTTCCTTACTTCCGCTTTGGCTGCTCAGGACAAACGCCCTTCCATTTGTTTCCATCTTCTCTGTAGAAACTACCTCCTCTCTTTCTGACTGGTGGGGCAGTGGATGCATAGGTTTGGGTCCCCTGGGTTATCTCCCGCAGTAGCCAATGACCTAGACCAGGGCAGAGTCGACTCCCCGTAACAGGAGCTGCGCGTTGCTAAGTGCAGGGATGAGATGGATCAGGCGCTGTCAGCAAAGGGAAGGAGGAGGCGAGAGTTAGAGCGGGTGGGAGCGCGGGGGCTGGAGGAAGGAAAGGAGGGGAGCCCGAGCCCGCGCAGAAAGGAGGCGCGCGTGAGCGAACACCCACTCGGATCCCGAGCCTAGGAGGCGCGCGGGGCTCAGTGCTGCCAGCAGAGCTATAGCCGCGCCCGTGCCTGAGTAGCCTCGTCTAGCCAGCCAGGCTCCTACAGCTGACCAGCCAGACTCCAGAGAATGGAGGACTCCCAGGAGACGTCGCCTTCCTCCAACAACTCCTCAGAAGAGCTCAGTTCTGCCCTGCAGCTGTCCAAGGGCATGTCCATCTTCCTCGACGTAAGTAGAGATGGAAGGAGTTGGGTTGCTAGATCCCTAGCACCGTCACAGGTCCTCTTCCCTTAGTGTGGGAGCGGGAGGTAGAAGACAGCTGGGTTTTGCATGAGTAAGAACGACCTCCTATTCCCCTCCTGCACTCCTCACACCCAAAACAGAAAACAAAAACAAAAACAAAACAAAAACCCCATAGAAGTAAATGCTAAAGAAAGACAGACACTGAACTTGTTAAAAGGGCTGTCCCAGACCCAAAGCTTGGGACTTATGAACCCTTAACGAAATTCCAAAAGTTAAATGAACTAACAGCCTGGGTTTAGATAGAAACTGGATTATTGTAAATAAAACAGTCTACATTTGGCTGAATAGGATGGTTTAAGGGGGCTATGGGAGAGAAGGCATTGTCTCATCTCATATTTAATGTGCCCGGTGTGCAAACCCAGCGTCACTGCTGCTCCAAGGTGACAAGGGAATAGTAGAGGTTAAGATGACCCTCACCATCCTCCCCTCTCAGAAAAAAAATCACCACATTTCTTTTTCTTTTTCACTGCTGTGGCTAAGATCTTTTTCATGATGATTCTTTTTTTTCAATGACACTTCCTATTTTTTCCTTTTTGCTTCCTGCTGTTCTCCCCTCTTCCACCCCAAGTTGTAATTACTATTATTATCTTCATCAATTCCTGCTTTTGGATTAGACATCTTCCCGTTGGTTCTATCCCTTGCTTTTAGTATTGACTCCTCCCTCCATTTCTCTGATACAATGGTCTTTCTTTATGTTGCGTGCTATTTTTATGCCCTCATGCTGTGGTTTTTACCTTTATAGTAGTTTATTTCTTATTTATTTCTCAATTTTGCTTCTCTCTCTCTTTCTGCTGTTTGAATACTCTATGGTTTTCACCGTGTCGACAGCTCTTTTTTCTGCCTTTGGGTTGGTTCCTGGTTTTCCTACCCCTGAGTTGCCCACAGGGATTCTGGGTCTCCAAGCCTCTCACTCATCACACTCACACTGGTCTGCAGGTTGGCTCTGGTTCAGCAGGGGACAATTCTGGCCTATTGTTTAGGCATGGTAGAAAATGGGCTAAGGGCATAGAGGAGGGCTATGTGCTGCTTCCATTATCTTTTTCTGAGTTGTCATTTCTTATTAACATTGAAATGAGTGGGTGACAGGGCAGAGGCCAAGCACATTTTATTTGTGGGAGGGATGAAAATATGAGAACATCAACTTATTAGTATGATCATAATAAGGCAAAGATCATGAAGTTATTGAGAGAGAAGACAGAAGCCTTTGCAAATTTATTTTAAATGCATGACCTGGGCTTTATTTATTTGGGAGAAAATCTATCAATAATTTATGCTAGTCTGTAGCAAACGATATGCTACATATCATACACAGCAAATGATATGCTGCCACTGAGGCAATTCCAACTCATAGCAACCTTGTACATAACATGACGAAACATTACCTGGTCCTGCACCAACCGCACGATTGTGGAGCTTGAACCCATGCTGCTGCCACAGTGCCAATAAATCTTGCTGGGGGTCTTTCTCTTTCTGCTGAACCTCCACTTTACCAAACATAATGTCCTTCTGCAGGGACATGTCCAAAGTAAGAGAAACAAAGTTTTTCCATTCTGGTTTCTAAAGAGCATTCTGGCTGTATTTCATTCGACACAAATTTATTTGTTTGTTCTTCTGGCAGTCCATGGTACTTTTAGTATTCTTCTCTAACACTATAACTCAACTGCATCAATTCTTCTACAACCTTCCTTATTCACCATCCAACTTTTACATGTATATGAGGCTGTTAAAATACCATGGCTTGGGTCAAGTGCACCTTAGTCCTCACATTGACATCTTTACTTTTGAACACTTTCAAGAGGTCTGTATAGCAGATCTCTTGGAAGCCTTCTTTTTTACCCCACCTCATGTTCCAATCAAGGATTCAGGCATTCCTTTCTGGCCATCTTCTTTCCACTAAAATATTCCCATTCATTCACTAAGTGGTGGTGGTGGGTAGTCTGGTTCTGACTCATAGTGACCCTGTATAAGGTTTCTGAGGCTGTAAATTTTTACGGGAGCAGATAGTCTCATCTTTCTGCCACAGAACAGCTGGTAGTTTCGAACTGCTGACCTTGAGGTTAGCAGCCCAATTTTATACCAGAGCTCTATGGTGCTGTTGTTGTTAAGTTCTGTTGAGTTGGTTCAGACTCATAGTGATCCTGTATAGGATTTTTGAGGAGTGGCTGGTGAGCTTGAACCACTGTCATTGTGGTGCAAAACAACCTTGCAGACCAGTACTCTAAGTTGTTGTTAAGTGCAGTTGAGTCAGTTCCGACCCATAGAGACCCTATATAGGGTTCCTGAGGATTGGTGAACTTGAATCACCAAGCTTGTGATTCAAACCAACTTTGCAATCCAGCGCATTAACCCACAGCGCCACACCAGTGCTTTAAGTTGTTGTTGTTAAGTGCCGTCGAGTCAATTTCGACCCATAGCGACCCTGTATAGGGTTTCCAAGGAGCAGCTGGTGAGCCTGAACCACAAACCTTGCAGTTCAAATGACTTTGCAGTCTGATGCATTAGCCCAGAGCACCACACCAGGACTCCATAGCTTTAAGTTGTTGTTGTTGTTAGGTGCCATCGAGTCGGTACCAACCCATCGTGACCTTATGCACAGCAGAGTGAAACACTGCCAGATCCTGGGCCAACATCACTATTGTTGCCATGCTTGAGTCCATTGATGCTGCCACTTGGCCAATCCATCTCTTTGGGGGTCTTCCTCTTTTCCTCTGATCCTCCACCTTACCAAACATGATATCTTTCTCCAGTGACTGCTGCCTCCTGACAATATGTCCAAAGTATGTATGAGAGATGAAGTTTAGCCATCTTGGCCTCCAAGGAGCACTCTGGCTGCACTTCTTCCAAAACGGATCTATTGGTGCTTTTGGCAGCCCATGGCACTTTCAACATTCTCCTCCAATACTGTAACCCAAAGGCGTCAATTCTTCTATGGTCTTCTGTAAAATAACTTCTTCATGAGCACTCAATTTTGTGGGTTTATGTGAACCAGATGATGTGATTGGTGCTAATGGTTTAACTGGCTGATAGCATTCCTTCACTTCCTACCATTCAGGATCATAAAGTCCTTGAGGTTCTAAGCTGGGAGAAGGTACCTCAGCATAGCTGTGAAGGAAATCTTCAGAAACAGGAGAAACTCCCGGCCCCTGAAATCATGTTAGTAATTCAGCTGATGGCTAAACTTTAATCAAGTTGGTTTGTAGAAGGCAAGAGGGGCCTCACTTCATTCTAAGCTAATCTTCACTGGTCCCTCAAGGATATTAAGTGCTTGATAAGTCATTCCATGATTTGCTGGGGGTTTTGTTGTTGTTGTTTTTTAAGGAGTTAACAAGTCCAGGTGATGGACTGGGAATTAATGGACCAAAGCTATATAGGTGGAAAATCATTCTCCCAGACTCATACCTCAATCTTGGCTAATGTGTTCAAACTACTGCTTTTGAAAGAGAGAGGGAAGGAGAATCTAAATCCTCTTTGTTATTAAACATGCACAATTGTTTCCAAGTTCTTTAAGTAAATAATATCAGGTCCTGATCTAAAGAAGTTTAGAGTCTATGAATAGGATACACCTGCTTTCTATTATTTCTAGATATATAAATATAAAAATCTAAAACTGATTTCACATGAGAGGTTTTGACATGCTTGTTTACCAGTAAAATGCTAGAGTCTACAAAAAATAACTGCCATTGGATTTCAACTCAGATTTTGTTTACAGTTTTCCTTGAGATATTTTGTGAAAAAATCTAACAGTCTGGTGAAATATGTGACTAGAAAAAGGATTTGTTACTTACGGATTTTTGAATTATTCATTTCTGGATCATACTGCTTTTAGAAAAATAAAATGTGAAATATAAATTCATCATTTTGTTTGATTAGTTTTCAGATATTTTACTAGCTTTTTAGAGAGGGATTGCTTTTTGAATTCTATGTAGGCTATAATATATAGATGATAGGCTTTTTCTATTTCAAAGTGAAACAGAAATGAAACTGATTGTGGACTTCTGCATCACACAGAATAATTTCCAAATAAAAACAAAATTTTTATTTCAAATATTTACATTCTAGTACCATTGGAATAATAAATTATCTAACAAATTACTTTAACTGCTTTTGAGAAAATTGCATGATGACATGACTAGACATGTTCAGCTGGTTGGATACAAAAGACAGATGTTTATCAGGAAAGTCAGAAAGAGATTTCCCTCAACCGTTGGTTTTATGCTTGTTTTTTCATACTCCAAATAAAAAATAATAATGAGTATGATATTTACCAAGATTGTTGCATTAAATAAGAGTCCATAGAAAGAAGACAGAAAAGTAAATGTATTATATAAGTTTGGAATGTTATTTTTATACCAATGTTCTATGTTGAATGTATAAATAACTGTAGCAGAATCTATAAACTATAAGGACTGTTTCTTTATGAATTTGGTTCATGTGATTTTCTCTCTAAAATATGATAAAATTAAGTACTAGTGTGTCATAACTATTCTTAACATGTCTCAGGACTTTCAAACCCCAGCACCGGAATCAACCTAAGCCAGTACACTGAGGCTGGTGTTGTATGTTTTCAGAGAAAATCCCTACTTTACAAGGGAAAAGGACTCACTTGGGTCCATCCAGTGTGTGGCTCCACTAAAGAACCAGGCAGAAGACACTTTACAGATCAGTACACTGTCTTCTCCCAGGCTGCTTCATTCGAGATCAGATAATAAACTATTTATAAGATTAGATCTTATATCTTGTGGACCATCTTTTGAACCATTAATCAACACAGCTACTGTGCAAAGAAACAAAAATAAACTTTCATTCATCTCCAAAAGGAAAATAAATCCCAAGTGAAGTTAGTTGCAGCCCTATCTTCACTGGATGCTGATCTTTCCCCTAGCAGTTTTCCTTTTATTCTTAACTGGGGGCATGGGGGAGAGAGGAGTGACTTTCCTCTACTACTTTGGTGAGGAGGAAGTAGAGAATGAAGGTTAGGAAGAAAACAGGTGACTTTACTGTGTATCCTTCTGCCATCTGAGTATGCACACCCAGGTACACCCTGAACACAAGGCATAGTGCCTGTGTTCAGAGGCACAGAGACTTTGTGGTAATGTATTTTCCCTTTCGTCACAAAGATACTTAAATCCCAAATCCTGTATGAGAACTAAGATGGTCAAAGGGCTATAAAAGCAGAAACATGTTCCAAGTATGATATTTCTAGGACTGTATTCTGTCATAACCACACACGTCTTATTTGCCTAGTGAAACATGCACAGTTGATTATTTCAGGGAAGTTAGTGGTAGAATTCTCATCTTCCATTCAGAAGACCTGGTGTGATTCCTAGCCAATGTGCCTCCTCGGTGCAATTACAACGTGCCTACCAGTGAAGACTTGCATGTTGCTAGTGTTGAAGAGGTTTCAGTGGAGCTTCTAGATAAAGATGGACTAGGAAGAAAGGCCTAGCAATCTGCTTCTAAATATTAACTGATTAATACATGTGGGTCACAATTGTTCAGTCCTCAACTAGTCATGGGGATCGTGCATGACTGGGCAGTGTTTCATTCCACTGTGCACGGGCCACCTGAGTAGGGTTCCACTTGACAGCTAATAACAAAGTCGGTAGGAGGCCTGGTGTAGCACTGTAGGATAAGCACTAGACCAATTGGTTGGTTTGAACTGCAAGGTCAACGGTTCAAATTCACCAGCTGCTCCTCAGAAACCCTATGTTGTTGTTGTTAAGTGAGGTAAAGTTGTTTCCAAACCATTGCCACCCTGTATAGGAGCAGTGGGTGAGCTTGAACCACTGACATTGTGATTCAAGCCAACTTTGCCACCCAACACTTTAACCCACAGTGCCACACTAGGACTACAGCGTTGCTATTAGTTGGAACTGACTCACAGCACTTAGCTGCAACAACAACAACAAAGTCCCATTCAGAGAATGGAAGATTGTCTATTCTAATTGAAAAAGGAAATGCCACTCAACTAGTTTTAAGCAGAAAGTGCTCCACTGCTGGAGCACTTGATTTGAACCACCCCCACCCCCAGCTGCGGGAAAAAATATTGCAGTGTGCTCCCATAAAGATTACAGTTTGGGAAACTTATGGGATATTCTAGTCTGCCCTATAGGGTCACTATGAAACAGAATTGACTCAGTAGTAATGAAATGAAATTTTATTATCATCACACATTTAACATTGTTTGCAATAGCGTTGCAAAACCTTGTTCCTAGGACCTACCCTAGGCAAAAGTGAGAAAAAGAAATGTATGTATTATTCTCTTTTCTCTATCCACCTTTCAGTTCCCACTTTCCTATTCTGTTTCATGGTGATTAGTAGCCCAGTAGCAAAACCATCTTCTAGATGTTTAGGCCCACCCACCATGACTTACCTTGTCTTCTCTTCCTGGTTGTCCTCCATGTTTTCAGTGTTCTGGAATCCCCTGCTCTAAATCAACATATTTCAGAAGTCCGTTAATTGACTGACTAGCTCATTTTATCTAATTTTAACTTTATATAGGGTGGTGGTGGTTGTGTGCTGTTGAGTCGACTCCAACAATTAGTAATGAACAATTATTCTTATTCTCACAGTTGTCTGTTTGACTGCCTTCTACTATAAGACACAGTGTCCTCCTTTCCTTCTGTTGACTTCATGGAGATAATTGTTAAGTTGTTATTAAGTGCTGTTGAGTTGGTTCCAACTTACAGCAACTCTGAGATGAGGTGGAGGTAAATCTAGTTATTATGATGGTGTGATTTATTATCAAAACCAATATACTGAAATACCAAGTTACTGAAATAGAGTTCTGTCTCACATATGGAACTTTTCTAGCAGCAGATATGCAACACCCTGACCTTACTTTTTGCGAAGCATCTCCCTTTTTTTTTTTGTTTTGTTTACTAAATGTATGTAATTATTGCCAGATGACTGCTTTCAGAAATAGCTTGTATAGTTACAGTTGAATAAGAACACCTTATTTTTACTCCACAGAAGCAGCTCTAAAGGCGATTTTGGGGATCTGTCTTGCCATCACAATTTGCTTCTTTCCCTCCTCTCACAACTTGGAGCTCCAGCTGAGATTCACAGAAATGCAAAAAGCAGCCTCTTTCTGAAATCTGATGTACTCCAAGATTCTGAGTACATCAACATATGGTTTCTGAGGCTATAAATCTTTCTGGGAACAGAGATCCTCATCTTTCTCCTGCCAAGAGGCTGGTGGATTTGAACTGCTGACCTTATGGTTAGCAGTCCATTAAAAACCAGGGCTCCTTTATATAGGGTTATTGTTGTTGTTGTGTGCCATTGAGTCGGTTCTGACTCATAGTTACCCTGTATAGAGTTTCTGACAGTGGCTAATAGGTTTGAGCTACCGACCTGAAAGTTAGTTACAAGTCCAGTGCTTATTCTACAGGACCACACCAAGGCTCTGATATAGGGTGCTGGTAGCTGTGTACTGTCGGGTTGAGTCCAACTCTTAGGGTTTCCAAGGCTACAGATCTTTAGAGGAGCAGAAAGCGTCATCTTTCTCTAATAGAGCAACTGGTAGATTTGAACTACTGGTGTTGCAGTCAGCCGCCCAGCTAGTAATCTATGACACTACCAGGGTTCCTTCTGACATAGGGTGGTGGTGGTGATGACTTTGTGTCATGGAATTGATTCCAACTCATAGCGACCCATATGGGGTTTCCAAGGCTGTAAATCTTTATGGGAGCAGAAAGCCTCATCTTTCTCCCCCGGAACAGTTGGTAGTTTCAAACTGCTGACCTTAAGGTTAGCAGCCCAACTCGTAGCCACTACACTACCAGGTTTTCTTCTGCTATATGGTGGTGGTGGTGGTGGTGTGCTGTGGAGTCTGTCATAATGACCCGTATAGGGTTTCTGAGTCTGTAAATCTTTACAGGAGCAGAAAACCTTTCTCCCACAGAACAGCTGGTAGTTTCAAACTGCTGACCTTGAGGTTAGCAGCTTGACTCATAACCACTAAGCTATCAGAGCTCCTTCTGATATAGGGTAGGGAGTACTTAACAAATAGCAGTGCAATGAATGACTATTATTGTGTTTAGTTGTTATGTCTCCAAGATAACGTGCATTTTAACACCTCCTTCAATAATTGAAGATTGAGGAATTTTAGGTGAAGGTATCAAATAACATTTTTCTAAGGAAAAGGTTCCAATTTGATAATCCTTAAACTATAGCAGAAGGATAGTAACACCAGCATTTATGCTTTAGTCTGACTAATACTTAGATTTATTTACCGTCCATCAAGTGTTAACAGTCAGTGAGATAAACAGACCCAGATTACTGTAGTTAGATAGCATAATAAACTCAATTCTTATCTGCAGTACATTTTCATTCCTTTGTGGGCTCAGAGGCAACATTTGCAACAGATACAATTCAATTCACATTTAATTACAAAAAATTATCTTAATATCAAAAGCGACTGTCTTAATTTCATCTGCAAGAGGCTGAATGCTATATATGATTACTGTTTATGAAATGAAATG
The DNA here is from genome assembly GCF_000296735.1 of Chrysochloris asiatica. Classification (NCBI taxonomy): domain Eukaryota; kingdom Metazoa; phylum Chordata; class Mammalia; order Afrosoricida; family Chrysochloridae; genus Chrysochloris; species Chrysochloris asiatica. The sequence continues at coordinate 13,946,829 of NW_006408549.1, read as the reverse complement.
ACAAAAGTCCTCAAATCCGGGTCTTTGGTGTGTGGTTATTACGCTTCAGGAGCTATTCTAGTCAATCCAAACTGGTGAAGACACAATAGAGCATGAAATAGAATCTTGGAGTACATCAGAGGTCAGAAAGAGGCTGCCTTTTGCATTTCTGTGAATCTCAGCTGGAGCTCCAAGTTGTGAGAGGAGGGAAAGAAGCAAATTGTGATGGCAAGACAGATCCCCAAAATCGCCTTTAGAGCTGCTTCTGTGGGGTAAAAATAATGTGTTTTTATTCAACTGTAACTATACAAGCTATTTCTGAAAGCAGTCATCTGGCAATAATTACATACATTTAGTAAACAAAACAAAAAAAGGGAGATGCTTTGCAAAAAGTAAGGTCAGGGTGTTGCATATCTGCTGCTAGATAAGTTCCATATGTGGACGGAACTCTATTTCAGTAACTATATTGGTATTGATAATACATCACACCATCATAATAACTAGATTTACCTCCACCTCATCTCAGAGTCGCTGTAAGTTGGAACCAACTCAATAGCACTTAACAACAACTTAACAATATCTCCATGAAGTCAACAGAAGGAAAGGAGGACACTGTGTCTTATAGTAGAAGGCAGTCAAACAGACAACTGTGAGAATAAGAATAATTGTTCATGCTTCAAGCTGGCCACACAGAAGTGATTATCTAAATATAAGAGGAGCTCTGGTTATTTAACCATAGCTTGACATTGCACAGAAAAAAAAACCCAAACAATTCTCTAGTACTAAGTACTAAGGAGCTCTGGTAGCGTAGTGATTACGAATCGGGCTGCGAACCTTAAGGTCAGCGGTTCGAAACTACCAGCTGCTCCGCGGGAGAAAGATGAGGCTTTCTACTCCCGTAAAGATTTACACC
>NW_006408549.1:13942119-13945067 GCF_000296735.1 Chrysochloris asiatica | reverse complement strand
CATAACTCAAAAGCATCAATTATTCTACGGTGTTCCTTATTCACTGTCCAGCTTTTGCATGCATATGAGGTTATACCATGGCTTGGGTCAGGCGCACCTTAGTCCTCAAGCTGACATCTTTGCTCTTCAACACTTTAAAAAGCCTTGTGCCACGGATTTGCCTAATGCAATATGTCGTTTGATTTCTTGACTGCCCTTTTATGCTGTGTGGTAAACAAGCCTCATATTCCAGGAAAGAAGGGAGGGAATGATATGAGGAAAGTCTTAACTTTGGGAGAAAACAGAAAAAGAGCCTTGTGATAGCTGCCTGATACTCCCTAGTAGATAAGTTTCAGTATTCAAGGTCAAGGATATATGCTCGATGGGGAGAGAAGGGAATTGACAGGACATTTCTCCTGTGTTGACATTAGTGTGGCCATTTTGCAGTGTTCGGCTTTGTCTTCACAAAACATCAACCTTTCCCTTAGCAACCAAGTGCCTAACCATTTTTTGACAAGGAATCTTTATATATAACACAGATGTGTATTATATTAGTTGAATTTTTATCAGGGTTAGTTTGATTTGGAGTCCTGGTATGGCACTGTGGGTTACTGTGTTGGACTGCAAAGTTGGTTTCAACTCCAAGGTTGGCTATGTTTTTTATAGTAGAAGGCAGTCACTCCTTAGAAACCCTATACAGAGTCTCTATGGGTCAAAACCAATTCAGTGGTGCTTGACAACAACAACAATTTGATTTAAAAAAACAAAAAACCATACTCCCTGCCATTGAGTCAATTCCTACTCCTAGTGACTCTCTGTAGGGTTTCTGAGACTATAAATCTTTATGGGAGCAGAAAGCCTCCTTTTGATCCTGTGGAACAGCTGGTAGATTTGAACTGATGACCATGAGGTTAGCAACCAAATGCATGATTCACCATGCCACCAGGGCTCCTTAATTTGATTTTGGGTAACAACAATAACAACAACAAATGTTGTTGTAAAATTGAAAATAAAATGATTTATTGGTTCCTTTATCTGAAAATCTGAGATCACCTAGTCAGCTTGTTTGCTCAGAGGATCAGAGATCACTATCAGGATCCAGTCTCTGTCAGCATCTGTCAGCTTCTGAACTCTGCTTTTCTGAGCGTTGGGCTATTTCCAGGTTAAATTTGTTAATAAAATGACTGGGCAGCTCCTTGCCTATGAACTTCCCAGGTTCAAAGCCACCAAAAAAGAAAGTGTGTCTCCAAGCAACTCAAATAAAACTATGTGGCACTGTTGGATAAGCACCTGACTGCTAACCACAGGATTGGTGATGCAAACTCACCATCTGCTCCTTGGAAGCCCTCTACAGAGTTGTTGTGAGTTGGAACCTACTCAATGACACTTAACAATAATAATATCATTCACTGACCCCAATGTTCTCATGCCTGAATAGTCACTATAGAAGGGACATGTGACCCTTTGTTTGCCAGGCCTGAGTCCTCTGCCCAAACCTTTTGCATATGGACTGAAATTAGAGGAAAGATTGGTCTTACAGAAAATAAAATGGAAAATCATTGCCAAAGAGTGGTGGATACTGGATGGCTAGAATGTATGTAGCACTGTGGGTTAAAACACTATACCACAAGGTAGGTTTGATCCAAAAAGTTGGCAGTTCAAATTAACCATCTGCTCCTAGGAAACCCTATACAGGGTCATTATGAGTTGGAACTGACTCTACAGGACTTAACAACAACAACAACAGCAACAAAGATATAGAGTTATGACACTGTAGAATAAGCACTTGACTGCTAATCTCAGGGTCAGAGGTTCAAACCCACCAGCTACTCCTTGGAAACTGTATACAGGGTTGCTGTGAATCAGAATGAACTCAGTGGCATTTCACTACAACAATATCAACAACAAAGATATGTAAGAATAGGTCAAAGATAATTAAATCATTAGAAGTAAAGAAAAATAAATAACTTTCTGTTTATTAACACTTAATTTTTTCTTTTTTTGGTCCCACCCCACCCAGCTTTACTGAGGTATAGTAGACTTCACTGAATTGCACATACTTAAAATATGAATGAGAAGAGTTTAGACATACATATGACCTATGAGCACATTACTATAATTAAGATAATAAGCGTATGTGTTACCTCCAAAAGCTTACTCATACCCTTTATATCCATCTCTTCATGAACTACCCATTCCTGTTGTTGTTAGGTGCCCTTGAGTTGGTTGCTACACTTGGCGACAGAACAAAGCACTGCCTGGTCCTACCCATTTCTCACATATGTTGTTACATTCAAGCCCATTGCTGCAGCCACTTTGTCAATCCATATCATTGGGAGACTGCCTCTTTTTCTCTTACCCTCCACTTTACCAAACATGATGTCCTTCTCTAGGTACTGGTCCCTCCAGATAACATGTCCAAAGTATGAGAGACGAAGCCTCAGCTTCCTGAATTCTTAGGAACATTATGGCTGTGCTTCCAACACATATGTTTATTTCTCTGGCAGTCCCTGTTACTTTTAATATTCTTTTCCAACATCATAATTCAAAGGCACCACTCCTTCTCTGGTTTTCCTTATTCATTGTCCAACTTTAATATGCATATGAAGCAACTGAAAATAGCATGTCTTGGGTCAGGCACACTTTAATCCTCAACCTAACATCTTTGGTCTTGAACACTTTAAAGAGGTCTTGTGCAGCAGATTTACCTAATGCAATATGTTTTTTGTTTTTTGTTTTTTTTCCCTCACTGCTGCTTCCATGCGTGTTGATTGTAGGTCCAAGCAAAATGAAGTATTTGATAACTTTAATCTCTTCTCTATTTATCATGATGGTATTTACTGATCCAGTTCTGGGGACTTTTGTGTCTGTTACACTGAGGCACAATCCATACTGAAGGCTGTAGTCTTTGACCATCATTGGTAAACTTTTTATTTATTTATTTATTTAGGTTGTAAATATTTTTATAT
>NW_006408549.1:13922182-13939559 GCF_000296735.1 Chrysochloris asiatica | reverse complement strand
TCTGAATTCCTTCTCAGGCATTTCCAAAGCCTGCCCATCTTCCAGTATGGAGTGTAGGTCTACTTCCAGCTCATTTGCCTCAGTCACTTTATCTAGTTTCTGGACATGTGCAGATATGGTCATCTGCTTCTGTTTTTTTTGGCATCTTCAGGGGTTATCTATGGCCTTAATACTTAGATAGGTATGTATTTTGGTATTTTATGCTTTCTGATTGCCTCCAGGTAGATGGGATCAGGAAATTGGCTTCCCTTTTCACTCTTCTTGAGAAATTTTAAGATGCCACTGTTGGTCGTTTTGATGTAATTTAGGATTTAATTTTTGGCCTGTTTCCTTTTTTGTCTGCTTGTCCTGCTCCACAATCCCCATTCAGGCCTTTTTTCTAGTTATAAACAGTTTGGGGCCAGCCGTGGCCATTTGGTTTTAATTGGAAACTGTTTCTTTAAATTTCAGGGAGATCTGTGGGGCATGCTTAGTAGAACCCTCCGCGGGTGGAGCTGAGGTGTCCACCAGCTCAGGCACCCCCACAGTCACCAAAATGGAGGTGCACAGACAGCAAGGGACCAGTGAACAGATACCAAAAGAAAAGAACGTCCATACCCTTATCTCCGCAGCTCTGCCAGGGGTCCATGGCCGCTCTGATCCTTCCCCCACACAGTTTCACTCAAGATGGTGGCTCCCAGAGCATCGAGCATCCTGAACTAGAAAGCAATGGATTTCCTGCTTCTGCCACAAATTTCCCTAGCTGTAAGCCTTCCAACCTTCTAAATATTCCTTTATATGTGGTTCAGAGTTCTGGGACCATCCCCTGAGCCTGCTCGGTTGGGTATTCCGTGTTGTTGTTGATGGAACTCCTTACTGCACTTCCACCCGATCTGCCATCTTGTTTGTTCTCCCATTGGTAAACATTTTAAATGTTCTTCACTTCTAGCAAGCAAGGTTGCCAATGAGTCTTCTTTGAATCCTAGTGCCATGTTCTTTCTAATATAATCCATACAGATTGAACAAGTATGGTTAATGGATACAACCCTGCTGCACACCTTTCCTGATTTTAAAACATCCAGTATCCCCTTGCTCTTTTCTAACAATCGTCTCTTGGTCTATGTACAGGTACTTCATGAGCACAATTAAGTGTTATGGAATACCCACTCTTCACAATGTTATCCATGGTGTGTCATGATCCACACAGTCTAAAGCCTACCCAATAAAGCATAAGCAAATATTTTTCTGTTATATTCTTTGCTTTCAGCCAGCATCCATCTGAAGCCAGTGATGATATCCCTAGTTATATATTCTCTTCTGAAGCCAACTTGAATTTTTGTCAGTACCCTATCCATGTACTGTTACAACCATTTTTTTCAGCAAATTTTAATTGCATGTGATATTAATGATACTGCTTGATAACTTCCATATTTCATTGGGTCACCTCTCTTTGGAATGGACACAAATATGTATCTCTTCCAGTCAGTTTGCCAGGTAGGTGTCTTCCACATTTCTGGATGTAGATAAGTGAGCACCTCCAGTGTTTTATCAGTTTATTGAAAGATTTCAGTATGTATTCTGTCAGTTCCTGGAGACTTGTTTTTAGCTAATGCCTTCAGTGTAGCATGGACTTCTTTCAATATCATTGGTTCTTGATCATCTGCTATCTCTTGAAATGGTTGAACATCAACCATTTGTTTCTAGTACAGTGACTCTTTGTATTCCTTCCATTTCTTTTGATGTTTTCTGCATCATTCAATACTTTGTCCATATTTATTGTTTGTTATTTAGTGCTGTTGAGTTGATTCTAGCTCACAACAGTCCAGTATAGGGTTTCTGAGGAGAAACATACTTTTATATTACTTTCAAAGGGTATTTGCAATGAATAAGTCATCAGTCTTGCAAAATTATATTCTGCCATCTCTAGCATGTTTTCTACCATCAGGCCCATATTTTCCAACTGCTGATCATTCCTCTATGTTTCCAACCTTCACATTCCAATCACTGGTAATTATCAATGCATCTTGATCATGTTCCTAATCTACCCTCAATCTTTTTTTCTGTCACTGTAGATTAGTTTGCATCTTCTAGAATTTTATAAAAATGAAATTGTACAGTAGGTACATTTTTTGGCTACATATTTTACACAGTGTAATTATTTTAAGATCCCTCTGTCTTGTTGCATGTACCAATAGTTTATTCCTTTTTATAGCTCAGTAGTGTTCCAATATATTAATATAACATAATTTGTTTGTACTTTGAACTGTTGATAGAAATTTGGATTGTTGGAAGTTTTGTCTACTACAATTAGAAATCTCATTTGAGGAACCTTTATTTAAAATGGGAAATGGTTTTATTTAATGATGACTGAATTATGTGTAAGTATAACATTCACTGCAATACTTAAAAAAATGGTGATACTTTTTTTCTTCTTCTTTTTTTCCATTCTAGATACTAAGGAGAGCAGATAAAAATGGTAAGACCAAAAATATAGTTTTCTACTTATTAATCTCTTAACTTTTAGACCACTTTACAAAGGATATATGGAAGGCAATGGGCTCAAGGATTTGACACATAGAGCTATTAATATTCATAGCTGGGACTTGAACCCAGGTCTGTGTGAAAACTAAAGTCTAGCCTTTCCACACTGACCTTTTTAACTGCTATGGGGCTGCTTCTGCACTGGAAGAAGGTTACCTAAAAGCATGCATTGCCAGACTTATCTTTACCCAGTGGCTCCTTTTCAAAATGAGAGTGATAATGCAGAAAGTGGGAGATGGCAAATCAGAAAGAAGAAATTGCTGAGTCAAAGAAACTAAAGTTTCAATGACACCTGCATGAAGTCTAATCATAAGCAGTATCTTCTGACTTCTTTTATTCCACTAGAAATTTTATTTCATCGAATACCAAATCAGAGCTTATTAAATTTATGATGCTTCTTTAGTATAAATGCTGTAATAGAGTTATATTCTTGGCAAGAGTTTTTGACAAATCCAGGATACGTAGGGTCCTCTCACTTTCTGAAAATCCCATTTCTTATCTGTAGAGAGAGATGAGAGACAGAGTCCAGATCTGACAGTTTAAAGACAGGCGTTGTAGTCTAGTTACGTATTTAGCAGCAGATCTAGAAAAGTTAGATGAACACTTCTCATCTTTCTGCACAGAAAAAATAATACCCCAAGGAATGATAAAATAGTGTCTCAAATCTTGATGATATATAACTGTGCATGTCCATCAAAATGTTTCCTCAAAGTATGTTGTGGTGATTTATATATTATCAGTTCAAGAGGCTTCTCTATTCACTAGAAGCATTTGATTCATTTTCAAGGTAAAGTAGTAATTCTATCATCCTGTCTCCTAGTCTCCACCTTGTACCCTTATAGCTGATACCTAGCCCCCAGTGACAATTTATGCACTACTGAATAGCCCATCTGTGTCCATTTCGCCTGCCTGTCATTTCAACCTCATCTCCAGCTCAGAAATATTTTATTTCACTCTCTGCCCAAGGTCTTTCATTTCCTTGGAATCCAAGGTTCCAATTTTGTTGTTTTAAGTGTCTTCAAGTTGGTTGTGCTTCATAGTGATAGGGTTTCCAAGGAGGGTGGTGAGTTTGAACTGCTGACCTTGAGGTTCAAAGTGAATTTGAAGTTGAGAGCTTATCCTACAATGAAGGCAGTGGATCTGTAGAATATGCAGTGGATTGTGAACCACGAGGTCAGAAGTTTGAGTCCATCAGCTGCTCTTTGGAAACTCTACACAGGGTTGCTATCAATTGAAATCAACTTGATGGCACTTTAAACAACAATGAGGTTATCATAAGTCAGTAAGTCTTATGAATTGTCTTGTCAGGTGCTTTTAAAACACAACTGTGGACTATAAAGTAGCCTTGGGGGTACAGTAGTTAAAGCTCTTGTATGCTACACTAAAGGTTGCTGTTGCTGTTGTTACTGTCATTGAGTCGGTTCCTACTCATAGCAACTTTTTATAGGGTTTTTGAAGAGCAACTGGTGAGTTTCAACCACCAACCTTGTGGTCCACTGCTTATTATATAGCACTATACCAGGACTCATATGTTTTGCTCTGATAACCTCATATTATGCTCTGGCAGCCTCATATGGTCCAGCTCTATCCCATATTTCCTTGTTACTCCTTTTCCTGATGCTAGGTCTTAATGTCCTCTCCTAAAGTGCTATCAAGGATCAACTATCAACACTCACGGAAGCAGCAGTCAAGAGATCAGACGACGTATTGCATTGGGCAAATCTGCTGCACAGGAACTTTTTAAAATACTGAAGAGCAGAGATGTCAGCTTGAGGACTAAGGTGCACCTGACCCAAGCTATGGTATTTTCAGTAACCTCATATGGATGCGAAAGCTGGACAGTGAATAAGGAAGATGGTAGAAGAATTGATGCCTTTGAGTTGTGGTGTTGGAGGAGAATACTGAAAGTGCCTTGGACTGCCAAAAGAACCAATAGATCTGTTTTGGAAGAAGAGCAGCCAGAGTGTTCCTTGGAGGCCAAGATGGCTAGGCTTCATCTCTCATACTTTGGATACATTGTCCAGAGAGAACAGTCACTGGAGAAGGATGTCATGCCGGATAAGGTGGAGGGTCAGAGAAAAAGAGGAAGACCCTCAACGAGATGTATCAGCCAGGTGGCATCATTGATGGTGTCAAGTGTGGCAGCGGTAGTGAGGTTGGCCCAGAATCGGACATTGTTTCGTTCTGCTGTGCATGGGGTCGCTATGAGTCTATTCCGACTCGATGGCACCTGACAACAACAAAGTGCTATCAAAGCTGCCATCTCTTGAATTCTTATCTCCCACAATCTTCACCATGCATCCTCCTCTGCAGCCTGTGGACCACTTTGAATTTCCTCAGCATCTGTCACCTCCCATACCTCTGCTATGTTATCTTTGCTTTTACCTTTGCTTGGTATAACCTTGTCACCATAGTTGATTAGAAAAGTCTCAGATATTGTTAGATTCGTGTTATGAGGCCCCTCAGCTCAGAAGCCTTCCTCAGTTACCCTGGCAGGGTTCTGTTACCCCTCTGCTCTTGTGGTGGAGCCCTCATGCTGGAGGACAGCAGTTGTTTACTGGAGATTCTTCTCTGGCCCCTGGCAGCGTTGTAGGGCAAACACTGGACTGCACCCCGCAGGGTCACTAGTTCAAACCCACCAGTCACACTGTAGGAGAACGATGAGGAATTCTGCTGCTTTAAAGATTTATAGCCTTGGAAACTTAATATATAGGGTCCCTGTGAGTCAGAATCAATTCGATGGCAGTGCGTTTGGTTAAGCCCTATGTGCCTCTCTAAGAAAAATCATTTGCCTTATGAGCACATGCCTGGTGAGTACCAGATGCTCACTGGGTGTTCATTTAATCAATTAAAAATGATGGAGGATGCACTGCATTATCCTTCTCTTCTTCTCCCTGCTTTTCATCCCTCCTTCCCCTTTTTCCGTTATTCTCATTGTAAAGTGGAGGGAGGGTGGAGTCAGGCAGGCCTGGGTTTAAATCACAGTTATGCCACCTAGTAGCTTTGTGGTGTGGGGTATAAGTAACTTAAACTATGTGCCATCAGAGTTCTCATCTATAAAATGGAAATATTGACATTCACCTATATCACAGCATTATTATTATGAATAATAAATGATATAATGTGTGTAAAGGCACTAGTGCAGTGCCTGACAAACAGTAAGAACTTAATGCATGCTGATTTTGCTGTTGTTAATGATTATCCGTCATGCTCCTGAATGCATGAGCTGTCTTGCTTGTCTGAGATAATTGTTGACATTCCTGTCAGTTCTATTCCAGTGGCGTTCCATGGATAAAAAATAAGGTTATTTATCATGCATGCAGAATTGAAAAAAGGGGAAAAGGATGGTGGGTGATCTAATGTAAATGGGAAGTTGTTGTTGTTGTTGTTGTTGTTGTTGTTAAGTGTCCTTGAGTCAGTTCTGACTCGTAGCAACCCTCATCTTTCCCCTGTGGAGTGCTTGGTGGGTTCTCACCACTGTACTCCCAAATGAGAAGATACTGCTACAAAAATTAGCCATCTTTCTGGATGAAATGTTCATCTCAGTCGGTGTTTGCAAATAAACAGCTGTTCCATGCAGTTGATCTCTTGGTAGCAGACTCTCATGTAATGGACTCCCTTGTGGACAGTATAATTGGTGATGGAATAATAAAAGGAATGAGAAGTGATAAGCACTAGGATTGTTATCTTGCCAGAGTACAGATTTAGCTTTTGGAATCTATCTGACATGGAAGAGAAGCTACGGGAGAAATGGAAGAATAACCAAAAACAAAACATGATTAGCGATTAGCTGTAATAATGGTGTCTTAAGAGAGATTTTTTTTTTTTTCTGGTTGTTTTTAAATCATAGGCTAGGATCCTAAACATTAAGATAGGCCTCAAAATAGGATTGCTTTGGATAGAAACAAGGATTTTGGTCTAAAAAGACCAGAATTAAATTTGGAAATGCAAAACATTGGAGAAAGCTTACTTATATACAATTTGAATGAAAATGGAAATGTTATGTGGGTATTTGTAAAGCTTACTAAAAGATTCATTTAAACCTTAGAAAAAGGCAATTTTTTTTTTTAAAGGCTCTTTGCATTGAATAACACCATCAGATCTCTCTTGTTGGTTTGTACTTGCTAAGATCCATTGCTATTTTAAAACATCATGATATAGTTTTCAACAGTTTTTACAGGTACAGTTCAGTGGCATTCATTCCATTTATAGATTCACTGCATTTCTTGATCAGCAAATATGTAGTCTGTATGGTGGTTGTTTTATTCCCAGTTTAAAGGCAGATACCATTTAGAGGTGGGTATTTCTGCCATGACTTTTAATTCAGTCCAGCAACCTCTACATTGTAAATTGTTGATGAAAAAGTTGGTACCTGTTTTTCACACCGCCAGTCCACTGTTGTTAAATGCTGTTGAGTCAGTTTTAACTCATAGCAACCTTGTATAGGATTTCTGAAGAAGGACTGATGGGTTTGAACCACCAACCATGGTGTGCTAAATGTTTGTCACATCATAGGTGCTCAATAAATATTTGTGAATCAATTTGTCTTTGAACAACAATTTGACATTGAAAACTAAAGCTGAAACACAAGCATATATACCATTTGGTAAGTCTAAACAGTGTTGTTTTTCATCAGCTATTTATTAATTAACAGTTTTAGCTTGAGTTTATAATTTTGGGAATAGGCACTATTTTAGATACCTTGTATACATTATCTTTAATCATCACAAAGAGTCTTCAAAATAGTCAATAACATAGTAATATCAATATAAGCTTTTAGGTCAGAAGTATCTCAGCATTCTGGTTCTGTTTTTTTGGTTGCTTTATGACTATGAGTGTTGAGTTACTCAACTTCCTTATTTGCTAATCTGTAAACAGGGAATAATAATATTATTATTCTTGTAAGATTGTCTGTACCAAAAACAATTTGATTGATGTTCGATGATTTCAAGAGGTAGCATATGATCAAGAACAATGATACTGAAGGAGGAAGTACAAACTGTGCTAAAGACACTGGTAAAAAGCAAGACTCTAGGAATTGATGGAGTACAAATTGAAACCTTTCAACAAACTGATGCAACTCTGGAGGCTTTCACTCATCTATGATAAGAAATTTGGAAGACAGCTACCTGGCCAACTGATTGAAAGAGATCCATATTTGTACCAATTCCAAAGAAAGGCAATCCAATGACATATGAAAATCATTCAGTGGTATCATCAATATAACATGGAAGTAACATTTTGATGAAGATGGTTTCAAAATGGTTGCAGCAATATATAAATAGGGTACTGCCAGAAATTCAAGCCAAATTCAGAAAAGGCTGTGGAATAAGGGATATCATTGGTGATGTCAGATGAATCTTAGATGAAAGCATAAAATACCAGAAAGAAGTTTATTTATGCTCTTTTGAGTATGCAAAGGCGTTTGACTGTATGGATGCTAACAAACTATGAATAACATTGGGAAGAAAGGGTATTCCGAAACACTTGTGCTCATGAGGTACCTGTACATAGACGAAGATGCAGTCATTTGAACAAAACATGGGGATACTTAATGGTTTAAAATCAGGAATGGTGTGTTTCAGGGTTGTATACTTTCATTATACTTATTCAGTCTGTATTTTAAGCAAATAATCCAAGAAACTGGATTATAAAAAGTAGAATGTAGTGTCAGGATTGGAGGAAGATTCATTTATAACTTGTGATATACAGATGACAAAACCTTGCTTACTGAAAGTGAAGTAGACTTGAAATATTTAATGATGAAGATCAAAGGCTTCAGTATAGATTGTACCTCAATGTAAATAAATGTAAAATTCTCACATCAGAATTAATAAATATCATGATAAATGGGAAACAGGTTGAAGTTGTCAAAGACTTCATTTTGTTTGGATCCACAGCAAAAGCTCATGGAAGCAGCAGTCAAGAAATCAAAAGGACATATTACATTAGAAAAATATGCTGCAAAAGACTATAAGCTTCAGGATGGATTACACCTTAATGTAAAGAAAAGTAAAATATTCACAACTGGATCAGTAAATAACATCATGATAAATGGAGAAAGGATTGAAGTTATCAAAGACTTCATTTTGCTTGTATCCACAATCAACACTCATGGAACCAATAGTCAAGAAATCAAATGACAAATTGCATTAGACAAATCTGCTTCAAAAGATCTCTTTAAAGCGTAAAGAATAAAGATGTCAGTTTAAGGACTAAGGTGCACCTGACCAAGTTATGGCATTTTCAGTGTCTCCTATGCATGTGAAAGTTGGACAGTGAATAAGAAAAACTAAAGAAAAATGGAAACATTTGAATTATGGTGTTGGAGTCGAATATTGAAAGTACTGTGGACTTCCAAAATGAACAAATCTGTTTTGAATATAATACAGCCAGAATGTTCCTTAGAAGCGAGGATGGTGAGGCTTCATCTCTATTACTTAGGGTACATTGCCCGGAGGAATGAGTTCCTGAAGAAGAACATACTGCTTGGAAAAGTGGAGCATCATCAAAAAAGAAGAAGGCCTCTAACAAGATGGATTGACACAGTTGTAGCAACAGTGGGCTCAAACATAACAACAATTGTGTGGATGGCACAGGACCAGGCATTGTTTTGTTCTGTTGCATAGTGTCTTTCACTATGAGTCAGCACTTACTCAACCGCACCTAACAAGACTGTGTTGAGAATTGAATGATATTATGCCTGAATAACCCTTAGTCCTGATATTAAACATAGTAATTACTCAATAGTTTTAGCTATTTTTGTTATTATTCCCAGGTTTTCTTAAGTGAAGTAGCCTGTTGTTAGTTGTTGTCATGCCAATTCTGACTCATGGCAATTCACTAGTGCAGAATAGACTTCTTAAATGTATCATAGGACATTTAAGACTGTCATCTTTTGGAAGCACATCACAAGACCTGTCTTCCAAGACTCTTCTGTTGTTGTTGTTGTTGTGAAGTGCCATTGAGTCGGTTCCGACCCATAGCGACCCTATATAGCATTTCCAAGGAGCAACTGGTGAGCTTGAACCGCCAAACTTGTAGTTCAATTGGCTTTGCAGTCTGGTGCATTAACCCACAGCGCCACACCAGGACTCCAAGACTCCTCTAGGTAGGGTCACACCATTAACCTTTTGACTAGTATTCAAGCATGTAACCATTTGCCCCCCAGGGAAGTTAAATACTTTTTTCCAATTGCATAGCATGTTAACAGCAAAATCAGGATTCTTGAGCCCAGGTCTCTCCAACTCCATATTTGATGATCTCTTCACTTTTTTTTACATATGCACACATGTTTGTATCTCAGTCTAGACACACATGTTTAGTTAAAGATGCACCCTGAACCATAAAGTCGGTGGTGCAAACTCACAAGTTGCTTTTTGGAAACCCTATACAGGGTCACTATGAGTTGGAATCGACAAAACAACACTTAAAAACAGCAACTAGATTATGTGAGAATTTTAATTGCATTTTATTGTGGTCACCAGAAGTTTGGTTTATTCAACTAAGAGCTAAAAATGTGACCTTACACAGAAAAGTAAACCAAGAATTCATAGTTGTTTTTGTTGGTTGCCGTCGAGATGGTTCCAACTCAGTGGCCACATAGGATGGAGTAGAACTGCCAATAGGGTTTATTTATTTATTTAAGTTATAATCTTTTACAGAAACAGAGATGAGACAGAGGCTGGATTAGCAACCTTTTGAAGTGCCATGCAAAGCTCTGTGATTCTGGGTCACCCTGTACTTTAACAAGACATTTCTTGATGTCAAATTCAGAGTCAATCATTCCTATCACTACTGGAAACTTAGCCCCACTTATCTTTTCATTAGGACCCGTAGCCCCAAATAAGGTGGAGAGTTTCAGGGCTGGGTCCTGGAAATAAAGATTATTGGCATAAGACTGATGTTGATTTCACAGTTCCTCACTCTTTTCTCAAACTGTTGGGGAAAATGAGTGAAACTCAGAATCAGATAACTTATTACAGACCAAATTGGCAGCAGGGTCCTCAGAGAGTCTGGTATTCATCTTTACTCTCAGGCAGATGCAGACTCTTTAACTACATTTCCTAGCTTGAAAATCAAAGCAAAGTCTAGTGAGAATGAGTCATTTATATAAAAAAAATCATGTCTTAATAATGATCCTTTTAGAAGAAGTGGTTCATCGAGCAGTGTAAAAAAGAAGAAACCCATGAGTGCAAATTCTGACAGTAATGAATTTTTAACAAAATAAAGGAAAACACATTCTTGTAAAAATTTCCATAGTATGATTTTTTTTCTTTCTTAACTGCAAAGCAGATTCACACTCATAAATGTGTTACTTTTCTGCCAAAAGCAGGAATTATGAAAATTGTTGTCTTTACATAAATGGCTTATCAGCTGTCTCAGAAACAAGCAGAAAATTTATATCCAAATTACTGAGTCTGTGAGAGTATCCATGGTTTGTCGAAGTCTCAGAAGGTAGGATCGGTTCTAGTACTAAATTCTGGAGCATATTGAGAAAAGGCCATGCACTAAGAGCCCTGGTAGTGAGATGGATAAGCACTCAACTGCTAGCCTAAAGGTTGGCATTCCAACCCACTGAATGGCTCTGTGGGAGAAATGTCTGGTGATGTACTCCTATAAAGTTTGTTAGTGCCATCGAGTCAGTTCCAATTGATAGCAGCCCCATGTACAACAGAATGAAACACTGTCCGGTCCTCACAATGATTCCTGCATTTGAGCCCATTCTTTCTTTCATTTCTGTGTCAATCCGTTTTAAGATTGTTGTTATTAAGTGCTGTCCTAGAAAACTCGTGTGAGGGAGTTCTACTCTGTGGCATGGAATTGATATGAGTCAGCTGTCTAAAAGAAATGACAACAATGTCTTTCTCACAGACATGTTGAAAGATTAAATGATATAATCACTGCAAATTTCTTAGAGCAATGCTTGGCCAGAGGACGTTCTTAATTAATAATTTTTTCCAGTTGTTGTTATATTTCTTATTCTTATTTGGTGGAACTATGAATCACAATGTCTTTCCCATATTCCTACTGGTTAAGGGATGTTCAAGAGATAGATATTAGAAATATCTATTTGTGGTACTGCAGGTTAATTTAATGCGCTGGACTGCAAGGACATTTGAACCACAAGGTTGGTGGTTAAAGCTCATCAGCTGCTCCTCAGAAACCCTCTACAGGGTTGCTATGAGTCAGAACAAAATCAATGATGCCTGACAACAACAACAATTCTAGTGGGAGGAAGCTGATTGGTATTGAGTTGTTCACATACATGTGTCCAGAGGTTCTGCTCATGATGAGTTCTGGTGCTTGTCCTTAATTTTTCCCTGTTTAAGCTACTGGGAGTAGGAAAACCATGATTTTAATATAATTTTTCATATGTCCTTTTTCAGGTTGGCTTTCTATGACAATGACAACCTTTAGGTTCCATGTGCCAAACTGAAAACTAAAGAAACTGAATTACTCTGTATTTATGATCTTTAACCATCACACATCTGTCAGTGTGTCATACTATGGTGACTTGCGTGCTCCTCTGATGCTGGACGCCATGCCACTTCTTATTTTAAATGCCATCAGAATCACCCAAGATGAATAGGTTTCAGTGGAACTTCCAGATTGAAATAAACTTGGAAGGAACAAATTTAATTTCTCAGAGTTCAGGAGGCTAAATGTCCAAATTCAGGACACTCTTTTTAGGGGAAGGCTTTTTCTCTCTGTTGGCTCTGGAGGAAGAAAGATCCTTGCTTCCTGAGTAGTCTTCATATGCTGTGGCATCTATCTTGATTCGTGTTTCTTTGCTTCCGTAACTAATCTGCTCTTTTATATCTCCAAAGTGATTGGTTTAACATGTGTCCTACACTGATATGCCCTCATTAGCATTAACAAAGAAAATCTTATTCCCCAATTAGATTACATCCAAAGGAATGCTGTTGCTAAGAGTGACCCCATACAGGGTATCTGAGGCTATAAATGTTAGCAAGGTCAGAAAGCCTTATCTTTCTTCTGTAGAGCAGTTGATGGGCTCAAACCAAAGACCTTATGGTTAGCAGTCCAGTGCTAATACAACAAATCCACCTCAATCCCCCTGAGTGTTGTTGTTGTTGTTATTAAGTGTCATTGAGTTGGCTCTAACTCATAGCAACCCTGTGTAAGCTTTCCTAGGAGTGGCTGGTGGATTTCATCTGCTGAATCTTGCAGTTAGCAGTTCAGTGCTTATCCTACAATGTGGTACAGTTGTTAAAATTATTAAACAATATTGATCTATTATTGCTAACCAAAGTCCATCTTTTATTAATACACCCTTAGTTTCACCTAAAGAGTCCTAGTGCAGCTCTGTAAGGAAAGCACTAGACCAAAAGGTTGGTTTGAACCCCAAAGCTGGTAGTTCCAACTCACCAACCAGTCTTCGGAAACCTTATATAGGGTAACTATGAGTCAGAATGTATTTGACAACACTTTTTTGTCTAGTGTCCTTTTTCTGTTTCAGGAGACCACGTTATATTTAGTAGTCATATCTCCTTAGGCTCCTCTTGCCAGTGACAGTTTCTCAGCCTTTCCTTGTTTTTGATGATCTTGACAGTTTTGAGAAGTATTAGATACTTTCTAAAATGTCACTCAATTGGGATTATTCTGATGTTTTCCCTTTTCATGATTAGACTGGGATGATGGATTTGGGGGAAGAAAACCACACAAGTAAAGTGCCATCACGTAATAGTAAGAGTGTATGCTATCAGCACAAGTGATTCCTGCTGATGTTGGCCTTATTCAGCTGAATATGCTGGTGTCTGTCAGGTATCTCCACTATAAAGTTACTCTTTCTTTCCCTTTTTCATACTACACTCTTAGGAAGGCAATCACTGGGCACAACCCACACTTAAGGAAGGGGAAGTTATGGTCCACCTCCTTGAAAATTGAGAATATACATGAATTATTTAGACTTCTTCTGTATGAGATATTTTTATATTCTATCTAATTTCTTTGATATGTCCAAGAAAATCAATTGTTTCCAGTTTGTTTAGCTTTTTCTTACTGTAAGGATGCAAGTAACAACTTCCAATCTATTTACATGTATGAGTTGAAAACACACAAGTTTCCATTATATTTTTATTTGGAACATTTTATTTAAATTGTTAAAAAAAATACATTAGAAGGTTGAAGAGGGGAATTTGATTTAGAGATAAGAAAGCTAATACAAAGTGATATTACATGAGTTGTACAACTTGATACTTACGTGTATCATAAAGTGTTTTATTGATCAGATTTAATAATTATGCAGATTATTTTTCTTATTTTACATATAAGACCTTCATTTTAGAAAGACAGTTGCTATTTTTAAATTCCTGTCTATAAAGTGTGCATAAACATGCAAAATAAACACTTTCTTTTGTGTATTAAATTCAGTAATGCTTCCCAGGTGTTTGTGATTTAACAGGAGGCTGTCATTATTATTTAAGATGATCATGTTTTGAAGTTTTGATCTTGAAAAGCTGCAATATATCAAACGTTTAAAAAATACATGAAAGAAAAGGCAGTGTGTTTTGAAGAAATCATCTTTTAAAATGCTTATGAAAACTAGATTAAAATTGCAATGGGAAGTTGGGGAAGGAAACATTGAGATCAAAACTCTAACTGTTGGCATATTTTTGCAAATTCAAAAGTAAATGAATGCTTAACAAACTTTTTTTTTAAAAGCATAGTTTTAGGATGAAAAAAATCCTGATTACCTAAGGAAATAAATTTAAATTTCTATTATTAAGTGTACATAGATGAAGAAGCAGTCATTCAAATAGAACAAGGGAATTCTTCATGGTTTAAAATCTGAAAAGGTGTGTAAGGGTTGTATACTTTCACCATATTTATTCAACCTATAGTCTGAGAGAATCTGAAAAGCTGCACTATATGAAGAAGAACGCAGCATTTACACCAGCAGTATACAGATTTCACAACCTTGCTTGTTGAAAGAAAACTCAAAACACATACTCATGAAAATCAAAGACTGTAGACTGAAGTATGGATTAGACTTCAACATAAAGAAAACAAAACTCCTCACAAACTAGACCAATAAATAACATCATGATAAGTGGAGAAAAGATTGCAGTTGTCAAGGATATCATTTTACATGAATCCATAATCAATGTCCATGGAAGCAGCAGTCAAGAAATCCAATAATGTTTTGCATTGGGCATATCTGCTGCAGACAATCTCTTTAAATATTAAAGAGCAAAGATGTTACTTTGAGGACTAAGGTGCACATGACCCAAGCCATGATATTTTGAATCCCTTCATATACATGTGAAGACTGGAAAATTAATAAGGAAGACCAAAGAAGAACTAATACCTTTGAATTTTGGTGGTGTTGGAGAATTTTAAATGTACATGAACTGCCAGAATTAAAAATGAGTCTTTCCTGGAAGAAATACAGACATGATGCTTCTTAGAAGAAAGGATGACAAGACTTTGACTCACATTCTTTGGATATGTTATCAGAAGGGTCCAATTCCTAAAGAAGGACACCATGCTTGAAAGTGGGGGGTCAGTGAAATAGAGGAAGACTCTCAACAAGATGTATTGATAGAGTGACTGCAGCAATGAACTCAAGCATGGCAATGATTGTAAGAATGGTGTTGAACCAGGTAATGCTTTGTTTTGTTGTACGTAGGGTTGCTATGAGTTGGAACTGACTGTACAGCACCTAGCAACAACATTAAGCAGATCTATTAAATAACTACTTTCTGTGTATCCTCAATAAGTTCTTTTCAAATAAAAGTGGAAAGTGGGGAAAAAACAACACCGCATTAATGATCTTCACCTATCAAGACTGAACTAGTAAACCCATCTGGAAACCATACCTACCATTTGTTATACTCTTACAATGAGCTAGATACTTGGTTAAGTGTTTCATACAACATATATCCTCTCACTTAATCCACTGCTTTCAAGTGGAGTTTGATTCATAGCATCCCTGTAGGACAGAGTATAAACCTTTATGGAACTAAATGACTCATTTTTCTGTCCCATGAAGGGAGTGGTGGGTTTGAACAGCTCACCTTAAAGTTAGCAGCCAAGTGCTTAGCCACTGTGATATGTTGTTTTTAAGGGCCATTAAATCAGTTCTGACTCTTAGTAATTTTGAATGGGGTTTCTGAGCAGCAGCTGATGGGGATGAACTACTGACCTTTCAGTTAGTAGTCCAGTACTTATCCTACAGTGCCATACCAGCACCCTAGCACTTATAGTAGCTAAAATTTAAAGACTGTTGTGCCATTTCTAAAATCTGTGCTGAGCCCTTTACTTTTTCACTATAAGTAGCCTCTCTGAGAGAGCTCATGCTCTTCTAGGACCGCAATGACTGGTTCACTTCTCAACTCCATCCTTATGCTTGCTGTCTATTAGCTGCCTCCACTAATTCTATAAAAACAAACAAACCCACTGCTGTTGCGTTGATGCTAACTCATAGCAGATCATAGGACAGAGTAGAATTGCCCCATAGAGTTTCCAAGGCGGTAAATCTTTACAGAAGATGACTGTTAAATAGGCCTCCCATGGCATAACTAGTTGGTTTGAACTGCCAGTTCTTTGGTTAACCACTGCATCAGGGATCCTTCACTTATTCCATAGGCAACTCTGATTTCAACAATGTTTACTTCACATCACACCTTTTTCTCATGTTCTCTCATGCAATGACACCTATCCATCAGATTGTTCAAACTTGGAAAGCACATGTTGTCCTTGACTAATCCCGCCCTCTCACATCCAGTTCAGTCTGTGTCCCAAATACAAGTCTGTCTACATCTCTCTATTCTCACTCTGTCACCACCAAAATTCACCTCACCTTTGGTTCTGTCCTGGATTACCACAGTGTCTTCTAAATAGGTTCTCTCTTCTACTGTGTACCTTGCTCCTCTATCTTACTTCCTGCCATCACAGTAAACGTCCTAAAATTTAAATCTGAATTTATCACACCTTTTGAAAACTGCCAATAGCTCCTGAATTCTGTTAATGCAAAATCAAAACCTTAGTTATGACTTTAAGTCTTTTAATGATGTTACCTCTCAGTATCTAATCAAGTGACCTCTCTTCCTTTCTTCTCAAAGCATACTTTTGACTAGGCACAGTTTTTTTTGTTTTTGTTTTGTTTTTTTCAGTCTCCAAATTCATATTCTTTCTTGCCTTTGTAGTTTAAAATGTCTCTTCCTGGAATACTCCTCATCTTCGAAGATATTCATCCATTAACCACTAGTCTTCATTTGTGTCTCAGCTAAAATATCAGTCCTTCTGGGAAGCTTTCCATTTGCCCTGAAATTTTCATACTTTTTGTTACCATTTGACATGCTTTTATCACTCTGTATCTCCTAGAATTGTGCTTGATATATATACAACTTTGGAACAACAGTATTCAGTGTGTACATACATGGTCAGAGACAAAATCTGAATGGGTATGGGAGGAAGTGTGGGATATATATAGAAAGATAGATAGATATAGATATATATTCATCTATCATACAAATATATAAGAGTTTGAAAGAGAATATTTGTACATGGATAACCACAGGGAGGAAGCGGGACAACTGTTGTTACATGGAAGAGATAGAAATCATTGAGATAAAACAGAGCATATTATTTGTTGAATGTAAAACCGATGATCTTGTCTATAAACCTTAACTTAATTCACAATTTTAAAAAACCAAGTCAAGTGTTTATTTCTAACACTGTTTTCTAATCAATTACACTGTTGTCTTCATCTCAAAAAATTTATAGGGTTAGGAGTAGAAGGCCAGAAAAATCTAAAATAGGGCAGAGAGGGGCCACCTATGCTCATGACAAACTTGAAGTTGTTGTCAGGTGCCATCAAGTCAGAACC
>NW_006408549.1:13917012-13919072 GCF_000296735.1 Chrysochloris asiatica | reverse complement strand
CCAGACACCTCTCACCCTGCCACTCCGTGGTCTGGGTTTCATTTAACACCTCCACCAGGTCTGCGCAGTTCTCGCACATCGTTTAACCGCCACCCTCCATGAGAGAAGCAAAGTTAAGCAGTGCTAACTCTGGTTGAACCATCTGAAAACCCTGTGTCCTTTGATGGAGGTGTTATTGCTGTTGTGTGCCGTTGAGTTAGTTCTGAATCATAACAATCCTCTGTAGGGTTTCCAAAGTTCTAAATTTCTGTGGAAGCAGAATGTCTTATCTTTCTTCCATGGATCAGTTTGTGGATTTGAGCTGCCAACTATACAGTTAACTGCCCAGTAAAATTTAAGATTTACTATCATAGGATATCAGACTTCAAAATATTTTGCTATTCTCTGAGTCAAGTCAGTATAATTCAGTGTTTAGCTGTTCCATTTTGAAAGAAAAAATCAGCAGGAAAATTGAAGTTGAAATAAAATATTGTTAATAAAAATTTTTTAAATTGCTTTATTAATGCAACCCTAGAACAGTTAAGTTTTTATCCATTTCTTTAATAATAAAAAAAAAGGAATGTTTTTGTTTAACTTTAAGTAAACATCTAGAAACATTCTGGTAACTCTTTGAAATTGCTCATTTAAAATTGTGGCAGTCTGGGATGAAGGGGTTCTGCATGTGATGAAAACAGACTTTCAAAACACTTTCCATTCTTCCAGTCAGCAGGACTACAATTCAATGCAGCCTTCCTTTTACCTTTTTTCTATTGAGCATTAAAGAAAAAAGAAAGAAAGTCTTTAGCCCCAGAGAATCATTAGGGCACTTCTTAGTCTTAGTCAATGTTTTTATTTGATAGTAATTACGTTATTATTTTAAATTACTACAGTAATTATAAAGCAGTGTTACAGAGATCTGCCCCATTCACAGGGTACATAGATAATGAACATTCTCTAAAACCGTGATTCAGCTCATCTGAGAACCACTAAATATACACCAGGGAAAACATTTCATCACAAATATGCATTTATTACATATATTTTAGATCACAGTGGTAGAGTTGGAAATAGTGGATTGTTTTCTCTTTTTCATCCTTTAAAAACAAAAAAGATGAAAAGGTCTTTCTCTTTGACCTAGACTTGGTTTGTGTCCAACTCCTCAAACTGGCAATATTATTTTTCATCAAAGTAGAGATGCACAGTAGAAATACTATACGTAGTCTAATCTGGGAAATACATTTTCCATTTACCAATGGAATTATAAGATTACATGATACTAAATTTAAAAAGTTATTTAAAGTATAAAATTAAAATAACCCATCCCAAAACAGAAGTGCAAAATTAGAATTGTTGAGTTCAGTGGTTTAAATTTTGTTTTGTAATAGGCTGTTATGGTGTTGGAAAGCCTAGATTAGATTGGGCTGGTTCAAGGGAGGACTGGAGGTCTGGAATTCATTCTGTGCTTCATCAATATCTGGATTTGGAATGGTGACCTACTTGTAGATGCCTGAAAAGACATTCAAGTTGAACAGGTATGCGAGGAAGAGTGGTACTATCCTTACAAATATATATAGGTTTGACAGAGGATATTCCAACATGTGTATTTATCTCTGCTTCAAATATATCCATGGATGTGGTGGAGCAGAGGAGGGCACCTTTACCCCTGCAATGCACCATTTAACTACTATCAAAATTAATTGGAAGATTGGTTTAATGTAGCTATGCAGTTAAAAAGCAAAATGAAACAAAATTTTAATACTCTTAGGAGTCATTATATTTATATTTTGTACTAAAGATTTTTGAAAATATTAGACTTTAGTGCCTTATCTGAAAAACTAAGTAATTCAGTGGTTAGACCTATCCTGTCCTTTTTAGTAATACTTCTTAACCTTTTAGTGTAAGGATTTCTTAAAAATCCAGATATTTTGCCTGCCTGCTTACTCCTCCATGCCTTACATCAGATTTTGATTCTCTGGTTGTTGTTAAGTCAATTTTTGACTCACACAGGCCCTATTTTACAGAGTAGACCATAGTGTTTCCTAGACAGTGCATCATCATTCAACAGTATTTGCTTCCATTCC
>NW_006408549.1:13913197-13916304 GCF_000296735.1 Chrysochloris asiatica | reverse complement strand
TTTTTTTTTTTTATCTTCTTCTAGTTGAGCTTTGATCATCAAGCCATCGAGGCTAGGTCAAATGGGTACTATCTGAAAGTTTGGTCATTCTTGTGTGTCTCCCCTCACTTCATATCAGCTAGATGCTTTTCTCTCAGCTCTAGCCCTCCATGGCTATGTCTTTGTCGATAGGCTCAGGAGTTCCCAGGTCTCACTACACTTTGGACCAACCAGTCCTTCCTCTTTTCTCTGTCATCTCCAGGTCAACAGGAGTCTATGGAACATGGTTGAACTCAGTCCATTTCTTCATTCCTGCCTTTCCCCCTCTTCCACTCATCAGTCGGCAATACTTAACAACACAACAACAATCAAGAACATCACTTTCTGCACTGTTGTGATCTACTGTGCAATATATTTATGCTTATGTCTGTACACTAATGACTGAAAACCTGAAGAGTTATGTGGTTCATTTCATTTTCAACAACTTTCAATTTTCCTAGATTCATACTTCATGCCTAAGGGTTTCAGTGGCTAACTGTTGAGAAGTAGTCTGCCTTTCCTTTTTCCTCATCTGTCTTAACTGGAAGCTCACCTAAAACCTACCCACTGTGGTTGACCCTGCTGGTATTTAAAATACCAGTGGCATAGCTGCCAGCATCACTGCACCATGCAAACCACAACTGTATGACAAACTGACAGATGAGTGGTGGGAATGCTCCTTAGAAGCCAAAATGGTGACTTTGTCTCTCATAATCGGATGTGTTATCAGGAGGAACCAGTCCCTGGAGAATGACATCATGCTTGGTAAATTTAGAGGGTCAGCAACAAAGAGAAAGACTGGAACCAGATGGATTGGCTCAGTGGCAGCTGCAATTGGCTCAAGTTTGACAAAGATTGTAAGGATGGTGCAGGACCGGGCAGTGTTTCGTTCTGTTGCACATAAGTTCACTATGCATCGAAGGCCACTTGATGGCACCTAACAACAATGTCTGCACATATTCTCATTATTAGATTCCTTGTGTTTCAGTTTTACATCCAATAATAAATAAACTGTTTGATTTTAAAAGTGTTCATTTGTTTAAAGGGTAAAGGAGTGAACATAGTTTGTTGGATTATAATAACACTTGTGATGTCCACATTTAAGCGTCCTTTCAAACAATATATATTAAACATCTAATATTTTAATTGCATCCTGCTAGATTCTGTCCAATGTTTGGCACCATGAAGGCTGAGCATAAGTTGATTCTGTGTTGGATTCTTTTTTGGTTGTGTGAATATCTTTTAGACATGACCCAGTGCTTGTTTTAAGTGTTTTGTCAAGTATAAATGCTCACATACGTGCCCAAAACCCTGTCATGGTTTTATATATTATCAGGGCTTGTACATCTGCATTTTATGTACTAAAAAGATATAAGGGATTGTTTTCCTTTTTGTACCTGCTCATTCTTTTTTACTACATTTGTATGTGTGCACCAATATACATATGCTAACATTTGGGCAATGTTTTAAACGTAAAAGACCAAAGCACAAAGTTAAAATTATTTGCTTCTCTTCTGTTTTCTCTTACCATTTCAGATGATGGAAAATTATCCTTTGAGGAATTCAAAGCATATTTTGCAGACGGTGTGCTGAGTGGAGAAGACTTACATGAGCTCTTCCATACCATTGATACACATAATACCAAGTAGGAACTTTTTAATTATTGGATTTTATGAAGGAGATAGTCAGACAGGGAAAGCACATACGAGTTCATATGCCTATAGTAGAAAAGAAGGGAAAATATAGAATGTATGTTTTATAATGCTCAGCTAGATTTAAATCTGAGATTAATTGAAATGCTTTGAAAAACTGAATTTTCAATTGAAAAACAGTGATTTGTATGGATTTACCTAAAGTACTTTTAGATTCTGCTTTTGGCAGAAACAAAAACATAGATTGTAAATCAAACCTATTCTATCATTAATAAGTTTGCAGAATGTTGACTTTTTACTTAGGCTTCATATGAATTTGTTTCATTAAAAAATGCCTTGAGGCCATTCTTATACAGCAGAATTAAATAGCAAATTACAGCAGTTATCTGGGCAATACAGATGTGCTGAACTTGAAATCACTGTAACTGAGAGATACAGGTAATCCAGGAGGACACAGACGTTTATTCTGATAATCAATGTATACAGCAATCTATCTATTTCATTTATTTCACCTACATAGATCATCTTTTGCACTAGTATAGCATTTACAGTAACTTTATTTATATGTTAATAATTTTAAAACAAATAATGTGATATTTAGAATCTAGAACAGTAGAAATGTGCTGTTTGATTAGAGTAATCAAACCAAACAGATTGTGACTATTACAATTACAGAAAATATGATGTGAAAGAACCCTTCTAGCCATGCCTTAAGATCTGTCTGCAAATGTGCTGCCCCGAACAATTGCTATCTTGCTTTTAGTCAAGTGGTTAATGTTCCAGACAATGAGTCATCATGCCAAATGAATGTTCTTGGCTACATTTGATGCACTGACATTTTTAAAGGCAAACTAACTAATAAGAAAAACGGAAAGATCAAATTCACTTTTTTCAAGCAGCTGAATATTTGGGAAACAATCAGTTTATAAGTTTTCTGACTTTCAATTGGAGTTTTAAATTTCCTTTGAAATAGCGTAAGTTTTTTGTTGTCAAAAAGTTTATTGCTGGGTAACTATATTAGAAGTCCCACTTTCCAACAAATAGAGGAAAATATCAAATCCTGGTGCTGGTGGTATGTTGTTGTTGTTGTTAAGTGCCGTCGAGTCGGTTCCGACCCATAGTGACCCTGTATAGGGTTTCCGAGGGTGTAAATCCTTACGGGAGTAGAAAGCCTCATCTTTCTCCCGCGGAGCGCCTGGTAGTTTCAAACCGCTGACCTTAAGGTTCGCAGCCCGATTCGTAACCACTACGCTATAGCAGAACTTAATTACGATTTAGTTGAAAATAGACCTATTCAGTGGTACCTTCAATATTAATCATACATGCTACAGTTATGATATATACCCAACACTCTGGAGTCACAAAGAAGGGACTCTACTCAGGGAATGTTTCCAGGATCATGTGGCCAGAAACTGAATCTTTATGCCAAAACCTACT
>NW_006408549.1:13833706-13912862 GCF_000296735.1 Chrysochloris asiatica | reverse complement strand
GATTCGTAACCACTATGCTACCAGAGCTCCTTTGTTATTGTTGTTAGGTGT
This sequence comes from Chrysochloris asiatica, assembly GCF_000296735.1. Lineage (NCBI taxonomy): Eukaryota > Metazoa > Chordata > Mammalia > Afrosoricida > Chrysochloridae > Chrysochloris > Chrysochloris asiatica. Next base: position 13,912,811 of record NW_006408549.1, on the reverse strand, counting down.
CATTAAATTGGTTGTGACTCATAGAGACCCTATGCACAACATACTGAAACTCTGCCCAGTCCTGCGCCATCTTCACAATTGTTGTTATGTTTGCACTCATTGTTTCTGCCACTGTATCAATCCATCTCATTGAGGGTCTTCCTCTATTTTGCTGACCCTCCATTTTACCAAGCATAATGTCTTTCTCTAGGGACAGGTCCTTCCTGATAACAAGTCCAAAATACAAGAGATGAAGTCTCACTTTCCTGGCTTCTAACAGCATTCTGGCTGTACTTCTTTCAAGACAGATTTGTTTGTTCTTCTGGCAGTCTATGGTGCTTTCAATACTCTTCTCCAACATCATAATTTTAGATCATAAATGTAGATAATAACTATGTTATGCTCAAATAATAAATGCATCAATTCTTCTCTGCTATCCAACTTAATTTAGAGCTAGAGATAGAAACTTTTCAATTATATTCATAATAGAATCCAATTTAATAAAAGAATGACATTGGTCAATATTATCTAAGATTAATCCTATCATTGGAACAGGAATTTTCAAGCTATATTTCATTCAAATGATAGTTTTAATCTTTCTATAATCCAGATTTTAATTATTTTAGTGATATACTATGTATCCCAATTATTTTTACCCCTTTCAGATACCTTCTAAGAAAATCTTCTCTTCAAATTCTATTAGGGCCCAACATTCCCAATCTCTTTAGTTCAGTTATGGGTAAAACGTTGATTACAGGAGCCAATACATAGACTGGTCTAAGCTTGAGAGACTCACTGTTTTCCATTAAGCTATAGAAGATTTCACAGACATCTGCTGCTGAGACCTCTGACCTTCCTGAAACCTGGCAGGTCAACTTTATCTTGTATTTCATTAAATCACCAAAACAGTTGCCACTAAAATGGTTCCACCTCAATTCATGGCGACTACATATGTGTAGAGGAGAATGTACTCCACAGAGTTTTCAATGGCTGATTTTCCAGAAGTAGATTGCCTTTCTTCCAAGGCAGCTGTCTTAGTGATCGAGTGCTTCATTAACAGGAAAACCACAAGTGGATAGCTTCAACAAACAGAAATTTATTTTCTCACAGATTGTGATTGTTGTTGTTAGGTGCCATTGTGTCATTTCCGACTTGTAGTCATTTCCGACCTTATGCGCAGTGGAACAAAGCACTGCCCAGTCCTGCGCCATTCTCACAATTGTTGTTAAGTTTGAGCCTATTGTTGCTGTCACTGTGCTAATCCATCTCATTGAGGGGCTTCCTCTTTTCACTGACCCTCTCCTTTACCGAACATGATAATCTTTTCCAGGAACTTCTCCCTCCTGATAATGTATCCGAAGTATGAGAGATGAAATCTCACTATTGTGGCTTCTAACAAGCATTCTGCCTTTACTTCATCCAACACAGCTTTGTTTGTTCTAGCACTCTATGGTACTTTTAATATTCTTCTCCAGTGCCATAACTCAAATGCAATAATTCTTCTACAGTCTTCCTTATTCATTGTTCAACTTTCACAAGCATATGAAACTACTGAAAATACCATTGCTTGGGTCAGGTACACCTTATTCCTCAAATTGACATCTTTTCTCTGGAACACTTGAACAAGGTCCTGTACAGCAGATTTGCCTAATGCACCACATCATTTGATTTCTTGACTGCTGCTTCCATGAGTGTTGATGGTGGATCCAAGCAAAATGAAGTCTTTGACAACTTCAGTCTTTTCTCGATTTATCATAATGTTATTTATTGGTCTGGTGGTGAGGATTTTTGTTTTCTTTGCATTAAAGTGCAACTCTTACTGAAGGTTGTGGTCTTTGACCTTCATCATTCTGTATTCTAAGTCCTCTTCACTTGAGCAAGCAAGGTTGTATCATCTGCATATCACAGGTTGTTAATGAGTCTTCCTCCAATCCTGATGTCCTGTTCTTCATATAATCCAGCTGTTCGCATTATTTACTGAGTGTATATATTGAATAAGCATGGTGAAAGAATACAACCCTGGCACACACCTTCCTGATTTTAAACCTTTCAGTGTCCCCTTGTTCTGTTTGAATGACTGCTTCATGGTCTATGTACAGGTTCCTCATAAGCACAATTAAGTTTTTCAGAGTACCCATTTCCTGCTATGTTGTCCATAGCTTGTCATGATCCACATAGTTGAAAACCTATTCACAGTCAGTAAAGTACAGGTAAACATCTTTCTGGTATTCTCTACTTTCAGCCAAGTCCACAAGATCTTAAATATTTGAGCTTGAGCATATCCCACCTGAATTTAGGGATCATCTCAAGAACAGATGTGTTGCATTAGACACTAGTGACTAAAGATCAGACTTGTGGGATGACATCAAAAACAGCATACAGGAAGAAAGCCAAAGGTCATTAAAAAGACAAGGAAGAAGGAAAAGACCAAAACAGATGTAAACAGAGACTCTGAAACTTGCTCTTCAGCATAGAGATGCAAAAGTAGATGGAAGAAATGAGGAAGTAAAAGAGCTATACAGAAAATTTCAAAGGTCAGCTCAAGAAGACAAAGTCAAATTTCATAATGAAGTGTTCAAAGATCTGAAGTAAGAATATCAAGAGAAGAACATTTCTCAAGCTGAAAGAACTGAAGAGAAAATTCGGGCCTTGACTTGAAATATTGAAGGATTCTATAGACTTCTGGTGTGGTGCTGTAGGATCAGCAGTGGGCCATGAATCACAAGGTCAGCAGTTCAAAGCCACCAGCTGCTCCTTGGAAACGCTATATAGGGTCACTGTGAGTCAGAACCGACTTGTCAGCACATAACAACAGCATGGGCAAAATATTGAATGATGAAGAAAGCATCAAAAGAAGATGGAAGGAATACACAGAGTCACTGTACTAAAAAGAAAAGGTCAATCAATGTTCAACCATTTCAAGATATGGCATATTACCAAGAGCAAATGATATTGAAGGAAAAAATTCAAGGTTCACTGAAGGCATTGACAAAAAAACAAGGTTCCAGGAATTGATGGAATATAAATTGAAAAATTTCAACAAACTGATGTGGCACTGGAGGCACTCACTCAGCTATGCCAAGATGATTAGAAGAGATTCATATTTGTGCCCATTCCAAAGAGAGGTGTCCCACTGAAATGCAGAAATCATTGACCAATATCATTAATATCACATGCAAGTAAAATTGTGCTATAGTAAAATTTTGCTGCAACAGCACATTAATAGAGAACTGCCAGAGATTCCAGCCAGATTCAGATGAGGATGTGGAATGAGGGATATTATTGTTGACATCAGAGGGAACTTGGCTTAAAGCCGAGAATACTAGAAAGAAGTTTGCCTGGGCTTTTTTGACTATGCAAATACCCTCACAGTTTAGGAAGCTAGATGTCTGAATTCAGAACACTGATGCCAGGGGAAGACTTTTTCTCTCTATCATTGTGGACAAAGGTCTTTTTCTTTTTTCATCATCTGGAGGTCTGGAATTCCATGAGATCTAAATGTGTCTTGTGTGTCTTGGCATTAATATTCTTCTGTGAATAGCAGGTCCTCTGGGACCCTGAGTCTGAAAGACGCCCTCTGCTCCTGTCTCTACTTTCTTATAATAGTCAGGTCCCTTTCTCTCTGCTTGCTTCTCTTTTCTTTTATCTCTTGCAAAATCAAAGGCAATGCAGGCCACACCCTAAGATAACTCATCTGACATCAGATCAGGTATGTAACCTGAGTAAGGGTGTTGTGTACCACTTGAATCTCTTTACAACTGATTGGCTGATCACATCACATCACATCATGAGCGATGGTTATATCATTACATAACTGAAAACGCATCATTACGTAACTGCCAAACCACTGAGAATCATGGCCAAGTTAACCTGACACATATTTTGGGGAATTCAGCTCAATCCGTGACAGCAGTTGAGTATATTAACTTTTTGCACCACCCAAGGACTACTTTGGATTGGCCAAGTGGCAGAATCGATGGACTCAAGTGTGGCATCGTAGTGAGGTTGGCACAGGATCAGGCAGTGTTTCATTCTGCTGTGCATAAGGTTGCTATGAGTCGGTACCAACTCGATGGCACCTAACAACAACAACAAAGACTACTAAATTTAGTAAAAGGCAAACCAAACCTACTGCTACCTACCAAGTCAATTCGGACATCTGTATAGGGTTGTCGAGGTTGTAAATCTTTATGGGAGCAGAAAGCTTCATCTTTCTCTAGTGGAGCAGCTGATGGGTTTGAACTGCTGATTATACATATAGTATACCTGTGCTTATCCAACAGCACTACCAGGGCACCTTCTCCAATAAGTATTTATCTGATGAATATGACACATTTTCTTGAGCTTATTTGAGATTCTGTTTCTTGCTACAGTACATTATAAGACGGTATTAACTCAGTTGATCCCTGCCATTTCTTGAAACCCAAATATTTGCTGTAAGCATTGTATTTTATTATGTCTGAAAAATGACAAATCCATTTTGAAAATATTTAGATAAAAAGTGGAAATACTGTAAAATCGTGCCAGCTAAAATTTTCCCTTTTGTCTCATGAAGAATAGCCTTAAAATAAGAAGCAAATATCATTAGGAAATTTAATTATAGCTTGTGCCTATAGTACAACATCATTAAGATGGTTTTAAATGTAAAATCTAACTATATTACTTCTTGTAAAATGACATAAAAATTCAAAGAAACCTTCAAACTTTCAGAAATCATGTTTAACAAGCAATTTTTAAATGAACAAACTCTAAATGCAGAACTGTGTAATGATTTTTTAAAAAGTTTTGACAAGTAAAATTATCCATCTATCAATCCATCATCTATCTTCTAAGGAACCCTGGTGGCACAGTAGAAAGTGATCAGCTGCTAACCATTCTATAGAAGAACGATGTGACAGTCAGGTTCAGAAAATATTATGGCTTCGAAGCCCTATGGGTAGCTCTACTTGGGCCTCTAAGGTTGCTGGGAGTCAGAATCAGCTCCACAGCAGGGGGTTGGGGTTCCATTAATTGGGATGGCTTCTTCATTCTTCTTTCTTCTTTGACTGGAGAGTACTTAGATTTATAACACACGTAATTGACAGCAATGGTGGTTTTCTTGTTTAGAATCAATCTGTCTGTCTATCTATCTACCCCTATCCATGTAGATCAATTTTTCCATGCATATTAGTTAGAAATTTTAATTTTCAAACCAATTCTGTTTTTTTTTCTTTCATTTTTTATTCATTTCTTTACTCTTGGTATTAAAAAAAATCAGTATGTTCATTATTTCCCACTGAGAAATATCTTAAGAGGACTTCACTGCAGTTTTTACTGTGCCCTGCAATCACTTGGATCTTTACAGTCAAATGGCTTCTAATGGATGCAAATAACCTCTACCAAAGGAACATGTTCCAAACACACCCATCTCATAGAACCTTAACATTTGAGAATGTGCACAGATTTCTATCATTAATATTACTAAGGTTGTAACTACAGAAACTGGTTATTGTATTTCTAACCTAAACTGTCAGTCATAACCCTTCACTATACAGGCGCAAGGTTAAAGTCAAAACTCAGTATATAATCTCATTCTAATGAAAATTCCATGAAGCATTTTACAGGCTGAATATTTTATTCAGAGAAATGACTTTGGAAGTGAAAAGAACCCTAAGTAAAAATAGGAGACACTTAAAGGCATTGGAAGTGCAAGTTTCCATCGCCATTTTTATTTATTTATTTATTTATTTAATATATATTTGGAAAGTTTCCATAAGTCTTGTTTTGATAGAGTAATTGATTGAGTGTGGTGTAAAGCACAGACTTGTTTCTATGATTGATACTCGGAATGGATATGTGATGTAGCAAAGGAGAAAATTGCAAAAGTGGATTTTTTTCTTTTTACAACAGTTCAAAATACTGTTTGAAAAATTTAACGCTGAAGCTTTAAGGAAAGTGTAAACAATCTAATCATCCAGCATGTTCTGGATCATGTCCACCTTACTAACACTTTCATGATTTCATAGATATTTGTCAAGCCTCATTTTAACTGTCTACCTGACTCCTGGTGTGGCGCTGTAGGGTCAGCACTGGTCTGTGAACCACAAGGTCGGCAGTTCAAACCCACCAGCTGCTCTTCAGCAACAGGGTCGCCGAGTTGGAACTGACTCGACAACATTTAACAACAACACCTTTCTGGATCATATATGCCTGATCTTCCTTCTTCTTCTATGCTATAAATTTCTCAGTCACTATAGCTAGTGTTAAGGAGCTCTGGTAGCGTAGTGGTTACGAATCGGGCTGCGAACCTTAAGGTCAGCGGTTCGAAACTACCAGCCGCTCCATGGGAGAAAGATGAGGCTTTCTACTCCCGTAAAGATTTACACCCTCAGAAACCCTGTACAGGGTCGCTATGGGTCGGAACTGACTCAACGGCACTTAACAACAACAATAGCTAGTCTTACTGCATCTCTTCCTGCTGCAGTAAAACTTTTTTGAATGTACTTTTCTCAAATTTTGTAAATGTTAATGTTCAGGCAAGAACACAAGCAGTCTGTGGAATATGCACAAGATCAATTCCTGTGCCCATAAGAATTTGTAGGTACATCAGAACAGGTGTATACTGTTCTTGGTCAGCTTTACTTTAGTTCAGAAAGGAAGCCCTGGTGGCCCGATGGGATAAGCATTGGGAAACTAAGAATTTGAGCTTACCAGCCATTCCAGGGAAGAAAGCTGAAGTCTATTTCTGTAAAGATATACCATTTTTAAAACTCGACTCTGTCCTATAGGATTGCTATGAGATGTTACTGACTAATGGCAGTGAGTTTAGTTTTAGTGGGAGAAAAAACTTGGAGACTTTTCAGCTGAGGGTGATTGGATTAAGGATTTGTTGAGAATATGGGTTGGCTCAATCATTTCAAAGTGAGGGCAAATCTGTATAATGTAAACACAAAAATGAGTTGTCTGTGTTCAAAAATTCATAATCTGGAGACTGCTTATACTTAAATCCCTTAAAGATTTAACTTTGAAAAACATCTATTAGCAAAAGCAAAGCTCACAGTTTTGTTAGTTTTCAAATTGGGACCAGCACACCAATTAAATAACAAGAATATATAGAATAAAGACCACTAAGTCCAGAGGAAAGTTTCATGTTTTAACAAATGTACTCTCATTCAGCAGAAAGCCAGCTTGTCTGCAATTTGCAGTCAGAGGAAAACATGAAACATTAGCATAAATCTTTGCTGTTCTAACCACAACACATACAAAACCCAAAACCCTTTGCCACTGAGTTAATTTTGACTCATGGTGACATATGTATAGAGAGTAGGATGGTATTCCACAGGGTTTTTGAGGCCATGACCTTTCTGGGCCAAATCGCCATACCTTTCTTCCAAGTCTCTTCTGGGTGGGTTCAAATTGCCATCCTTTATAGTTAGTACTTAACCATTTGTACCATCCAGGGTCTTTTTAACCACAACACAGGTCATTGTCAGGGTAGATCAAATGGTTGACCAGGAGGAAGTTCTGTTTTGGGGTCAGGAAATGAACATATAGAAAAGATTTTTAGGGTCTTCAGATGGGCACTGATGACTAATGATGGGTGGCTCATGTCTTCAGAGCAAGTGTTTCTTGTTGCAGGATTAAGGAAAATTTGAGCATTGAGTACTAGAATTTCTCACCAGTACTTGTTAAATCATGGAATCACATCCAAAATGACAGGAATATCACCACCCACTAATGAGCCCTGAAAGTTTCAGTAGCCCTGAAATTTTAAAAACTCTTTCTTACACTGAACTGAAATTTGTCACTCTAATCTTCCACTTATTCTTCTCAGCTCTACTCCTGAGAGCCATGCAGAAGCAGAATATTTCTTTATCCTTACGACTAGTCTTATGCAAAAGTGATGAGCTAAAGTTCCATAGTAATTGGAAAATAATGATGTCAACAGGTTCATTCCATATGAAAGAATTTTGTTCTCTTTGTGCTTGACACTGAAATTCTTAAGTTTGATGGCTTGGTTGATGAAGCAACTTTCTTCATGTCATTATTATAGCTTTATAGTGTTGGTAGGTGCCATCAAGTCAGTACCTACTCATAGCAACCCTATGCACTACAGAATGAAACATTGCTGACACATTCTGTAGGAATTAGGTAAAGAAGGATTGAGCCCTGGTGGCACAATGCTAGGTTACTAACCAAAAGGTCAGTGATTCAAATCTACCAGCTGCTCTGTAGGAGAAAGATGTGGCAGTCTGCTTCTGTTTTTACAGCCTTGAAAACCTTATGGGGGCAGTTCGGTTCTTTCCTATTGCCTCACTGTGAGTTGGAATCAACTTGATGGCAGTGGAAAGTTGTGGATAGGTAGAGAAGAAATTCCCTGGATGGCGAAGATACTTAGCACATTAGGGTGTTAACTGAAAGATTTGAGGCTTGAATTCTAGTGTGGCATTGTAGGATAAGCACCGGACCCACCAGCCACTCTTCAAAAACCCTATACAGGGTCACTATGAGTTGAAACCAACACAACGGCACTTAACAATAACAATAGCACCATAGAAATGAGGCTTGGTGGTTTACTCTGAAAAATCAGTCATTGAAACCCCTTTGGAGCACAGCTCTACTCTGACACACACGAGTTTGTCTTGAGTCAGAATTAACTTGACAGTCACTAGTATGATAAAGAAGGCACGATCAGCATCCTTGGGAAAATCCTGGGGCTCAGTCTGAAAGCATGTAACTCAACCTGAACTGCATTGTGACCTAAAAAGTTTATTGCCATTCCAATGCTGGTCAAGAGTGATCTCACTCCTGATTAAAATATCCTACGCCATTTCCAACTATATTGAAGGCTTAAAAAGCAGCAACGAGACTTAAGTGCCTACAAAATTGTGATGGTTGTGTGCTGTGGAGTGGGTTCTGACTCACAGAAACCCTGTGTATGGTTTCTGAGGCAAAAATCTTTACTGGAGCAGAAAGCCTCATTTTTCTCCCCTGGAGCAGCTTGTAGATTTGAACTGCTGACCTTGAAGTTTGCACCCAACTCGTAACTCACTATGTTATCAGGCTCCTTTACCTACAAAAATGGGGCAAAATACAGCTATCAATAATACCAGAGCTAGGCTGAGAACTCCAGTATGGCACTGTAGGATAAGCACTGAACTGCTAACCACAGCTTCAGTGGTTCAAACCCACCAAGCTGCTCCTCAGAAATGCTATACAGAGTTACTAGGAGTCAGAATTGACTTAACAACAAAGGCCAAGCAAGCATGGCATGACTAAGATAAGTACACAGGCAAGAAATCAGAAAAGAGGGCGATGGTGTAGCAATGTGAAAATCAAAATCCAGACTAAAATGGAGTGGACAGATTGGGTGTTACAGGTTTGGGGCTCAGCAATGTTGTTGTTGTTAACTGCCATCGAGTCGACTCTGACCCATAGCGACCCTGTATAGGGTTTCCAAGGAGTAGCTGGTGAGCTTGAACCACTGAGTTTGCAGTTCAAATGACTTTGCAGTCTGATGCATTAGCCCACAGCACCACACCAGGACTCCAGCAATAGAGTTGGACAAAGGAGCTCTGCTAGAAATTTTAGGACTATTTAAGGGAGTGAGCTTCAAGATTTTTTTCTAGTGACATAGACTGGTTTATCCTTAGTCAAAATTTCTGGAAAACTTTGGTAGCAATTTTCTATGACAAATATTGTAGTCAAACCATACTTTGTGTGAAGGCAGATAGTATTTGATTTCTAAAGGAAATATTTAACTTCGAACGGAAATGTTTAATTTCTAAAAGAATAGGGGAAATCATTTCTTGAATGTGGCAGGCACATATTGGTGGCATCTTATTCATCTACACAAAAGCTAGTAAAAAAAAATTATTATTATTATTATTATTCATATCCTCTTTGTAACAGTTCTGATATACAGAAGGTTAAGTAAGTTCTCCAAGGTTATTCAGATAGTATGTGTCGTGGGATGGGATTGTCTTCAGTTGAAAAGTTAAACTCAAACTCTTTCTATCCTGTCATTCTACCTTAGTACATTTTTAGTTTTTTATTTCACACATTGTATATTTCAGAACCAGTTTTTAAGATCAGTTTCAGGTATTTTATTTTTGATGAAAAGATGGTTGATTCTCTCAAGCAGAATATATTTGGATATACAGTACAGTTGAGGTAATTGATTTAATTGCTGCCTTTATCTCTTCCCTTTTTATATCCATTATGTCAGATTTTACAGTGTGGGAGTTGCTACACTCAAAAGTGTTATTCTTTTATTCTATGGGCATTATTTCCATTCGTTGCACAATTTCCTTGTCGCCACCCTGCCTTTATACTTGGCAATCATTCTCTTCTTTTTAACTTTGGCCCCTTACTTCCCTCCACTCCATAACATTCCATTTGCCTTATTTTCTCCACTGTTCTTCAGAGTCTGCATATAGCTTTCTGTTGCCTTTAATCATCTGTATGAAAGGTCTGTGCTTTCAAACTTTTTGAGGATTATTTTTAAAAATCTATCTAAGGAATTACTTTCTGGTTGTCATCTATTCCTCCGAATAAAGATCTTGCATTCTCTTTTAGTCTTAATTGGTCTCTCTCTTCCCATGAGCCACAGTTGCCAATGGTTAAGTAAAACTGAATACTGCTCAAAATAAAAATTGTCTATTTAGGATCCTAGGTGAATTATTTATTCACATAAGTACACTGTTCTTTCCTACATTATCAGTATTCACCAAATGGATGAAATCAATTCAGTAAAACTGAAACCCTCTTTTTTAAATAAATGCTGCTCTATTCTTGGGTAGTTACAGCTCTCTCTTTCTCCATACCCAATGCACCAAACAGTTCTTCCTTTTATTGTTTTCCCCTGATTTATATCCTGTGAATCCATCCAGTTTTCTTCATCTTCACCACCTCTATCCAAGCACAGCTGTCCCTCTTTTACAACTGCATTGTTTTGAAAAATGGTTGGATTAGTGGAACAGTTACAATAACTGTTCTTTTCTAAGACTCTTCAAGATTTCAGAATTCTAGAGGTCAGTGGTGTGAAAGCCAGTGCTTACTTTTCAAGGGAATGTTTTTTAAGAACAATTTCCTTCATAAAATATTTCCCCTAAATAAAAAGAAAAAATAATGATCTGTATATAACTGGTGGTGGTGGTCTGCTGTGGAGTTGTTTCTGACTCATTGCGACCCTGCATAGGGTTTCAAAGTCTGTAAATCTTTACAGGAGCAGAGAGACTGATCTTTCTCCCACAGAACAGCTGGTAGTTTCAAACTGCTGACCTTGAGGTTAGCAGACCAACTCATAGCCACTATGCTACTAACACATGTTTATTGTGATAAGAATTCAAACAATATAGATAAAAATAAAAATGAACATTAAAATACCTGAAATCTCACCACTTTGAGGTAACCACCGTTAACAATTGATTATCATATCCCTAATGTATGCGTTCTATTTTAATCAAAGAGAACTTTTCTATTTGCTTATTTTCTTTGCTTCAATTATTCACTCCATCCCACTTCTCATAGCAAATCTTAACCACCCAATGTGTGATCTTGTGTATTTTTTCCATGCTTTACTAATATTTCCATATTTGCATAATCCTGAAGGATAAGCCCTGGATTACAAGCCACAGGGCTGGTGGATCTAGCCTGCCAGTTGCTTTGTGGGAGAAATATGAGACTTTCTGATCCCAAAAAGATTTGTTATTGTTGTTGCTAGGTGCCATCAAATTGGAACTGTCTCATGGCGACCCCCGCACAACAGAAAGAAACACTGTTCTGTCCTGGACAACCTCACAATTGTTGCCACACTTGAGCCCATCAATGCTGCCACTTTGCCAATCCATCTCACTGGGGATCTTCCTCGGGTTCTCTGATATCCTTCTTGAGTGAGTTGACCCTCCTAACAATATGTCCAAAGTATGAGAGATGAAGTTTGGCCATCCTGCCCTCCAAGGAGCACTCTGGCTGCACTTTTTCCAACACTGATCTGTTGGTTCTTTTGGCGACCCATAGCACTTTCAATATTCTTCTCCAACACCATAACTCAAATGCACCAATTGTCTTAGGGTCTTCTTATTCACTGTTGAGCTTTCGCATGCATGTGAGATTACAGAAAATACCATGGCTTGGGTCAGGTGTATCTTAGTCCTCAAGCTGACATCTTTGATCTTCAACACTTTGTAAAGGTCTTGTGCAACAGATTTGCCTAATGCAATACGTCGTTTGATCTCTTGACTGCTGCTTCCATGAGTGTTGATAGTTGATCCAAGAAGAATGAATTCCTTGACAACTTCAATCTTTTCTCCACTGATAAGATTGTTGTTTATTGGTCCAGTGGTGAGAATTTTTGTTTTCTTTACATTGAGATGCAATCCATACTGAAGGCTGTGGTCTTTGATCTTCATCAGTAAGTATTTTAAGTCCTCTTCACTTTCAGCAAGCAAGGTGGTATCATCTGCATACTTTCCAGTTCTTAATGAATTTTACTCCATTCCTGATGCCGCGTTTTTCTGCATATAACCGAGTTTCTCACATTATTTGCTCAGCATACAGGTTGAATAAGTATGGTGAAAGAATACAACCCAATCACACAACTTAATTTTAAACCATTCAATGTCCCTATGTTCTGTTTGAACAACTGCCTCTTGGTCCAGGTATAGATTCCTCATGAGCACAATTAAGTGTTCTGGAATACTCATACTTTGCAATGGTGTCCATAGCTTGTCATGATCCACACAATCAAAAGCCTTTGCATAGTCAATAAAGCACAGGTAAACACCCTTCAGATATTCTCTGCTTTCAGCCAAGATCTATCTTACATCGTATCCCTCATTCCACATCCTCTTCTGAATCAGGCTTGAACCTCTGGAAGTTTCTGTCAATGTATGCTTGCAGCCATTTCTGAATTACCTTTAGTAAAATTTTACTCTCTTGGGATATCAAATATATTGTTGGATGATTTCCGCATTCTGTTGGGTCATCTTTCTTTGGAATGGGCACAAATATGGATCTCTTCCCATCAGTCGGCCAGATAGTTGTCTTCCAAATTTCTTGGCATAGATGAATGAGTACCACCTCACTTTCTTGAAAGATTTCAATTTTTATTCCATCAATTCCTGGTGCCTTGTTCTTTTCCAATTCCTTCAATGCATCTTGGACTTCTTCCTTCAGTATCATTGGCTCTTGATCATATACTACCACTTGAAATGGTTGAACATCAACGATTTCTTTTTGGTATAGTGACTCTCTATATTCTTTCCATCTTCTTTGGATGCTTTCTGTAACATTCAATAACTTGCCCAGAAAATCTTTCAAAAAACAAAAGTTGAGGCTTGAATTTTTTCTTCAGTTCCCTCAGCTTGAGATATGCTGAGCGTGTTCTTCCCTTTTGGTTTTCTGCCTCCAGATATTTGCACATTTATTTGTAATATTTACTTTGTCTTCTCAAGCTGACCTTTGAAATTTTCTGTTCAGCTCTTGGACCTCCTCATTTCTTCCATTTTCTTTAGCATCTCTATGCTGGATAGCACGTTTCAGTGTATCTTCTGACATCCATTTTGATCTCTTCCTTCTTGCTTGTCTTCTTAGTGACTTTTTGCTTTCATCCTGTATGATGTTCTTGATGTCATCCCACAACTATTCTGTTCTACAGTCTTTAGTGTTTAATGTATCAAATCTGTTCTTCAGATGATCTCTAAAGTCAGGTGGGATATATTCAACATCATACTTTGGCGCTTGTGGACTTGTTTTCATTTCCTCAGCTTCAGTTTGATTTTGCATATGAGCAATTGATGGTCTGTTCCACAGTCTACCCCTGGTCGTGTTTTGACTGATGATGTGGAGCTTTTCCATCATCTCTTTCCACAGATGTAGTTAATTTGATTTCTGTGTATTCCATCTGGTGAGGTCCATGTGTATAATCATCTCTTATGCTGTCTAAAGAAGGTATCTAAAATGAACAAATCACTGGTTTTGCAGAATTCTATCATGAGATCTTCAGTATCATTTCTATCACACCAAAGCCGTATTTTCCAACAGCTGATGCTTCCTCTTTGTTTCAAACCTTTGCATTCCAATTACCAGTAATGATCAATACATATTGATTGCATGTTTGATCAATGTCCGCTTGAAGAAGTTGGTAGAATTCTTCTATTTCATCCTCTCTGGCTTTAGTGATTGTTGTGTAAATTTGAATAATAGTGGTATTAACTGGTCTTCCCTGTAGGTGCATGGATATTATCCTATCACAGACAGCATTGTACCTCATGACTTATCTTGATATGTACTTTTTGACAATGAGTGCAACACCATTCCTCTTCAATTTGTCATTCCCATCATAGTAAACCTTGTGATTGTCAGATTCTAAATGGCCAATACTAGTCCATTTCAGCTCACTAATGCCTATGATATTGATGTTTACGCTTTCATTTCATTTTTGAAAGTTTCTAATTTTCCTAGATTCATACTTTGTACATTCCATCATCCGCTTATTGGTGGATGTTTACAGCTGTTTATCTTCATTTTGAGTTGTGCATCATCAGCAAACCAAAGTCCTGAGGGCTTTACTCCCACAGGTTTTACTCCATTTGTGTTATCATGGTCAACTCTACTTTGAGGAGACAGCTCTCTTCCCCAGTTGCGTTTTGAGTGCCTTCCAACCTGAGGGGCTCATTTTCTGGCACTCTATCTGCCAGTGTTTCTCTGCTATTAATAAGATTTTCAGTGACTGAATATTCAGAAGTAGTTTGTCTCTCCTTCTTCCTACTCTGTCTTCATCAGGAAGCTCATCTGAAACCTGTCCACGGTGGGTAACCCTGCTGGTATTTAAATTACCTGTGACATAGCTTCCAGAGTTACATCAACTCACAAGCCACAAAAGTACGACACACTGACAGACAAGTGGTGTACTGGCAAAGATTTACCGCCTCAGAAATCCTGTACATGGTTACTATGAGTCAGTGGGAACTGACTCACCAACATTTAATAATAATATAATCATGAAAGCCTTCCCTGACCTCTTTATTAGGTTAAATTTCCCATTATGAGTTTTCATTGTAGCATGTATGCTTTCTCCACATCACTTATATTTGTCATATGATTGTCCTCTCCCTGAAGAAGTTCATGACTGACCCAAATGGTTAAGTGCTTGACTACTTAGTAATGTTCATGGTTCAGACTCACTCAGAAGCACTTGGGAAGACAGGCCTAATAGTCTGCTTTCAAAGGTTACAGCCTCGACTATCCTCTGGCGTAGTTGTGCTCGATACACATGGGTCTCCATGAGTTAGAGTTGACTTGACAGCAGTTAGCAACCACCCCCACCCTCGATCTGAATTTCATGCAGGCAAAGGCTATGAAGGTTTCATTTCCCCTTTATTCAAAGGAATCAATCAGCACATATTGCAAACTCCATAAATATTTGAGGAAAAAATAGATAAATTCCTCCTGCACATTTTTTCTCATGCTATGCCTTTTACTTGAACAGACTTTCCCATTTCCTTTGTGTATTGAAGTCAAAGTCCAGCAATCCATGAAAGGCACTGTGTTGAAATGTAAAAAGAATTCAGCAACTTTCCAGACTTGGGCTTAAATCTTTCTACTAGATAGCAGTGAAGGCTTCAGATGGTAGCATCTCTACACTGAACTTAAATTTGATAGGCTGTAAAAGGAAGTCAGTGTAAAGATTCAGTTTGCAAAGTTTAGCAATAATGAAAGTAAAGTCTCAGTCACATAAGGAATCCTGGTGTGGCACTGTGGGCTAATGCATCAGACTGCAAAGTTGTTTGAACTGCAAGGTTGGTGGTTCAAGCTCACCTGCTGCTCCTTGGAAACCCTACACAGGGTCATCATGAGTCGATGGCACTTAACAACAGCAACAGTCACATAATAATATTTATTATTATTAAGATGCATTCACTAACTTTTCCTTCTTTCTGGGATTGTCTTCTTTTTCCAAACTCCCATAATTATATTTTATTTTTACAAAATGTATTGTTTCATTATATCATATCTTTTGTTATTTTGGGATACTTGTTTCATTAGAATGTTAACATTGTCTCCAAGTATAAATTGTAAACTCCTTTAGTAAAGAACCATTGTTCTCCACTAATTTCAGCAATTACTGTAATATATTCAAAAAAGCACATGGTTAGTTGATTGATTGCTATTTAAAGGCTATATTGATTAGATATAAAAAAAAGCATGCAAAGGTACATTGTTAGTGAGCTTTGGAGTTTAGACCCTGACCCATTAACTTTAGAAAGGATGATGCCAATCATTGACAGATTCTGTCAAATAAAGGAGAACCTGTGAGTGGGAAGAGAGTAAATTATGAATTTGCCTTTGGATTGTCCATTACACTTATGTAGTTTCAGAGATAATTTTTGTAAAATAGTAATCTCGTACTATGAACTTGAAATCATGAAATATAATTTTAATATGTAAGTATGGATTATTTCCATATTGTAACAAACACAAAATATATTCAAATTAAAAAAAATCTTTGTCCTCATACATTTGTTAATGTACCTGCATTACAAGGAAAAAAAAAAAAGTTTCCAATGTTTAAAATGAAGTTCTTCCTACCTAGAATATTATATTCCTCTTCTTGTCTTTAAGAGGTTTCTCCATGGGGGAAAATAGTCTAAATAGCAAGAGCTTTTAGCAGTTAGCTCAAAATATAATAGGAAAGAATGCAAAGCATTGAGTATCAGTTGCAATTTATTGTTCTTGATTCAATCACTAATGGGTTTTAATGGCTTAATTTTATTTTTAAGTTTTTCTGGGAATCTATTTTAGATTAAAAACAGTGATTCAGAATAATTAGAAATCTACCTGTAGAAGGCCATTGGGTTTTGATCATTTGCATAACTAACTTTCATTGCATTCTCACTGCTGTCAGGATGAAATTAATGAATATAGACTTGAGACTGGCACAAAGAGGGTTTTTGTTTTTTTTCTTCTTCCAATTTTGAATAGTTTCCAAGTGAAAATTCAGATTGTCAAACTTGACAACTTTTATTCCAGATGAGTTTGCAACTTCAAAGAAATTAGTCATTTATTCTCTTATTCTTTTATTTATTCAATAGTATTTATTAACCATCTACAGTGGATGCCATGTGTCATGTATTATGCATAATTGAATGTGCATTACTTCAGTTTATCTGAAATTGGCATATTGATAGATGGAAAATTATCTTCCAGACATTGCAGAGAAGGTCCAATTTGGGGGGAAATTGGGGTCAATGCTTCCTACTTATTATGATTTGAGGAGAAAAGTACTTAGTATTTTCATTTCTGTTCCTGTTTTTAGCCCAGAATCTTTAATAGAGATAATGCTTAATGATTAAATAGAATTTAACATTCTATGCTACAAATGATTCTTATAAGAAATCATTAAATTTGAACAAAATATCTTTTAAGAAAAATTAGGTTGTTGAATATTATTGTTGGGTAACTCTCTTTTTTAAATGTAGGTGGTCTGTCAGTTTGACATGCCGTGGTGACTTCTGTGTTGTTGGGATACTGGAAGCTATGCCACTGGTATTCCATATATCAGCAGGCTCATCTATGGTAGACAGGCTTCAGTAGAGCTGCCAGACTAAAACAGAGTAGGAAGAAGAAATATGCAGTCTACATCTGAGGGATCAACCCCTGAAAGACCTATAAGTAGCAATTAAACATTGTATGACAATGTGCCAGAGATGAGCCCCTGAGGTTGGAAGTCACTCAAAATACTATTAGGGAAGAGCTGCTTCCTCTAAGTAGGATCAACCTTAATGACATGGATGGGGCAAAACTTTCAGGTCCTTCACTTGCTGATGGAGCAAGACTCAACATGAGAAGCAGCAGCTACAAATATTCATTAATAATCACAAATGGAATGTAAGAAATATAAATACAGGAGAATTGGAAATTGTCAAAAATGAAGTGGAATATATAAAGATTAATATCCTCAGCATTGTTGTTGTTGCTCTTAGGTACCATTGAGTCAGTACCAATTTCTAGCAACCCTATGCTCACAGAATGCAGTATTGCCCGGTCCTGGGCCAACCCCACAATTGTTGCTATGCCTGAGTCCATCGCGACACCACTGTGCCAATCCATCTCGTTGGAGGTCTTCCTCTTCTTCTCTGACCCTTCACCTTACCAAACATGATATCCTTCTCCAGTAACTGGTCCCTCCTGACAATATGTCCAAAGTACAAGAGACGAAGTTTGCCCATCCTGGCCTCAAAGGAGCACTCTGGCTATACTTCTTCCAGCATAGATCTGTGGATTCTTTTGGTAGCCCATGGTACTTTCAATATTCTCCTCCAACATCAATTTTTCTACCTTATTCACTGTCCAGCGTTCACGTGCATATGAGGTTATTGAAAATACCATGGCTTGGGTCAGGCGCACTTTAGTCCTCAAGCTGACATCTTTGCTCTTCAACACATTAAAAAGATCTTGTGCAGCAAATTTGCCTAATGCAGTATGTCGTTTTATTTCTTGACTGCTGCTTCCATGAGTGCTGATAGTTGATCTAAGATGAATGAAGTCCTTGACAACTTCAATCTTTTCTCCATTGATATGAATGTTGTTTATTGGTCCAGTGATGAGGATTTTTGTTTTCTTTATGTTGAGATGTAATCCATACCAAAGGCTGAAGTCTTTGACGTTCATCAATAAGTATTTTAAGTCCTATTCACTTTCCTAAGCGTTACTGAGCTGAAATAGGTTGCTTTTGGCCATTTTGAATCAGAAATCATATGGTTTACTATGCCGGGAATGACAAATTCAAGAGGAATGGAGTTGCATTCTTTTTCAGAAAGAACATTTCACGATGTATCCTGAAGTATGATATTGTTTGTCATTAGATAATATCTATATGCCTACAAGAAAGAATTGTTTGTGCAGATATTATTAAATTTACATTACAACCACTAAAGCAAATGATGGGGAAATTGAAGAATTCTACCAACTTCTTCAGCCTGATATTTATCAAACATATAATCAAGGTGCATTAATAATTACATGTGATTGGTATGTGAATGTTGGAAACAAATAAGAAGGATCTGCATTTGGAAAACATGGCCTTGATGATAGAACCAGTACCAGATTGTGCATGAAATAATTTTGCAAGACTAATTACTTATTCATTGAACAAATAATTTCAGTAACATTAGCAGTGACTATACATGTAAACCTTGCCGAATAAAAAGCACAGGAATCACATTGACTACATATATGGGAAGAGACAGTGAAACACCTGGGGTTGACTGTGGAACAGACCTTCAGTTGCTCATTTGTAAGCTCAGGTTGGAGCTTAAGAAAGTTAAAACAAGTCCACAAGAGACAAAATATGACCTTGAGTATATTCCACCTGAATTTGTGACCACCTCAAGAGCAGGCTTGATGCATTAGACGCTAATAACTGAAAACCTGAGGAGTTGTGGGATGACATCAAGTGCATCATGCGTGAAGAAAACTAAAAGTGTTGAAAAAACAGAAAAGGAAGAAAAGACCAAAGGAAATGTCAGAAGAGACTGTAACGCTTGCACTTCAGTAGAGAGTAGCTACAGGGAATGGGAGAAATGATGAAGTAAATGAACTGAACAGAAAATTTCAAAGTTTAAAAAGATAAAGTTTTATCATGATATATGCAAAGACCGGGAGCTAGAAAACCAAAAAGGAAGACCATGCTTAGCAATTCTCAAGCTGAAACAACTGAAGAAAAATTCAAGTTTCAACTTCCAATATTGAGGGTGTGGTGCTGTAGGATAAGCACTGGACTGCAAACCACAAGGTCAGTTCAAACCTACTTTTGTTGGTGTTGTGTGTTGTCGAGTTGGTTCCAATCCATAGCGACCCTTTATAGGGTTTCCAAGGAGGAGCTAGTGAGTTTGAACCACCGACCAAAGTTCAAATGATTTTGCAGTCTGACGCATTAACGCACAGCACCACACCAGGACTCCTCAAATCCACTAATTGTTCATAGGGTCACTGTGAGTCAGAACTGACTCAACGGCACTTAACAACAACAACCTGGACAAAATATAGAATGATGCAGGAAGCATCTGAAATGCTGGAAGAAATACAGAAAATAATTGGTTGAAGTTCAACCATTTCATGAGGTAGCATATGACCAAAAACTGAAGGAAGAAGTTCAAGCTGCACTGAAGGCATTGGAAAAGACAAATAACCCAAAATTGATAGAATACCAGTTGAAATGCGTCAGCAAACATTTCTTGCAGGGGTGGAAGTAACTCACTAATCTATACCAAGAAATTTTGGAGACTGCTATCTGACTAACTGATTGGAAGAGATCCGTATCTGTGCCCATTCCAAAGAAAGCTGACCCAACAGAATGTGGGAATTATCAAACAATATCATTAATAACACATGCAAGTAAAATTTTGATGAAGATAATTAAAAGTGATTTCAGAAGTACAACAACAGATAATGGCCAGAAATGCAAACCATATTCAGAAGAGGATTTTGAAGGAGGTGTATCATTGCTGACATCAGACGGATCTTGGCTGAAACAGAGAATACCAGAAAGATGTTTACCTGTGTTTTATTTAAAGACATTTGACTCTATGGGAAATAACAAAATATAGATAGCATTGATAATTCTAGAACACTTAATTTTGCTCATTTGAGAACATGATCTCAAATCAGGAAATGTGTGTGTCAGGCTTGTATACTTTCACCATACTTATTCAATCTGTATGCTGAGTAATCCAATAAGATGAACTGCTTCAAGAAGAATGTGGTATCAGGATTACAGAAACACATTAACAGCCTGAGATATGCAGATGACATAACTTTACTTGATGAAAATGAAGAGGATTTGAAGCACTTACTGGTAAAGTAAAGATCAAAGTCTTCAATATGGATTACAACTCAATATAAAGAAACCAAACTTATTATAACTGGAACAGTAAACAACATCATGATAAATAGAGAAAAAAATAGAGATTGGCAAGGATTTAATTTTACTTGAATACACAATCAGTGTTCATGGAAGCAGCAGTCAAGAAATCAAACCAAGTATTGCATTAGGCAAATGTACTGCAAGAGAACCCTTTAACATGTTAAAGAGCAGAAAATGTCACTTTGAAGACTAAGGTGTGTTGCTCCAAACCATGATAATTTTAGTTGTCTCATATGTATATAAAAGCTGGATAGTGAATAAGAAAGACTGGAGAAAAATCGATGCAGATGAATTATGGTGTTTATCTAAGGATACTGAAAGTTCCATGGACTGCCAGACAAACAAATCTAAATAAGTACAGCAAGAATGCTCCTTAGAAAAGTGAGAGACTTTGTCTCTTGTACTTTGAACATATCATCAGGAAAGCCCAGTCCCTGGAAAAGGACATCATGTTTGGTAAAATAGAGGGTCATGGAAAAAGAAACAGACGCTCAAGGAGCTGAACTGACTCCATAGCTGTAACAATGGGATAAAACATAACCATGGTGAAAATGGCACAGGACCAGGCAGTGTTGCATTCTTCTCAAATAACACCTAACAACAACAAAAACAACCTTTAAAAAACAGTTTCAAAAAGTGAGAGATTTATGAGTAATGTGCTGAATAAAGTTGCCTGCATAACTTTATTCAAAGGTCACCTATCTAAGGAAAGAATATAGGCAAAAGAAATGAAATCTCATCACTTGAAAATAATTTATAGTCTCTACAATATTTGTGGAAAATCAAATACAAACAAACAAACTAAAAACCCCCACCAAACCCATTTCTATGAAGCCTATTCTGGACTCCCTAGGAGAAAGTAGAATCATAGTTTCCAGGAGTGGATATCCACATCTTTCTTTCATGGACCAAGTGGTGGGTTTGAACCATCAACCTTTCAGTTTTCAGCTCAGTGCTTTAGCCACTGTGCCACCAGAGATCCTTTCATATCTCACTTAACTTAGAATTGATTGTAAGTTAGATCAAGCCCACCAAGCCCCTTTTTGGGGAGAAAGACAAAGCTTTCTGCTCTCATAAAGATTTATTGCCAAGAGAGCAAACAAATCTGTTGTAATAAGTACAGCCAGAATTCCCTGTAAGATCAATGAGTCAGAATTGATTCAATGGTAGTAGGTATGGTTATCATACTTTGCATTTTGTATTGGCTTATATGTTTAATGCCTAATCCCAGATTTTTGTTCTTAATATTTTACACTTCAAAATCTTTTTCTTTCCATAGAGCTACATGTGTCTATCTACTAGCTGATAAACACTAAAAGGGATTATTTCTGTAAAACAGAGTATATTTGGTCCACCACTTGTCTGTCAGTTTGTCGTATTGTGGTGGCTTGCATGTTGCTATGATTCTGTAAACTTTATCACCAGTATTTTCAATATCAGTAAGTTCAACCATGATGGACAGGTTTCAGATGAGCTTCCAGATGAAAACAGACTAGGAATAAGGAGAGAATGACTATTTCCAAATATTTAGTCACTGTAAACTTTATGAATAGCAGTGGAACACTATCAGAGAGCACCAGATTATTGAATAGTGAAACATGATGAGGAACATTAGAATATTGTCAGCTATAGTGCCAGAAGATGAACCTCTCGGGTTGGAAGACACTCAAAATATTACTGGGTGAGAGCTGCCTCCTCAAAGTAGAGTTGATCATGATGATGTGAATAAAGTAAAGCCTTTAGGACCTTCATTTGCTGATGGGACACAACTCAAAATGAGGAGAAACAGCTGTAAACATCCACTAATAATTGGAACATATAATGTACAAAGTATAAATCTAGGAAAATTAGAAATTGTCAAAATTAAAAGGAACATATAAACATTGATATTGTAGGAATTAGTGAACTGAAATGGACTGTATTAGCCATTTTGAATTTGACAATCACATGGTTTACTATGCTGGGCATGACAAATTAAAGGGAATGGCATAGCATTCCTCATCAAAAAGAACATATCAAGATCAGTCATGAAATTCAGCACTGTCTGTGATAGGATAATATCCATACGCCTGCAAGGAAGACCACTTAGCACCACTATTATTCAAATTTATACACCAACAAGTAAAAACAGTGATAATTAAATTGAAGAATTTTATCAACTTATTCAGTCTGAAGTTGATCAATGCAGTCAAGATGCATTGAGATAGTCAGTAATTGTTAGCATGACTAATTTCAATTGCCACAACTGTAAAGTTGTGTAATAAAAAATGGGGAGTAGTTATTCTTGCATTCCAGGAACAAAGTATCCTAGGACCATCAGGAGGGAAGAGCAAGAACAGATCATGGGATCCTAACCAGAGAAGCAGTGACATCAGAGACAGTGGCAGAGGTCGTGGCATGGAGAGATAGAGCAGCTGAGGACTCTAGATTCATAGAAAGAAAAAGGCTGTGTGCTAGCAGGCAGAAGGCTGGCTTGCAAAATGTGTCCTTGGTTGTTTAAATGATTATATATTCCTGCATATTTTTGTGTACATCAAAAAAGAAAAAAAGGAATAGAAGCAAATACTGTTAACCGATGATGTGTGGAGGGGATTGTAATCATTGCAATGAAACAACATACGATTGATGGAGTGCAAAACTGATTTTCTACAATGTAGAAGCTTTAAAAAAGATGCATTGTTAAATACTGGTGGTTGGAATGCAAAGGTTGGAATGATGAAGGATCAATAGTTGAAAAATATGGTTTTGGTGTTAGAAATTATGCTGGAGATTGCATGATAGAATTTTGCAAGACCAATGACTTCTTCGTTGCAAATGCCTTTTTTTTATTAACAACATAAAAAAATGACTACACATACGGACCTCACCAGATGGAATACACAGAAATCAAATTGACTGCATTTGTGGGAAGATATGGTGAAAAAGCCAAAACAAGAACAGGGACAGACTGTGGAATGGACCATCAGTTGATCATATGCAAATTCAAATTAAAACAAGTCCACATGAGCCAAAATATGACCTTGAACATATCTCATCTGAATTTAGAGATCATCTAAAGAACAAACAGATTTGATTCTTTAGACACTAAAGATTAAAGACCAGAAGAATTATGGGATGACATCAAGAACATCATATAATAAGAAAACCAAAGGTAATTCAGAATACAAGAAAGAAGGAAAAGACCAAAATGGATTTCAGAAGAGACTCTGAAACTTGCTCTCCAGCATAGAGATGTTAAAGTAAATGAAAGAAAAGAGGAAGTAAAAAAGCTGAATGGAAAGTTTCAAAGAGTAGCTCAAGAAGACAAAGTCAGATGTTTCAATGAAATATGCAGAGATCTGGAATTAGAAAAGCAAAAGGGACGAGAATGCTCAGCATTTCTCAAGCTGAGGAAACTGAAGAAAAAATCAAGCCTTACCTTGAAATATTGAAGGATTCTATGGGCAAAATATTGAATGCAGAAAGCATCAAAAGAAGATTGAAGGAATACACAGTCACTGTACAAAAAGGAAATGGTAGATGTTCAATCATTTCAAGAGGTTATATCTTGGCATATAACCAAGAGCCAATAATACTGAAGGAAAAAGTCCGAGGTGCATTGAAGGCATTGGCAAAGAACAAGCTTCCAGTAATTGATGGAATACAAATTGAAATCTTTCAATAAACTGATAAAACACTGAAAGCACTCACTCATCTATGCCAAGAAATTTGGAAGACAACCACCTGCCCAACTTACTGGAAGAGATACATATTTATGCCCATTCCAAAGAGAAGTGACCCAATGGAATGTGGGACTCATCAGATAATATCATTAATATGTCATACAAGTAAAAATTTGCTAAAGATAATCCAAAAACAGTTGCAAATGTATATTGACAGACAACTGCCAGAGGTTCAAGCCAGATGAGGATGTCAGATGGATCTTGGCTGAAAGCAGAGGATACCAGAAAGATGTTTACCTGTGCTGTATTGACTACGCAAAAGCTTTCATTTGTGTGCATCATGACAAGTTATGGACAACATTGTCAAGAATGAGTATTTTGGAACACTTAACTGTGCTCATGAGGAATCTGTACATAGACCAAGAGCAGTCACTCAAATAGAATGAGGGAACACTGAATGGTTTAAAATTAGCAAAGTTGTGTGCCAGGATTGTATTCTTTCACCATACTTATTCAGCTCATTCACTGAGCACATAATCTGACAATTTGGATTATATAAAGAAAAATGTGACATCAGGATTGGAGGAAGACTGTGATGTGCAGATGATACACCCTTGCTTGCTGAAAGCAAAGAGGACTTAAAGCACTACTGATGAAGATTAAAGATCCCAGCTTTCAGTATGGGTTGCTCATCACTATAAAGAAGACAAAAATCCTCACAAATGGATTAATGAACAACATCCATAAAAACGGAGAAAAGATTGAAGTTGTCAAGGACTTCATTCTTCTTGGATCAACTATCAACACTCACAGAAGCCGCAGTCAGGAAATCCAACAACGTAATACATTAGGCAAATTTGCTAAACAAGACTTCTTTGAAGTGTTCAAGAGCAAAAATAACTGAGGATTAAGATGCGCCTGACCCAAGCCATGGCATTTTCAATAACCTTATTTTCATGTGAAAGTTGGACAGTGAATAAGGAATATTGTAGAAGAATTGATGCGTTTGAGTAATGGTGTTGGAGGAGAATATTTAAAATACCATGGACTGCCAAAAAAAAACAGAAAACCCAGTCTGTATTGGAAGACTTGCAGCCAGAATGCTCCTAGGAAGTCAGGATGGTGAGACTATGTGTCTCATATTTCAGGCATATTGTCAGGAGGGACCAGTCTCTGCAGAAGGATATCCTGTTTGGTAAAGTGGAGGGTCAGAGAAAAAGAGGACCCCCCCCCCCATCAAGATGGATTGTCACAGTGGCAGTAACAATGAGCTCAAACGTGGAAGCAATTGTGACGTTGGCCCAGGACTGGGTAGTGTTTTGTTCTGTTGTACATAGGGTCATTATGAGTCGGTACAGACTCAATGGCAGCTAACAACAACAACAACATTTCAATGTAAACACCAGAGTCTGTTTTTTATTTACTATTGATGCATGTTTGAAAAACTATTATCTTCATAGTATTTGATATTATTTAGGGTGAACAAAGCAATTTTGATTTTAGTGTTCTGTGTCAAAACGGCAAAGAACCCATGACTGGAGATTCATTTTCCCTCATCACTTCTAAATTAAATAAGACACCAGTCTTTTATGAAATATTTTGTATCAACCCTGCCATAGCAAATACAATTTAAATATTATAAGGGATCCACACACACACAAAAAATTGATAGCTCTTGAGAATTGCAGGGCAGACCATCCAGAAGATCAGGGAGAAAAGAAGTTTATTCGAGTAAATTCTGAAGTGAATCCATTTCTAAGATTCTGCCTTGCTGTTGCAAGCTTTGTCATCCATTCAACAATGACTTAGATTTTACTTCATACAAAATAACTTTCATAGATATTGGGAAATAGTGCTGAATAAGGTAGAGTTTGGCAAAGAAAATGAACAGATAATAACTTGATTAATTATTAAAGGGGAATATAAAGTGTGTTGGGCAGTAGAGGTGTGGGTAGGGATGGATATGAGAGAAGTTTCCAGTGAAGAGAAAATAGCATCTGTGGAAGTCCTTACTTGAGAATTAGTGTGGCAGGTTTGAGTAACTGAAACACATTCAGCACATCCAAAGTATACAGTTTAAGAGTGAGATGGTGAGATGTTAGAAAGGAAGAGACCTCACTATGACAGGCCTTTAGAATCAGTAAGGGGGGTTAGAGCCATTGACATGGAAGTTTCAGGATTAGGTGTATGTTTTAGAAAAAGAAATCTCCCCAAAACGTGTAAACTTAATGCAAGTGACATGACTAAAGACAGGAGGACTATTACAAATAATTAGTAAGGGTCATCATTTTGAAGCTTTTGCATCTCTAGTCATTCTGAGTTTACTTACATTCTTTCTGATTGGGGAAGTTTTTGGAAGATACTCTGATTTGCAGATGACTGACATTTATGAATGATTAACTGTGGGTCAGATCCTGTTTCAAACACTTTTCACTCATTAACTAATTAAATTTTCACAAGTTGTTTAATTGCACGTGAGGAAATTGAGACCTAGAGATGTTGAGTTACTTTGCCAAAGTCACACAGAAAATAAGATGTTATGGCCTGTCCCGTAGACTTGACTCATAAGCACTACTCTATCAGCTGTCACAAGATTCACCTTTGTCCATTGCAGGGATCAGCCCTGAATGAACGGGGTCTTCGGAGGTGGACAGAGAATTAAAGATGATAGGGGGCTTAGGATGGTCAGTCGAGAGTGCTTTATTATTCTATAGCTTAAGCTTTTATACTTTCATCATGTGAAAGTGTAGAGAACAGATCATATATCTTTAGTTACAGAGTAACAAGACCTTTGCTTGATCATAATACGATTGACATCACAATTGGGAACAGAAATGGCTTTTTCGAGAAACAGCACGTACACAGAGTGGTTTCAATGATTACATGCGTGATAGATAGGAATCAAGAACTACTTGCTACAGTAATCACAACTACAAAGCATACCTTTATAACTACACCTTATTATTTTCCTGTGATGAGTTCCATGTGGTCTTGGCCCATTGCCAATGGCTAGCAAGGCTTTCCTTGTATCTCTCAGCAAGGCTTTTCTTGCATGAAAGAGCTACTGCCGGGTGGGCATCACACACTTTCCTTCTCTCCTACAGTCCACTGCCTTGGAATCTGACAAGACAGTATCTTCATTCTGTTTCTGAAGACCCTGACCAAGGAAATTTTCCAGTACTTTGAATATTAAGTGGAGTTAATAATATTTTGTGGGAGAAAAATTGTGTAAACTCTTGAAACAAATATGAAGAAACAATGTAGTCATCCAGGCAAGAAGAGTATTACAGAAATATTTGATATTTGTTTGATTCATGTTAGCAATTACTTTTGAGTGCAGAGCCACTTGGATCACAAATCCATTGCTTATTAAGATGTCTTGAACCTCCTGGTTCAGGATTTTGAGATGGGGGCACTCACATCTTCAATCAATAGAAATAGATGTCACCAAGGAAGAATGAAATAGTATTGATGAACCTGTCAATTGAGGGACAAAGCATTGATTAGAAAAATAGTGTGCAGAATGACCTATCTTAGGCAGAGAGTCCATGAAGTTATCTATCATCTTATCTGAAGAGCCTTAGAAATATGAACTTCAGGTGCAATGAATTGCTTTAATAATCATGTCTTCAAGATGTAATAGTGACTTGAAACATGAGCTTTTGGTGAAAAAAGAGATCAGCATAGTCTAAAGATTAATGGGATCAAAAGGACCTTCACTTCAGTAATAGTAGAATACTATGCTATGTATGCTTCTGGTGTTATGTAAGTAGGAGAATTTAGAACTACAATGGATTCTGAGTCTACCCTCCTTTCTCTCTTCCCAGCACTGTATTTGGTTTAGCAACATCAAAAATTGTGATGAGACTTGTTTTCAAGGGCAGTAAGAAAAGGAGAACTGAGATACAGATTTAAGTCTGCAGCCAACCTTGAGTTAAAAAGCAAATCCCAATGATGAATAATGGAGTGTAGATAGCTTGGAGAATTAAAAGGAAGTAAGGAGTCCTGGTGTGGCATTGTGGGCTAATGAATCAGAATGCAAAGTCGTTTGAACTCCAAAGTCGGTGGTTCAAGCTCACCACCTGTTCCTTGGAAACCCTATACAGTGTTGCTATGGGTCAGTATCGACTGGACAACACTTAACAACAAGCCAAATCCTGTCAGGAATTCTGAGGGAAAAGGTTATGGGGAAAAAGTTGAGGACTGGGAAGTAATCTGGGAGATTGTTTAGGAGCCATTTCAGGCCTCTAACCAGTTGCCGTCAAATAGAGTCTAACTAATGGTGACCCTATGTGTGTCAGAGTAGAATGGTGCCCCTTAAGATTTTCAATGACTGCATTTGTGGAAGTAGATAGTCAGAACTTTCTGTACGATGCCTCTGAGTAGATTGAAAACTCCAACCATTTGACTAGCCGTTAAGCACTTTAACCATTTGCACCACCAGGGACGCCTTCTAATAAGTCTAGAGTCAGACTGCCTTTGAGATGAGTCCAGCTCATAGAGACCTATAGGACAGAGCAGAAGTGTTCTAATGAATTTCAGAGACTGGAGATCTTGACAGAAGAAGATAGCCTCATCTTTTTCCTACAGAGCAGCTGTCGGGTTTGAATCACCAACCTTGTAGTTAGCAGCCTAATGCTTAACCCACTATGTTACTAGCATAGTGACTAGGAAATTTCACAAGGTAGGCCACAGAGGCCCTAAATCTTTTTCCCCACATGACCTTGAAATGATATATTATATAAGTTTTGTATGTCTAACAAATAGAAGTTACTTTTTTTCTGAGCTTTTCTATTGCTTCTCATCACTTTAAGTACTGATATTGTATGAAATATCTAGAAGAGACAAATGCATAGATATTTATGATTATTGAGCTTGGATGATAAAGGTGGGACATTATTGATTAATGGGTCTGAGTTTCTGTTTGGGGTGATGGAAATTGTTGAAAATAGATAGTAGTGATGACTGTACACCATGGTGAGTTTAATGTCACTTATTTGTATACTTTAAAATGACAGTTTGTTATATACACACACAAATGTAAATACAATATTGTTGCTGCTAGGGTTACAGCTCACACATGCATGGTCTTATTTAAAATTAAAAACAAAACCATACATTTAAAAGTGTTCTTGCAGTGATCATTGGAAGGATGCAGAAAAGTTCTCTCAGTAATTCATTTGTATTAGTCTCGTTAGGGTACCTTGAAAACAAGGTGCAATCAAAGGAATGCATCCAAGGAAATATGGTGAGCAAGTTAAATTCAAGACAGAGAGGTCAGCTCAGAACAGTATGGTGACTGTTCTTTGGGAGTTGTTGATAAGTGCCATTGAGTTGTTTTCAATTCATAGCCACCCTGTATAAGGTTTCCAAGGATCAGCTGGTAAGTTTGAACAGCTGACCTATCAATTCAAACCAACCTTAAGGTCCAGTGCTTATCCCACAGTGCCAAGTTTTTGTTGTTGTTAGGTGCCACCGAGTTGGTACTGACTCATAGCAACTTTATGCACAACAGTATGAAACATTGCCCGGTTCTGGGCCAACCTCACAATTGTTGCCATGCTTGAGCCCACTGATGCTGCCATATTGCCAATCCATCTTGCTGGGGGTCTTCCTCTTTTCCTCTGACCCTCCACTTTACCAAACATGATATCCTTCTCCAGCGACTGGTCCCTCCTGACAATATGTCCGAGGTATGAGAGACGAAGTTTAGACATCTTGGCCTCCAAGGAGAACTCTGGCTGCACTTCTTGCAACACAGATCTGTTGGTTCTATATGCAGCCCATGGAACTTTCAATATTCTTCTCTAACACCATAACTCAAAAGCAAAAAACTCTTCTATGGTCTTCCTTATTTACTGTCCAACTTTCACATGCATATGAGGTTATTGAAAATACCATGGCTTGGGTAAGGCACACCTTAGTCCTCAAGCAGACAACTTTGCTTTTCAACACTTTAAAAAGGTCTTGTGCAGCAGATTTTCCTAATGCAATACGTTGTTTGATTTCTTGACTGCTGCTTCCAAGAAGAATGAAGTCCTTGACAACTTCAGTATTTTCTCTGTTGATAAGAATGTTGTTTATTGGTCCAGTGGTGAGGATTTTTGTTGGCTTTACATTGAGATGCAAACCATATTGAAGGCTGTGCTCTTTGATCTTCATCAGTAAATATTTTAAGTCCTCTTCACTTTAAGCAAGCAAGGTTGTATCATCTGCATATCGCAGGTTGTTAATGAATACCAGTACCAGTAACAGTGCCAAGTACCAGGGAGTAATCCTGATAGATTCTCTTGAAAAGATTAGAGGACAGCCATGAAAGCTTATTATGAAGTTTTAAGAACATTTAAAACTGAATTGGTTAGGAAAAGGTCAGGAAAGTCACACCAAGGAATTTTTTTTTTTTTTTTTCCATCTTGGAAATACACCTGGCCATTCTCCAAGGATAGCAAGAGTTGTATTATGAGAATTTTCCTGGGCATCCTTACTCATATACCACCCAGTTCTGAACTTGTCCCTTCAGACTTTTTGGTCCCCAAACTCAAAGAACATTTAAAAGAGGCACAATTTGAGTGCTTTGAGGATCCAAACTGCCATTTTGATGTGGTATAAATCTAAGAGCGCAGAATTCTTTGGGGAAAGGGTTAGAGAGATGGAAACACTAGTCTCAGAAATGTACAGACCTAGGAAGACCGTAGAAGAATTGATGCCTTTGAGTTGTGGTATTGGAGGAGAATACTGAAAGTGCCATGGGTTGCCAAAAGAACCAATAGATCCATTTTGGAAGAAGTGCAGCCAGAGTGCTAATTAGAGGCTAAGATGGCCAAACTTCATCTCTCATACTTTGGACCTATTGTCAGGAGGAAGCAGTCACTGGAGAAGGATATCATGTTTGGTAAGGTGGAGGGTCAGAGGAAAAGAGGAAGACCCCCAGCAAGATGGATTGGCCAAGTGGCAGCATCGATGGACTCAAGCGTGGCAACAATAGTGAGGTTGGCCCAGGATCAGGCAGTGTTTCATTCTGCTGTGCATAAGGTCACTATGGGTCGGTACCGACTCAATGGCACCTAACAACAAAGTGGAGGATATATCAAGAAACAATAGCTTCACATTTTGGTATTTTTGCTTAATCAATGTCTCTATGGTTTTATAGTAATGTTGTTTTACTTACCCTTGTGTATATGTATGTGTACAAAAATTTCCTGGAAAAATATAATTGAATATAAAATGAAATTATAAAACGATCAGAGCTGGGTGAGAGGGCAGACTCGTTAAGATGCATCATCTCGCACTGTAGAAGCTGTGTGCAGAGAAGAATCCTGTGCAGGATTTCAAGGGCCTGTCTGTGCAAGTAGGCTTCTAGATTGTGGTTTGCCATTTACTTTATATGAGCTGGAACAGCATGTCTACCAGAGCTCTTTGTTCTTCAGATGAGTACCAGACTGTCTAGCCCTGCACAGTGCACCATCAGAGATTTTTAATCACACTCAGAAGCTCTTCCAATGTTTCTCAAAGGCCACAGAGTATCGAGACATTACTGCCATTTGGATGACCAGGGATTTTTTTCATTTTTATTTGCAGTGGATCTCAGTCAGGGGCTTTTTTTATTGTTATTCTCAGTAGATCTCAGCACAATACAATGACTTTTATGGTATGTGCTTTGGGAGTTTGGCTACAGTTGCTAAAATCTTTAAGGGCAGTGAAAGTAATATGTCATTGGAATTACTGGAAAAGTTGCTTTAGAATGGGGCAGATGAGAATAGCTGGAAATATGATAGTTTACCCTCCTAGTGCATGTTCCTTCCAGCATCACTCCTTTGGTTGAATGAGTCTCTCTTCCCTTTCATAGTTAAGAGAATTATGAGTAAATATTTTCCCTAGCAAAGGAAGGAAAGAAGAATCTTTTTTTGCTCCATTCTTTGTAATTTTTGAAGCTAGTATGTTTTGCACGATCATGAGCAAAAGATCTTTGTTTAACTCATGTCAGAAAAATGAACTTAGTGACTTTACATTAGCCCCATTATTTATATTATATGCTCACCAACCGGAACAGGGAGACATAAATGATAAGACTCCAAGAGTAATCTCAACAATGAACTTTGGGATTTGTTTCATTTTATTTAAATATATATTAATGAGGCATCAGCTACGGAATAGACACTACACTAAATACTAGCATCAATTTTCGACAGCAGAACTTCCTGCTGAGTTGAATGTGCTTTTTTTGAATTTTTAGAAGAATAACAATGTACATCAAAGGAAAAATCTTGCCTCTACTCTAACCGTTTCATTTTACATCTGAGAAAACTAAGGTCAAAGAGACTACATGACAAGATTGGGCTAGAATAAAATCTCCTGAACCCATGCTTCCCCTTTTCCTCTGTTCCATCCTGCCATGAAACATAGATGACTAGGAAATGTAACATTGGTTTTCTATCACTTGATTTTATTTCAATCCTTCATTCTGCCATATAGTGGAAACTTGATTTCTATCAAATCAGAGTCATACTTATGATCCAGGGTTCTGTATAACTTGGGGCCTTATCTAGTGGAAAATCATGGGAGAAGTCAGACATCCCTTTCTCTCAGTGTTTAGCTCACTATGATGCTTCTGCACTGGGGTCGTCATCCCTACTTGGTCTTTGGTCATTGGTCCAAGCATGTTTCTGTGCATACCTCTCTGTTCTAAACTTCTAGCCCTGTTTATCTCTACCAGCTCTCTGTGCCATTTCTCTGGTACTCTCAGATCCTAGGGTCTTGTATTACTCTTAAACTAGTGATTAGTGCAGGTGATTATGTGTAGTTATCTTCTGCCCAGATACACCATGTAAATAAGATGGCTGCTCTCCAATAGGCCAGTCAAAGGGAGCACAGAGTCTTGCCTTCTGCAGTTCAATTACAGATATTCTGCTGTCTAAAATCTCTAGGGTTCTAACAGCTCTACTGTTACCTTACCCACCATTTTGATAACTCAGACTTTATCATGAGGGAGCACTTGAATCTAAGTTCTCTTCACTTTTCCTTTTTATTTTTTTCTCTTGGCTGTTGTTGTTAAGTGCTGTTGAGTCAGCTCCAACTCATAGTGACCCTGTATGGGATTTCCCAGGCTTTACATCTTCCCAGGAGCAGAAAGCCTCATCTTTCGCCCATGGATCGAATGGTGGGCTCAGGCTGTAGACAGTCCGGTACTTACTGTTTGAAGCCAATCTTTATCTAATTGGAGAAGGCTTGACTATTCCTGAGTGGCATTCTTCTAGTATTTTTTTCCCCTTAACCTGGGTCTAGACTTTGGATGTGATTCTACTCCATTCTGCTGATATTGTTAAGTGCCTTCAAGTTAGTTCCAATTCATAGCTACACTGTATAGGGTTTCCGAAGAGTAACTGGTTGGTTTAAATGACTGACCTTGTATTTCACAGTCCAGTACTTAATCTAAAGTGCCAAACTAATACTGAGTGGTATTCTCTCCAATATATATTGTTTTCGTACACCTATGTCTAGGCTTTGGATGTGATTTCATTCTTGTCTGTGGTCTGCCTTATATGAGGGGGCTTCAAAAAGTTCATGAAAAAATAAAATTAAAAGATAATAGAATGTGTCCATGAACTTTTTGAAGCCGCCTCGTATTATTTCTTCAAAACACTAATAGCCTAACCATTAGAAGGAACTAATGATGGATGTTGGATGTAATAAGGGCAAAAGAGGTAGGCAGACCATGTTTCATATTTTTAAAACACCATGTATAATAGTATTTGGAATATTATTAATTAGAAATTTTTAATAAGCAGCTTCGTAAGTACATCTCAGTTTTTTGCAGGTGTTTTTCTTTGATCTTTCAAAATAAATGAAGTTTTTTTAAAAGCAGTCATTGATCGCAAACTGGTTGTTATTAGGTACCATTGAGCCAGTTCCTATTCATAGTGACCCCATGCACAATAGAACCAAACACTGACCAGTCTAGCTCCATTCTCATAATTGTTACATTTGAGTCCATTGATGCTGTCACTCTATCTATCTATATCATTGGGAGTCTTCCTCTTTTTTGATGAACCCTCTGCTATACTAAGCATAATGTCCTTCTCCAGCGACTGGTCCCTACTAATATCATGTCTAAAATATGAGAGACAAAGCCTCACCATTCTAACTTCTAAGGAGCATTCTGGCTCTATTTCTTCCAGCACAGATTTGTTTGCTCTTCTGGCAGTCCATGGTACTTTCAATATTCTTCAACATCATAACTTAAGTGCATTGATTCTTCTGTAGTCTTCCTTATTCATTGACTAACTTTCACTTCCATGAGGTGACTGAAATGTGGCTTGGGTCAGGTGCACCTTAGTCCTCAATTGATATCTTTGCAATAGAACAATTTAAAGAGGTCTTGTATAGCAGGTTTGCTTAATGCAATACTCTGTTTGATTTCTTCACGGCTGTTTCCATGAGTGTTGAATTTAAATACAAGCCAAATGAAGTCTTTGACAACTTCAATCTACTCTCCATTTATCATTATGTTATTTATTGGTCCAGTTGTAAGGATTTTTGTTTTCTTTACATTGAAGTGCAATCCATATTGAAGGCTGTAGTCTTTGACCTTCATCAGTAAGTACTCAAGTCCTCTTCTCTACTGAAAGCAAGATTGTATCATCTACATATCAACAGGTTGTTAATGAGTCTTCTTCCAATCCTGATGGCCCATTTTCTTCACATAGTTCAGCTTCTGTGGTAGTGTAGTAGGTATGAGTCAGTCGAGCTGCTAATCTCAAGGTCAGCAGTTTGAAACTACCAGCAGTTCTGCAGGAGAAAGATGAAGGTTTCTGCTCCTGTAAAGATTTACAGCCTCAGAAACCTGATGCAGGTTCACTATGAGTTGGAACCCACTCCGCAGCACACTACCACCACCACCACCACACAGATTAAATAAGTATGGTGAAAGGATACAACCCTGATGTACAAATAGGTAAAATCAATACATTCCACTAATGGTAAGGAGTTATTTTTTTAAATCACAACATATTTCCATAAAACATTGAGATTGTCAAATAATATTTGTCACTAAGAAAACATTTGAAGTCTATAACTGCTCTTATTTGACTTCATATTTCTTTTTAAATTCTTTCAGTCTGCATTTTTTTTTTTTTTGCTTTATACAAACTTAAAGGACATTGGTGTTGTTGTTGTTAGGTGCCATGCCGTTGAGTCTTCTCCAACTCATAGAGACCCGATGCACAACAGAATAAAACACTACCTGGTCCTGCACCAACCTCACAGTCATTGCTAAGTTTGAGCCCATTTCTGCCAATACTGTGCCAAACCACCTAATTGGGGTCTTAGTTGGGCATTTGTCAGGTAAAAGTTGTAGACCGGATTTTCCAGTGGGAGCACAGGATAATTTTTCTTTTTTGTTAGGTCTCTTTTTTGTTAGGTTCTTAAATTTAAAAATAGATTTTCTCAAGTGATTTTTGAAAGTCAGCAAAGTAATGCTTACATCTTCCTTTGAGTTAATGGGGCGGGGAACCACTGGGTTTTCTAGCATGAAGTGCCACCTGGTACATCCTAAATTCTGTAAAGCACAGATAAGCTGACCTAAGTGAGAGAGAGAAAAAAAGTGGCATGCCTTAATTACCACAAAATAGCACATAATAACCTTCATGCTAGCTTTAATGTAACATTATACATAACTGAGATGCTGTTTAATTTTGATATGAGTTATATAAGATAGCATTTCAGAACTTGAGCTACTCCACCAATTTTGCTGACTTGCAAAGTTACCCCTTGAATATGGCTGTCTTTATTGGCCAGTGACATCTAATACTTTTCTAGGCTTATCATTATAGTAAAATAGTTTTTGATTTAACATTGAAATTGCTGGGGCAATTATTTCACTGTAAGTGTGCTTAAAATTGCTCTTGGTACTTCAAAAAGATATGGAAAAATAGCAGACAATTTATTGTCATCATAATGGAGAGTACAGCTGTCATGTCATAATAGAGTTAACCTATGAACTTTCTTTGATCTCTTTTTAGATGACACCTATGGTGATACTAAAAGTCTCAAAAAACTTCCTCAATAAGGGTTTTGGACTTTCTTATTAAAAGACACAAGCTATGACTGGTCTTCCTATCTTTTACAGCAAAAGATTTAGAAAGGAAATTTTACTTTTAAGTATATTCAGTAATGAGAATTCAAGTATTTTTCTTCTTGTTACTATTTACTTATTAATATATTCTACAATTATTTATTGAATCCATAAAATGTATCTACCACACTGTCCAGACTAGAGTCAACTTTCAGTTTAAATTAATAATAGATTTTTAATTGGTAATTTTCAGGTTATTTTATGAAAAATTTTAAAGCAATTTTAAAATTCAAATAATTTCCATTATTCTTAATTTTTGATAAAACTATCAGCAAACCATCTCTAGTTACTCATTGTGCTTAGTTTTAATTTCTAGCCTATAAACTTATCTGCTTTTGCTTTTGTAATTAATTTTCCAAAGCATAAAGAGAAGGGCTTTTGGTCCAGAATTACTTTAATATGCCAAAAATTAAAAGAGGAAAGAATAATTCAATAACTTTTGTAAGCAAAGTGTGACTAATTAATTGCAAGTCATTTAAATTGTCCCTACAAGCTATCAGCAAGGAAAAGAGAGGAAGCTAAAAATGGAGATGTGGAAAAAAAAGAAAGGAACTAGATAAGTAAATATGAGGGGTTTCAAAGAGTTCATGGGAAAATAGAATTGAAAGAGTAGAATTTTTTCATGAACATTTTGAAGTCCACTCATAAGGTGGGTGGACACGGTGGTGGTGTTAAAGTGCCATTGAGTTGGTTCTGACTCAGCATCCCTGTATAGAGTTTCTGAGAAGTTTTGAACCACCTATTCCAGTTAGCAGTCCTATGCTTATCCTACAGAATCACAAATAAAATCACTTGTTTGATTTTGAGGCCCATTTTTTTTAAATGCTATGAGTCAGAACCAACTCAATGGCACTTAACAACAAAACCACCACCATATATTTAATATATCATTTATCTCCTGTGTTCAAATTTTCAAAAGAGATAATCCTAAATACAGTACTACCTGAAGCTGAAATAAGTTTTGTTATTATGTGAATTCTTACCTTACAAAAATGTTCCCAGGGAAATCATTTGCCCTGAAGCCCAGTTCTAACAGAAAAACCCTTAAATAAAAAAATTCAGGAGCGTACATATGCTCTTTGAATATACATCATCAAGTGAATTCAGTATTAATGAGTCAAGAATGCTGACTCACCAAGAGAATATTAGTATGCATATTCCTTCACTTGATATTGGGTTAAAGGTTGGTCTGCTAAGTTTAGTGGTTCAATACTACTAGTCCATCCTTCGGAGAAAGATGAGGCAGTCTGCTTCTGTAAAGATTTACGGCCCTGGAAACCTTATGAAACAATTCTGCTCTTTCTTGCAGAGTTCCTATGAATTAGAATCAACTCAATGACAGCAGATTGACAGCCTTGGAAACTCTATGGCACAGTTCTACTCTGTTCTATAGTCACTATGAATCACAATCAATTCAACAACAATGGATTTGGAATATAGAGCATTAAGAATGACACCAATAAGCAATTTATTGTGCATGTGCTCAAGAGTTTGCTAATATAAAAGGGAGATAACACATGTGTGACATTTAACAAGTAATTAAAAAAACAGTATTAATTGTCAAATTGGTTGATTTGGAGAAAAATACCCTAGAAACAGAATTTAAAGAATAAATAGCATTGATCTTGTGTCACGTAATAACCTCACTCTTTCTTCACTTATAATGAATATTGTGCCTTTCTTTGATTTAATCTAATGTTTTGATATTTTTTACAAGCTCTGTCCTTTCCAAAATGTCAATAAACATAAACCTTGGAAGAATTGATTTCCCTTCATGTCCATCTCAAGTGGTTGAAATGTGTTGGAATGGATTTTGTTGAAGACACGGTACAGATTTTTAAAAGACTTTCATACTTTAAAGTTATCTTTCTTAATAGTATTGAACAGTTTTCTGGAATATATCTGTTTGCCTTTTCTATAATGTGTGTCTGATAACAAAGATTGAATTTTCAAAGATAGAATGCTGTTTGAAAGAAGATCACAAAATTGAATGCTAGAAATATTAATAAGAAGAACAATCAAACATTTTATTGACTAACGTAAGGTTCATTATTTTGCATAGCAATTTTTTATCATATAAAAAGAAACATGTAAAAATGCTCCAAAATCCCTCATCTTTTTTCTGCTCTCCCAAAGAGTCTTTTTATTTCTCTAACTTTTTTCATTTTTAAAAAAGATTTAGACATACCTAGCGTGGCACTTTAGGATCAGCACTGGACTTGAACTACAAGATTGATGGTTCAAATCCACCAGATGTCCCTCAGAAACCCTGTGGATGGTGGTGTGCTGCAAAGTAGGTTCTGACTCTTAGCCATCTTGCAAAATGTTTCTGAGCCTGTAAATCTTTATGGCAGCAGAAAACCTCATCCTTCTCCCGTGGAATGGCTGGTAGTTTCGAACTTGAGGGTGGCAGCCCGACTCGTAACTACTAAGCTACCGGAGCTCCCTTGGAAACCCTATACAGGGTTGCTATGACTTAGAACCGACTTGACAGCACTTAATGATAACAGTCATGCCAAACTTTTAAATTGGGACAATTTTCTGATAAATAATATATAAAAATATTTCAGTTTTCCCAGAGTCAACTCTTAGCATTTTTCTCAGATTTACTCATCTTATGACACCACTTCATTAGTGAAACCATTTTAGATAATGCCAGAACAGAACTATGCTATGTAGAAAGTTCACTAGGTAACAGATATTATTA
Source organism: Chrysochloris asiatica (assembly GCF_000296735.1). NCBI lineage: Eukaryota > Metazoa > Chordata > Mammalia > Afrosoricida > Chrysochloridae > Chrysochloris > Chrysochloris asiatica. The sequence goes on along the minus strand of NW_006408549.1, from coordinate 13,873,425 downwards.
GATAAAATGTCGTTAAGTAATGGAGAAGAGCTGCCTCCTCAAAGTAGAGTCAACCTTACAGAGATGGATGGACTGAAGCTGTAGGGACCTTCATTAACTGATGGTTCATGACTCAAGTGAGAAGAAACAGCTACAAATATCCATTAAAATCAGAAAGTGAAACATAGGTAATATGAATATAGGAAAATTGGAAGCAATGAAAAATGAAATGGAATGCATAAAGATCCATATCCAAGGTAGGAACAAGATGAAATGGACAGGTAGTGGCCATTTTGAATCAGATAAATTCAAGAGGAATGGTATCTCATTCTTCATTAAAAAGAGCATTACAAGATCTGTCTTGAAGTGCAGTGTTGTATGTGATAGGATAATATCAATATACCTGCAAAGAAGACCAATTAATATAACTACTATTCAAATTTACATACCAACCAAAAGTCAATGAAGCAATTGAAGAATTCTACTAACTTCTGCATTTTAAATAGATGGAAAATGCAATCAAACTCTAAGATCCTTGGTCACCTTTCAGGTCTGGAACTGAACTCACGTTCAGGGCTCAATTTCCAGCCAAGTAATAGATAGATAGATTGTTATTGTTAAGTGTCATCAAATCAGTTCTGACTCCTAGTGACCCTGTATTGGGCTTTCAAGGAGCATCTGGTGGATTTGAACCACCAGACTTAAAGTTCAAACTGACCTTGATGTCCAGTGCTTATCCTAGAGTGCCACACTAGTCTGAAGGTGGTGAAAATTAAAGCAATTCCATAAAAGCCAAAACAGGACATTGAGTATATTCTACTTGAATTTAGAGACCATATCTCAAGAAAAGATGCACTGAACACTATTGACTGAAGAACAGAGGAGCTATGGGATGACATCAAGAACATCATGAAGAAAGACAGAAAACCTGTAACTTGTTGTTGTTGTTGTCAGGTGCCATCGAGTTGCAACCGATTCATAGCGACCCCATACACAGCAGAACAAAACAATGTCCGATCCTGGACCAACCTCACTGCCGCTGCCACACTTGATGCCATCAATGATGCAACCTGGCTGATCCATCTGGTTGGCGGTCTTCTCTCTTTCTCTGACCCTCCACCTTACCCAGCATGGCATCCTTCTTTAGCGACTGTTTCCCTCCTGACAATATGTCCAAAGTAGGAGAGACGAAGTAACTAAGAGACAGGAAAGAAATAAAAGACAAAAATGGATGACAAAAGAGACTCTAAAAGTTGCTCTTGAGTGTAGAGAATCAACTGGGAGAAATGAGGAAGTAAAACAGCTGAATATAAATTTTCAAAGGGCACCTTGAGAAGACAAAGTCAAATAGTATTGTGAAATATTCAATAACCTGGAGTTAAAAAACCAAAAGGGAGGAATATGTTCAGCATTTCTCAAGCTGAAGAATTAAAGGAAAAAAAAAAAAAATCAAGCTTCAATTTGAAATATTGAAGGAGTCTATGGGGAAAATATTGAAAGATTCAAAAATCATCCAAAGTATATGGAAGTAATACATTGGTACCTTACCAAAAAGAATTGGCCAACATTCATCCATTTCAGGAGGTAGCATCTGATCAAGAACCAATAGTATTGAAGGAAGAAATTCAATGCTGCATTGCATGCATTGGTGAAAAATAAGGACCCAGGAATCAAGAGAGTGCCTACTGAAATGTATCAACAAATTAGAAACACTCACTAGTCTATGCCAAGAAATTTGAAAGTCAGCTACTTAGCCAACCAACTTGAGAAGATCCCTATTTGTATCAGTACAAAGGAAGGTGTGAGTCCTGGTATGGCACTGTGGGTTAACACGTCAGACTGCAAAGCTATTTGAACTGCAAGGTCAGCAGTTCAAGCTCACCAGCTGCTCCTTGGAAACCCTATACAGGGTCGCCATGGGTCGGAACCGACTCGATGGCACTTAACAACAACAAAGGATGGTGACTCAATGTAATGTAGAAATCATCAAACAATATCATTTATATCACATGTAAGTGAAATTTTGTTGAAGATAATTCAAAAATGGTTGCAGCAGTACCTCTATAGGCAACTGAAAGAAATTCAAGTCAGATTCAGAAGAAGGCATGGAATGAAGGATTTCATTGCTGACATCAGATGGATCTTGACTGAAACCAGAAAATTCTGGAAAGATATTTACTTTGTTAACTTGTGCAATTGTTGACTACAAACGCATTTGAATAAGTGGATAATAACAAGCTATGGATAACATTTAAAAGAACGGGAATTCTAGAACACGTAAATGTGCTCATACAGGACCTATACCTAAACCAAAGGGCAGCTCTGTACTGAATGGTTTAAAATCAGGAAAAGTGTGTGTCAGGGTTGTCACATGTGTGTCAATCTGTATATTGAGTAACAAATTCATAAAGCTGGACTATATGGAGAGCATGGCTTCAGAATTGAAGGAAGATTCATTAACACCCAGCGATATGTTTGTCAAAGGGAAGAAGACCTGAAGCCCTTATTGATGAAGATCAAAGACTACAGCCTTTACTATGGATTAAAATTTAGTGTAAAGAAAAGTCCTCACAACTGGATCAATTGTTGTTGTTAAGTACTGTGTAGTCAGTTCCGACTTATAGTGACCCTGCACAGGATTTCCGGGGCTGTAAATCTTTATGGTAGTAGAAAGCCTCGTTTTTTTCCCACAGAATGGCTGGTAGTTTTGAACTGCCAACCTTAAGGTTAGCAGCCTGATTCTTAACCACTACGCTACCACTGGATCAATAGACATCATGAAAAACAGAAAGAAAAAAAAATTGTCTAAGATTTTATTTTATGTGGCTGCACATTCAGTGCTCATAGAATCAGCAGTCAAGAAATTAAATAACATTACATTTTGCAAATGCCCTTCAAAATACCCCTTTAAAGTCATGAAAAGTGAAGGACTAAGTGGTCCCAACCCATGTAATTTGCAGTAGCCTCATGTAGATGTGAAAGCTGAGCAATTAATAAGGAAGACCAAAGAAGAACTGATGCATTTGAATTATGGTCTTGGTGTAGAATATTGAAAGAACCATGAAGTGCCAGAAGAATAAATAAATCTGTCTTGGAGGAAATACAGCCAGCATGCCCCTCAGAAGTGAGAACTTGGTCTCAAGTGTTTTGGGCAAATTGTAAGGAGGAACCAGTCCCTGGAAAATTATATGATATTTGGCAAGGTAGAGGGTCAGTGAAAATCTTTTCTCTCTCAGGACTGTCCTATTCATTTCTATCACAGACGGAATTCTATGATGTTGTTGGGGTGGAGAGTCTATACTATACTACAGTGTCTTCTGAAGCCATCAGAAAGCTCTTCAGTTCTAGAAACCAGTGGGATATTCATCAGCCAATTAGAGCTCACAATCCTTAAATGACAGCAACTGTTTGACAGTTATTTTATACTTAAACAGATATAAAACACAATACAATGAAACAGTGTCTGGCAATTGTTTGTTATTTGTTTCTTTCTGCTCCCTCTCCAGCAATACCTTTTTTATACACTTGTAAAGTCAGAGTAGTTCTGTTACTGTTTTGGCTTTTTTTTCTGAATTTGAAATGCAACTATAAAACAATCTCAATAAAAGATAAATTCGTTACTGGTCCCATGCACAACTTTTATACCTGACATAACATTGAAGTACTTAGAAATCTGTTGAAAATCAAAGTGTTAAGAGAAAATTGTGACATGATCATGTAAGAATACTTTAATGGTAGTTTCTGAAGTCATTTCACTCACAACTACCTGATGTGATTAGGGGTGATTCTTTCTTATATTCATGAGCAAGTGTGAGTAACGCAGGGGTAGTGCAGGATGACAGGTGATGCTCACGGTCTGTGATATGGACCAAGGAAGAAGAGGCTGAGCTCAGAAGGCCTGGTAAGGTTTCATGTAATGCTATTTAATTTGTGGTCCTTGAACCAGCAGCATGGCCTGGAAACTTGAGAAAATGCAAATTCCTGGGCCCTCTCCATAGTGGGAAAATCTAAAGGAGTGGGGGCCAGGAACCTGTAAGAAGCTCTCTAGGCAAGTCTTATATATTTGGTGTAAATAGGAAACCAGATTGAAGTTTTGGTAAGACAGGGCTAGAGGGGAAAAAAAAAAAAAAGGATTAAGTGTTAGTAGTAGCAATTGGTAACTGAAGCTCGAAGGATAATGAGATCTGAGAGGGCAGACGCAAAGGGACCTTAAATATGACTCGGGAAAATTTTTGTTAAAACCAGTCTTCTCTTTGAAGCATCCTGTTTGGCTTTAAAAGAAGAATATCAAATATTCTGTTTTGGGAACTGACTTTTTGTAAAAAGCAAGGTTTTGTTTTGTTTTTCTTCTACAGTATCTGATTCTGATCTCTAAAGAGGCTTTTTGAACTGCAAGGTCAGGTCGGCAGCCGCTCCTCGGAAAGCCTATATAGGGTCACTATGGGTCGGGACTGACTCGATGGCACTTAACAACTATTAACATTAATTATATGATTATAATAAATTTAAACCATCACTTTATGGTGCAACATATTTTTTGCGGATTTCATTTCATTTCTAAGGAATACTTTATGTAGTTGCTTTGAGAGAGAGTTTGTTGAGAGATGGTTGAGAGATGGATGATTTCTAAAATCACCTTTAGAACTTTTGGGGGTTTTCTTAAGAGCAGACACGTAGGTCACACCTGAAACCTTTGGAAGCATAATCTGAGGAAATCTTTTTAAAAATTCTCCAGGGGATTTGGCTGCTCAGCCAGATTTAGAAATCTCCAAACTAGAAAACAGATTCATGCATGAACTGTCTTTCTACCTTTTTTTGAATGTCAGCTTCCATGAAATTTAATATACCTAGACATATTTCACAGAACCTGAAATTCACAAAAAGGCAGAAAAATATCTGAACCACCAGGGGAAACTTTTTGAAAGAAATATGCCTCCTCCTGTATGATTACAAAGTGCCGTGGTGATACAGTGGGTTAAGCATTGGGCTGCTAAACACAAGGTGGACAGTTCAAATCCAGCAGACCCTCCTCAGGAGAAAAATGAAGCTATTACTCCTGCCTGGAGTCCTGGTGTGGTGCTGTGGGTTAATGTGCTGGACTGCAAAGTCAGTTTGATCCACGAGGTCAGTGGTTCAAGCTCACCAGTCACTACTCGGAAACCCTATACAGGGTCGCTATGGGTCGGTACTGACTCAACAGCACTTAACTACAAGCTTTTGTAACAGATTGGCAGTCTTGGAAACCCTATGAAACAGTTCTGCTGCCCTCTGGGGTCATTAGGAGTTGAGATAGACTCAAGGGTAGTGGGTTTGGACTTGGGTTTTGTACTTGTTACAGCTGTGCTCCAGATCTCCTGCTTATCTGCTCTCCAAGCTCCACTGCCTGCTCTCCCTAGTCAACTTCTTGGGTACAGTTTATAAGTGCAACTTTCTCCTCTCATTTCAGCCCCCTTCCCTTCCTCACTCTGTTGTTGTTTGAAACCATAGGGCCAATTCTGGCTCATAATAGTGACCTTTTATGACAGAATAGAATTATAGAACTTCCCCGTAGGCTTTTCTTTCCAAAAGCAGATCACCAGGTCTTCCTCACATGGAACCACCAAGTGGGTTCAAAACACCAACCTACTGGTTAGCAGCTGAGAGCTGGTGCCACAGGGATCCTTCTGTAATTCCTGTCTTATTGCTTTCATGGTGTGAAAAATGGTTCAGCTCTAATTCTGTGGATCAGTATACCGAGTTTCCCAATTTAGTTCCTGGAAGCACCTCACACCACAAATGAGTCTCCTGCACAATTGAACTCTGCTTTACTTGCTCCGTGGGCCAGAAAGGTCATTGCTCTGTCTTGTGTTCTGGCTCTTGGTTCTGCTATTGTCCCTCTTCTGTTGCTATTGTCCCTCTTCTGGTGTCACAATGGTCTGTCCCTGGGTCAAGGAGATTCAATCCTGCAGGTATCTCAGGGCCCAAATAACATGCTCTTCTCTTGGGTCTTCTTGATGGTAACAAGGTCTTCTCTTCCTGCTGCTGAAATGGCTCATTTTATACCAAACTTAAAAGTTCCAAGTTTTCATAATTAACCATTAACGATCACTCATAAATGAAATATATCATCCTATTTGATCTTTCCCACCTTCTCTATTCAGACCCATCAGGAAAAAAAGTTGTTTGGTGGGAGTTACATATGAAGAGCCATATGAAGTAATTCACTGCACTACAGCCAAACGTCTCAAAAGAGCCATCTATGCACTCTGTCTGCATTTCCTGGGCTCCATTTCACTTTTCAACCCAATTTCAAGGAAAGACAGAAGCTGTTTTAAAAGTTGGCAAAGACACTAAATGTGAAATGCAGTAATTCTGTCTTTATTGTGCCTTTTCTTCAATACAGTGAACTGCTGGAACTCTCTCCTCCTTTGACTTCTGAGGCACCAAGGACTCAGAAAACATTTAAATTAATATCTCGTGAATATTAAATGATTTATTTTTAGCTTAAGAAAAATAGAATGAAATGTTTTCCAACTCCCTTTTGTCTCTTTCCTAAGAGATACTGTGTTTCTGCATATATATTTGTGTGCATACAAATAGTCTGACCCATATTAGAGAAACTTAAGGAATCCTGGTAGGACAATGACTAAAGTCAGCTGCTAACCCCAAGGCTGGCAGTTTGAATTTACGACCAGCTCCATGGGAGAAAATCCCTGGTGATCTGCTTCAGTTCTACTATGGCAGTTCTACTCTGTCTTATCTGATCACCATGTACTGGAATCAACTTGAAGGCACACAGCAGCAGCAACTTGAAAGAGATTTAGACACATGTTTGTGGAATCTCCTACAGACTGAAGCTTGGAAGAGACCTCATTTGTAGAGACAATGATGATGACTATTTACTGTGGAGTCCATACTTCCAACCAGCTTGGTGCCATAATACTGCCTGATACCAGTCTCTGAAAGGTGCCCTGGTAGCATAGTGGATTACAAACTGGGCTGTTAACCACAAGATCAGCAGTTTGAATCTCCCAGTCACTCTGAAGGAAAAGGATGAAACTTTCTGCTCCTGTAAAGATTTACAGCCTCGGAAATGCTATACAGGGGTCCCTATGAGTTGGAACTGACTCAACAGCACACAACCAACACCACCAGTCTCTGTAGCCCTCAGTGACATACATTTACGGCTATTTAGCCTGTGGCTATAAGCTTTGCCCTTCTCCAGGTTCTAGCAACAATTATGATCTTTGATATAAGGAATTGACTAGTCCCTGGGTTGTGTAAACAGTTACCACACTGGACATTTGAGTCTGTCTAGAGCCATCCTATGGAGCACAGCTCAACTCTAGTACACAGAGGGTCATGAATCAGAATCAGCTGGAAGACAGGCAACTAGTTACAGATAATATAACTCAGTATTTTGGGACTCAAAATCATATCATATTGATTGCTTGGCCTTATGTAGTACCTTGCTTCTGAAAACTGAGTGTTTGTCTGGATTATGAGAACCAGTCTCCACTTATATTTTGGTTCTGGGTTTCTTGGCTCATTGGTTCAAGCCTTTGTTTGATAATCTATGTAGTATCCTTGTTTATGTAGGACGAGGGGCCTGCATTTGTGTTAAGCCCTAGTGTTCGAACTGATTGCTGACTGCAGAGCGAATCGAATAACATCTGTTCCTGAAATCCCTTTGGCCAGGACCGTTATGTCACTCCTTTCCTATAGGTAGAATTTCCCCAGTTACTAGTGCCCACGTCAGTTTAGTTTGTATCTACAGCATCTGTCCCAGCTCCAGAGGCACATATATTTCTAGGTCACAGTCTCCCACAATCTGACCTCTCCCTCTACAGTTAACCAGACATTTGTATGACTTATAACAAATATAGTTCATGGGGTTAAATATTATCCAGAAATATTGGCAAGGTCAAGTACTTCTGTTCTCCCAATATTGTGTCTGTTGAATTTCATTAATGCTATTTAGTTTGGCATGTTAGAGCTGGTTCAACAGATTTGCCTTGATGATAATGGAAAGATATTTTGCTCAGATTATCTTTAGTGAATTGGAAGATCATAATATTACTCTGTGAAATGAAAAACACAATGATGGCTGAGCATATTTGTTACTAAGCCAGTCTGCAGTCTGCCAATAAACTAATGTGTGCTTTGCTACCCCGCTGCCATCACGAAGTAACTAAGCGTGTTGCTCGTTGAGTCAGATTTTTCTTGCCTCAAATGTTTTCTACGAGTAAATATCATTGTAAGCCAAAATTAACTCCTTCAGGCTATTAGGGATTTTAACAGTGTTTAGTAAACTGTTTTGTCAACTGAAAAAATAAATACTGCTTTTGCACCGGTAATGTTTAGACTGGTGGGTGATTAAAAGGAAGTTTGGTAAAGCTTGAGCTAGAATTCGGAATTTAAAGATTCTTCCTAAGATCCACAGTGTATGGAAATTTGAGTCTCAAGAAAGAGGGAGTTAAAAATAACTGAGTATAATCAGGAGAAACAAAAGAGCAGTTTAAGATGGTGATTTTTCAGTCAGCGATTAACAATCCTTTATTCTTATATATAATAATACGTTTAAACAAAAAAAGAAAAAGTAAAACTTCAGAAGGATAATGGAGAATAATAACCTGCATATGAAATTGTTTTAAAGTAGTGCCCTAGTAATGAAAGCCAGCATTTAGAAAGAAGTATTAGATTCTGAATTCCAGGCATAATTCACATTCTACATATCCCAAATATTCTTTTATCATGGGAAGTAAACATACATTTCCCTAGATGGTATGTTAGTTTCCTAGGGTTGCCCTAAACAATAGAAATGTGTTTTCTCCCAGTTCTGGAGGCTTGTGTTTTTAGTTGCCATGGAGTCCATTCTGACTCACGTCAATCCCCACGTGTGAAGACTACTCCAGAAGGCTTTCAGTGCTCTGACCTTCTGGAAGCAGATCATTTTCTGAGCATCCTCTGGGTGTGTTCTAATCACTACCCTTTCGTTGAAAACTAAATCATTTGCAACCCAAATCAAGATGTTTACAGGGTCTTATTCTCTAGTAGGAATCCTGGTGTGGTGCTGTGGGTAAATGCGCCAAATGCAAAGCCATTTGTACTGCAAGGTCAGCAGTTCAAGCTCACCAGCTGCTCCTCAGAAACCCTATACAGAGTCGCTGTGGGTTGGAACTGACTCAACGGCACTTAACAACAACTGTCTGGTAGTGGCACTGTGGGCTAATGAGCTAGATTGTAGTCAGTTTGAACCTCAAGGTTTGTGGTTCAAGCTCACCAGTTGCTCCTTGGAAACCCTATACAGAGTCGCTGTGGGTTGGAACTGACTCAACGGCACTTAACAACAACAACACAACTCTCTGGTAGCATAGTGGTTACAAGTCAGGCTGCTAATTTCAAGGTCAGCAGTTCTAAACTACCAACAGTTTTACAGGAGAAAGATGAGGCTTTCTGCTCCTTTAAAGATTTACAGCCTAGGAATTCCTATACAGGGTCACTATGAGTCAGAACCAACTCCACAAAATGTAACCACCACCACCACTCTCTCTGAAACTCTGGAGGAGAATCTGTTCCATCTGTTCTCTTGGTTTCTGGTGGTTGCTAGTAATCCTTGGCATTCCTTAGGAAGTAAATGCATCACTCCAGTCTCTGTGTTGGGTACCACATGACATTCTCCCTGTGCATTTGTGTCTCTGTGTCTAGTTGCCTTTTTCTTATAAAGACATTAGTCATATTGGATTTGTTGTTGTTGTTATTATGTGCTATGGAATCGGTTCCAACTCATACCAACCCTGCATAGGGTTTCCAAGGCTTTAGGGCCCACCTTAATCCAGATAAATTTATCTTAATTTAATGAATCTGCAAAAACCCTATTTCCAAATAAGGTCACATTCAGTTTACAGTTAGACATGAATTTTGTCAGAACATTATTCTACTCAGTATCGGCAGAATAGCAGTTTGGTTCATCAGAACTCAGAGTACTTAACAAAGGGCAAAGTCAAAACAGCCCTTCATAATTTTGTTAAGTGCTGTTGCATTGGTTCCAACTCACAGCGACCCTGTACAGGGTTTCTGAGGCTTTACATTTTCGAGAGAGCAGAAAGCTTTATCTTTCTCCCACATAGCTTCTGGTAGGCTCTGAACTGCAGGCCTTGTGGTTTGTAGTCCAGTGCTTACGGTTTGAAGCCACCACGCTCCCCAAAACTGCCCTAAGAAATTATAAATAAATGGTGTTCCATTGCCTAGGCTATATTACTGCTATAATTGTTGCTGTTAGGGGCAGTCGAGTTGGTTCTAATTTAGAGCAACTCTATGTCTCACAGAACAAAATACTGTCTTGTCCTGCGTCGTCCTCATTATGGTCGTGTTTGAGACCATTATTACAGTCACTACGTCAATCCATCTTGTGGGGGGGGGGGCTACCTCTTTTTTGCAAAATTGAGTAGTAAGATAAACTCATAGTTAATACAGTTCACACCAATTAGGCTCGTAAGAAGGATCCATGGTGGCCAAATGGTGAAGCACTTGACTGCTAATCAAAAGTTACGAGTTCAAACCCACCCTGCTACTCAATGGGAGAAAAACCAGCAATCTGCTTCAAACTTTACAGCCTAGAAAAACCTATGAGGACAGTTCTCCCCTGTCACTTGGGGCCGCTATGAGTCAAAACTGGCTTGGAAGCACCTAATAACAACAAATTCACAGGAAGTTAGAAAATATGAGCAAAATAACTAAGCTTTATCTTTTATGCTTCACAGTTTTTACTTTTTCTATCTTGTGTTTTTAATTACAATTTTTTTTTCCATCATAAATGAAGCCTTAAAATGGTCAAAGAAAACAAAGACTTAGAAAATTACATAGGAGCAGACATATTCGATCTCTTAAAATCTTTAAAAAAAGCACTATTAACATTATTGCTCATTTTCTTCCAAACCTTTCATATACACATGTCTTGATAATACAGCTTTGTATCTGTATGATATAAAAAAATTTTTAAGTCAATTTTTAAATAACTTTTAATACAAGCATTTGTCTGTGGAGTCCTAGTATGGCACTGTGGGATAAAGCACTGGACCGCAAAGTCAGTTTGAACCACAAGATTGGCAGTTCAAACTCACCAGCCTCTCCTTCGGAACCCTATGCAGGGTCAGTGTGAGTCAGAACCAACTCGACCACACACAATAGCAACCAGAAGCTATTGAAAAATCTTTAGATACATTTTAATGATTGCATGATGTTACACAATTTACTTAGTGATTCATCTATTGAACCCCTAGGTTGTTTCCTTTTTTTCCCACTATTGTCAATCAGGCTACAATGAACATCCTGGTTTCTTACCCCTCTTTGATATAAAACTAAGAATGCATTCTTATAGTAACACTCCTCTGGTTCTCTTTCAATGACAATATGTTCAGTGTGTAACTAGAATATGAAAAAAAAAAAAAAAAAAAAAAAAAAAACAGGGAAATATTTATTACTGTCAGAAACATTGTTGTTATTGTTAATTGCTGTTGAGTCATTTCTGACCCAGGAGCGGCTGGTGGGTTTGAACTGATATGTAGATATATTTGTTTATAACTTATATACATGTTCCACTGTAGTAATATTACCACTTTATAAAATTGTGCTAAAAAGAATGAACAAGGATTAAAATTAAATATAATATATAAATGAAGGTGGTGATGTTTGGCTAACAATTGATCCGTGAAGGTGATTTTTAGTTCCATAGCTGACTGGTGATCACGGGTCGTAGTTTCAGGGGTCCACAAGTAAGCTTGTTCTTTTTTATGATTTTGAGTTTTGTTCCACATGTTTCTCTCACACTTCCCAGGATTTTCTCACGTGTTCCTTCTCAGAGCATTCAGTACTTGTAGGCGGGCACAATAGGGTTCTTCGAGTCCCGGGTAGTGAAAACTAAGTTTTGTGTGGTCCATCAATCCACTGAGCTAATTGTTTCCATGCATCGTCAATCTTCTTTACTCTTCTTTGCTCTGAACAGAGAGAACAATAGTTGCCCCTTAGATGGCCACTCGCAAGCTTTTAAGGCCCCATTCGCAACTCACCAAAGTGTTGTTGTTTTTGTTAGGCACCATCTAGTTAGTCTGACTCATAGTAAACCCACACACAACACTAAGAAACATTGTCCAGTCCTTACCTAGCATGACAACATGTCCATAGAACAAGTGATGAAGGTTGGCCATCCTCACTTCTAAGGAGCATTCTGGCTGTACTTCTCAGAAGACACGTTTGTTTGTTCTTCTGACAGTCTATGATAGTTTCAATATTCTTTGCCAACATAGTAATTCAAATGCATCAATTATTCTACTGTCCTCCTTATTCATTGTCCAACTGTCACATACATATGAAGCAATTGAAAATACCGTGGCTTGGGTCAGGCACGTTTTAATCCTTAAACTGATATCTTTGCTGTTTAGTGTTTTAAAAGCAAATTTCCCTATGTAATTTGTCTTTTGACTTCGTACTGCTGCTTCCATGAGTGTTGATTGTGGATCCAAGGAAAATGCAGTCTTTGACAAATTCAATCTTTTCTCCATTTATCATGATTTTTATTTATTGGCCCAGTTGTCAGGATTTTATTTTATTTATATTGAGGAGAAAACCCTACTGAAGGCTGTGGTCTTTGATTTTCATCAGTAAATAGTCTCCATTTCCAGTAAATAATGGTGTACTGTCTGCAAAATTGCAGATTATTAGCAAGTCTCCCTCCAATCCTGATGCCATGGTCTTCTACATATAATCCAGTTTCTAGGATTATTTGCTCAGTTGTTGTTGTTGTTAGGTGGCATTGAGTCAGTATTGACTCATAACATCCTTATGAAAAGCAGAAAGGAACACTGCCCGATCCTGGGCCAACCTCACTACCTTTGCCACGCTTGAGTCCATCGAAGCTGCCACTTGACCAATCCATCTCACTAGGGGTCTTCTTTTCCTCTGACCCTCCATACCAAACATGATATCCTTCTCCAGTGACTGGTCCCACCTGACAATATGTCCAAAGTATAAGAGACGAAGTTTGGCCATCCTGGCCTCCAAGGAGCACTCTGGCTGCACTTCTTCCAAAACGAATCTATTGGTTCTTTTGGCAGCCCATGGCACTTTCAATATTCTCCTCCAACACCACAACTCAAAGGCATCAATTCTTCTACGGTCTTCCTTATTCATTGTCCAGCTTTCACATGCATATGAGGTTATTTAAAATACCATGGCTTGGGTCAGGCGCACCTTAGTCCTCAAGCTGACATCTTTGCTCTTCAACACTTTAAAAACTTCTTGTGCAGCAGATTTGCCTAATGCAATACATCGTTTGATTTCTTGACTGCTGCTTCTGTGAGTATTGGTAGTTGATCCAAGAAGAATGAAGTCCTTGACAACTTCAATCTTTTCTCCATTGATAAGAATGTTGTTTATTGGTCCAGTGGTGAGGATGTTTGTTTTCTTTACATTGAGATGTAATCCATACTGAAGGCTGTGCTCTTTGATCTTCATCAGTGAATATTTTAAGTCTTCTTCACTTTCAGCAAGCAAAGTTGTATCATCTGCATTTCGCAGGTTGTTAATGAGTCTTCCTCCAATTCTGATGCAATGTTTTTCTTCATATAATCCAGCTTCACAGATTATTTGCTCAGCTTACAGTTTGAATAAGTATAGTGAAAGAATACAACCCTGTCGTACACTATTCTTAATTTTAAATCATTCAGTGTTCCATGTTCTGTTCGAACAACTGCCTGTTGGTCTATGTACAGATTCCTCATGAGCACAGTGAAGTGTTCTGGAATAGTCTTCGCAATGTTGTCCATAGTTTGTCATGATCCACACAATCGAAAGCCTTTGCAGATTAAATTAGTATGGTGAAAGGATACAATCCTGATATACAGCTTTCCTTATTTTAAACAATATCCGTTTGTTCTGCTTTAACAACTGCCTCTTGATCTATGTACAGGTTCTTCTTGGGCATGATTAAGTGTTCTGGAATGCCTATTCTTCTCAATGTTACATATTGCTTGTAATGATTTGCACAGTAGAATGCCTTTGCATAGTGAATAAAGTACAAGTAGACACCTTTCTGGTATTCTCTGCTTTTAACCAAGATCAGTCTAACATCAGCAATACTGTCCCTCATTCAACTTCCTCTTTTGAATTTGGCTTGAAGTTCTAGCAAGTATCTTTTTTTTCTTCTTTCCAAAAATATCATTTAATATATTAATTTTAATATGCATAGAAAATTCTTTAATAAGAACATGAGAAACTGAAGCTGTCAAGGTAAATTGGCTGTTTAAAAATAAATAGAAACCAAGTAGATAATCCAATTAAATTTTATTTTAACTTTCTTTTTAAAATTTTTATTGTGAATTGACTGATAGTTTATATGGGAGAACAACAGTATTTGGTTCTAGTCCCTCTGATTTTTTGTTTTGTTTTGTTGGGAGAGGGGGATGTACACAAAAACACTCAGGAATATATAACAATTTAAACAACCAAAGGGCACATTCTGCAAGCCTGCCTCCTGGCCCCCAGCTCTCAGTCTTTCTTTTTCCATGAGTTTAGAATACTCAGCTGCTCTCTCTCTCTCCATGTCCTCATCTCTGCCTCCATCTCTGATGTCACTGCTTTCTCTGGATAGGGTCCCACATTCCACTCATGCTCTTCTCCTTTGATGGTCCTAGGGTCCTCTGTTCCTGGACTGTAAGATTAATTACTCCCCTTCTACCTTTATCCCCATCTCTTTTCACCAGACCCGTCTAGACAAGATGAAAACTATTCAGTGGGGACTCTACCTTGCCCCACACACTCTTAAACTAAATTCTCTCTTGAAAATTTGTAAGCCAGTCACTTCATGCCTTAATCACCCCCTTATTTTAGGTAGCCAATGTACTGATGCAACCGTGGTAGAATTATCTCCAGCAAAATTTGTCTTGCATGTAATATTATTCAATAATTTCCCCCATTCCATTGAGTTACCTTTTTTTTGGAATGGGCATAAATATGGATCTCTTCTCATTGGTTTACCAAGCAGCTGTCTTAAAAATTTCTTGCAAAGTAAATGAGTAAATGCTTCCAGTGCTACATCAGTTTATTGAAACATTTCAATTTGTGTTTCGTCAATTTATGGAAACTTGTTTTTCACAAATGCAGCTTGGACTTCTTCCTTCAGTACCATCTGTTATTAATCATATCCTACCTCTTGAAATATTGAACTTTGACCATTTCTTTTTGGCACACTGATTCTATGTATTCTTTCTACCTTCTTTTGATGGTTCCTACATCGCTCAATGTTTTGCACAAAGAATCCTTCAATATTGTTATCCAAAACTTGATTTTTCTCTTTATTTCTTTCAGCTTAAGAAATGTTGAGCATGCTCCTCCCTTTTGGTTTTCTAACTCCAGGTCTTTGCATATTTCATTAGAGTACTTTGTCTTTTTGATCTGCCCTTTGAAAATTTTCTGTTTGACTCTTTTAAACTATCATTTCTTCCAATTGTTTTAGGTTCTCTAAGCTCAAGAGCAAGTTTCAGAGTTTTTTTTCTGATATCCATTTTGGTATATTCTTTCTTTCCTGTCTTCTTAATAATCTTCTGGTGTCTTCATGTGTGATGTTCTTGATGTCATACCACAACTCTTCTGGTCTTCAGACATTAGTGTCTAGTGCATCATATCAGTTCTTGAGATGAAGGATAAATTCAGCTGAGATATATTCAAGGTCATATTTTGGCTCTCATGGTCTCAATTTTAATTTTTTTTTCAGTTTCAGCCTGAACTTGCATGTACTCAATTGATGGTCTATTTCACAGTCAGCCCCTGGCCTTGTTTCAGCTGCTGATATTGAACGTCTCCATCGTCTCTTCCCATAGATGTACTCAATTTGATTCCTGTATATTCCATTTAGTGAGGTCCACCTGTAAAACAATGGTATTTGCAATGAATAAGTTATTCGTCTTGAAAAATTCTATCATTCAATCTCCAAGCATTGTATCTATCATCAATGCCATGTTTTCCAACTGCTGGTCTGTCTTCTTTGTTTCCAACTTTGCATTCCAGTCACCAGTAATTATCAATGAATCTTGATTGCATGTCTGATCGGTTTCAGATTGAAGAAGTTGGTAGAATTCTTCACTTTTATTCTCACTAGCTTTAGTGGTTAATGTATAAATTTGAATAATAGTGGTATTAACTGATCTTCCTTGTAGGTGTATAGATATTATCCTATGATTGACAGCATTGACTTTTAAGGTAGATGTTGACATGCTCATTTTAATAATGAATGTGATGCCATTCCTCTCCAATTTTTCATTCCTGGTGTAGTAAACTATGATTGTTGGATTCAAATGGACAATACCAGTTCATTTTGTCTCACTTGTTGTTGTTAAGTACCACTGAGTTGGTTCCAACTCATAGTGACCCTATAGGATTTCCAAGGAGCACCTTGTGGGTTTGAACTACCAACCTAGAGGTTCAAAATCCAGTTCTGATCCTACAGCACCATACTAGAAGTTCTTTCAGCTCACTAATACCTAGGATATTGAACTTTATGCATTGCATTTCATTTTTGATGACTTCCATTATTCCTAGATTTTTACTAAGTGCATTTCACACACTATGGAATGGCTGTTTGCAGCAGTTTCTTCGCATTTTGACTGGTGCCCCATCACAAATGAAGGTTCCAACAGCTTTGCTCCATTCATGTCATTAAGGTCTGCTCTAATTTGAGGAGGCAACTCTTCTGCATTGGTATTTTGAGTGCCTTTCCTGAGGGACTCCTCTTCCAGCAGCATATCTGACAGGGTTCTGCTGCTATCCATCAAGTTTTCACTCTCTCTTTCTTCCTGACTCTGTGTTAGTCTGTATGCTGTACTGAAACCTACCCATAATGGATGACCCTCTGGTATTTAAAATACCTGTGGCATAGCTTCCAGCATCATAGAAACACACAAGCCACTGCAGTATGACAAACTGATAGGTGAGTGGTGGGCTCATCAAAGTAGGATGTATACATTATCTCTGTGGGCTCTGTTATGCCAGCTGAGCTTGGCCTCCCTAGAAACTGTGGTCTTGATTCCCCAGATCCAGTGACTTAAGGGAGTACCCTTAATACATTTGGTTCTAAGAAGTTTTCATAACTTTGCCCCCTGTATGCTTTGCTATATTAATGCATATATTTGCAACAGAGCTAAATATTCTTCATTATGTTTTAGAAATCATTTGAAATAAGCACAAGTGAATCAAATTTCCTACAGAGTTCAATGTAGGTAACTTTGAAAGCTTTAGCTGTTCTACCCAGAGTCTACCCAGGAATCAAGATGGCTAACATTTATTAAGAGCTTACTTTGTGCCACTTAGTCCTTTAATTACTTTATGTATACTAAGTCATCTAAATCTCATGACATCCCTACAAATTAGAAATTATTATTATCCTCATCTTGGTGCTGAGGAATTGAAACTGAAAAGGAATGGTAGACTCATAATTTTAAATCAGAAAGTCTGACTCAAACACCTATATTCTTCACTATCATGGTATGTTGCTAAGAATCTGACATCAGGAATTATTTGTTCAAAGAAAGAATATGATATCAGCATTGTTAATAACTTATCACCACTTAAGTATCATAAAATTTACCAGAAAAATACCATTCTTATATGAATATACTTATCAGTATAATGATATCGTTTGGAGAATAATGATATTTAACTATGAAAAATTGACTTAATATATTGCCAACGTAATAATACTTTTTTTCTTAATCTTTTCAGCAATCTTGACACAGAAGAACTATGTGGTAAGTTTCTTTAAGACTAACTCGATCTAACACTTGCTTTAGAATGAAAAATACTGTCTGATATATTTCTGCATACTTTGCAATGGGTGTCAGACAGTAGGAATTATGGATTGAAGTAAAAGGTAAATTGAGGTCTTAAGACAGTTACTTTTCTCCATGAATTTTGCTTGATCATCTGTTCTAGTGCCTCACTGCAGAAAGAGGTGGCTCTCATGAGTTTGTTCATGGCAAAAGAGCTGTTATTGAAACTGGTGCAATGGTTTCACAAGCACAAAGTCTCCACTAATTTGGATATATTTTAAAATCAGTGTTTAATACAACTTTATTATTCTTTTCACAATATATTGTACAGTGTCTTTTGTTACTGCTTGGCACACCTGGCTCCCTGAAATATAAAAATAGCTTTGTTCCATACCTGCCCACACCATTCTAGAATTTTAAATGTCACTTTCAAAACACGTGATGTGACAAGAAAAGATAAATCTCTATTTTTATTTGATGCAATAAGAAATGCATGGTTTGATGACCTCTTCATTTGCTTTATCTTTGTGATTGGAAACAAAATCAAAGACTAGTATTATGTAAAGGTTAATATTTCTGAATTAAGTTTTTGGCATTAAAAATATGGAGCATTATTAGACAATTAAATTGCAATGAACTCATGATGACCTTATGTATGGCAGAACACAACGTTGCCCAGTCCTGCCTCATCCTCATGATCACGGACATGTTTGAATTCATCACTGCAACAATTATGTTAATCTATCTCACTGAGGGCTCCCTCACCTTTACTGGCCCTCTAATTTATCAAGCATTTCTTCCTCAAGCAATTGATGACTTCTAATGACCTATCAAGAGTCCTGGTATGGTGCTGTGGGTTAATGCACTGGACTTCAAGGTCACTTTCAACTGCAAGGTCAGTGGTTCAAGCTCACTAACTGCTCCTCAGGATGACTATGGGTCAGAACCAACTCAGTGACACTTAACAACAACTACAATGACAATGTTGTATCAGGGAGTCCTGGTGTGGTGCCATGGGCTAATGTGGTGGACTGTGAAGTGGTTTGAACCACAAGGTCCGCAGTTCAAGCTCACCAGTCATTCTTGGAAACATGATACAGGGTCCCTATACGTCAGAAGCAACTCAACGGCACTTAACAATAACAATAATGACATATCAAAAGCAAGCAAGTCAGACAACACTCTGTTGTAATCCATAAGGTTTTCATTAGGTCATTTTCAGAAGTAGATCACCAGACATCTCTTCCTAGTTAGAAGCTCTGCTGAAACCTCTTCATCATGAATCATTCTAGTGGTGTTTGAAATATTGGTGACATAATTTTCAGCAACATAGCTGACAGATATGCAGTGATTTTGAAAGTTCTATGTTTTATCTTTCAAAAGTAAATGTACAGGATATAAGTTTAACCTTTTTGTCTAGGTTGCTTCTTATAACTCTGATGGCTCAAGGTGAGTATCTCTGAAACATCCTAATTGAAGCCACAGCATTCACTGAATATATTATAATTTTTATAGATCTCTAGTTTACCAGACCATCAAAAAAAGCCTTTTTAATCTTTAAGAATAGTAATCTTGAATATTGCAGACTAGGTAGGTTCCCTACATGGACCCTCTACAACAAAGATACAAGAGAAAAAATAAGACAGACACAGATGAAAATTCTGGCAGCCTGAGCTTCAGAAAAAATGGTAGAGATGGAGGAGAGGTCAGATAGGGACAGCAAGAGAGGAAGGCTGACTGGTAAACAACTGGCCATTTGCATCATCACGGTCAACTCTACTTTGAGGAGGCAGCTCTTCCCCAGTCACATTTTGAGTGTCTTCCAACCTGTGGGGCTCATTTTTCAGCACTGTATCTGACAGTGTTTCTCTGCTATTCATAAGGTTTTCAGTGACTAAATATTTGGAAATAGTTCATCACTCCTGCTTCCTAGTCTGTCTTCGTCTGGAAGCTCATCTGAAACCTGTTCACCATGGGTGACCCTGCTGGTATTTAAAATACTGGTGGCATAGCTTCCAGAATCACAGCAACTCACAAGCCACATTGACAAACTGACATTGGAGCAGCGGCAATCCAGATATAGAAGTATATGAAACCTACAAGACTCAAAATAGGGATCTAGAGATATCAATGTATAAAGAAGTCAACTTGAAAACAAAAAGAGGGAATAGTGTAGATACAGAACTTCCAAATGGCAAGGAAGTCAAGTAGATTTCAAGGTAAAACAGACTGTTTTAAGCAGGGAAGATATTAGTAAATTACAGAGCATCCTCAAAGAGAAATAATCCACCAACATATCAAGATAAAAAAAAGACAAAAATCAGAAAGACTTTTTAAACATTAACTCAACAGAAATGAAAATGAAGAAAACCCACAAACAAAATGAACTCAGCATAGAAAATTATGTGGAACAAAGAATATAGCAGCACCACACACATACACAAACACACACAAAAAAAAACACACATAAAACTAACAACAATCAATTCATACCTATTGATAATTACACTGAATGTAAATGGATTAATTGTACTAGCCAAGAGACTTAAGGAGCAGAATGAATAAGAAAACAAGATCCTTCAATATGCTGTCTATAAGACACATATCAAAAAGATGGAGACAGCCTAAATGCCCATCAACAGATGAAAGGTTAAACAAACTTTGGTACATACATATATAATGGAACACTACAAAATGCTGAATTATAATGATGAATCTGTGAAACACTTCACAGTATGGTTGAACCTGCAAGACATTATGCTGAGTGAAATTAATCACAAAAGGACAAACATTGTATGAAACCAGTGTTGTATAAAGTTTTGAAAAAAAAGGTTTTCTTGATAAAAGAAACAATCCATGATGGTTACTGGGGGGGTGGGTGAGAGGGGTAAGGCTAGGGTTAGGCCATGTTAACATGGGTGACAGGGCAAACAGTATACAACAAGAGGGAAGTTAGCAGAGAAAAGATGAAGGTAGTGGGAGACACGGAGGAATGCTATAGCTAAAGTGAATAGAGGTAAATCATTGGAGTAAAAAATGCACACTAGTCTGTAGAAATATAACCCCAAAGGGAGTTTTACCTGGAGGGGATTGCAACCATGTAGTAAAGCAAAATGTATGGCTTATTGAATATTAAACTGATGATCTTCTCTTCATTCAATTCACAACAAAGTTAAAAAAAAATAAGAAGAAGAATATTTGTCTTCCATTTTAAAAGAATATCTGAATCCAGGGTTTCTGAACAAAGCTAATATGATAATCATCAACTATGAGTCTTAAAATATTCCATGATCATAAATATTCGATATTCCTGTTCCTACACAGTGTCTATCCCAGACTCAGGAAGAAGAATCCTACTTAATTTTTTTTTTTTTTTAATGCAGAAGCAAGGTGTTTTAATAGCAAGCAGATGACGCTTTTATTAGTTAGGAAACAGCATCAGAGAATAACAGACCAAATCCTAATATGCTTCCTTGCTGAAGACTCTAGACTTACAGAAAGAGAAAGGCTGTGTGGTGATAGCCAGGAGGCAGGCTTGCAGAATGTGCCCTTTGGTTGCTTAAATGATTATATATTCCTAAGTGTTTTTGTGTACACCCTCCCCACCCCTCCTCCCCCAAAATCCTGAAGGAATAGAATCAAATACCATTGAATGATGATGCACAGAGGAGATTGTAATCATTGCAATAAAACCATTAGTGTAAAACTGATGTTCTCCCGTATAAACTATCACTTAATTTGCAATAAAAAAACTTATTTTTAAAAATCTTAATGTGCATTCATATACTATCTGGCTATGGTATCATCCATGCATGGTTATTCAACTATACTAAGGGGCCAATGGAGTCTTGTAGTGCAGCTGTTAAAGCTCTTAGCTGCTAATCCAAAGGTTGATGGTTCAAATCTACCAGCTGCTCTGCTGGAGAAAGATGTGGCAGTCTGTTTTTGTAAAGATTTATAGCCTGTGGGGCAGTTCTGCTCTGCACTACGAGGTTGCTATGAGTTAGAATCGACTGTAAAGCAATGGGGTTTAAGATGTGAAAAGGGCTCCTAAAGAACCTAGGTCACCAGGCTAAAGTGATGAGAAGCAATCACCATAAAGGTAAGACCAGAGACCAGGACCACTCTTCCATGTGCAGGTACCAGTGAAGTGCAAAGGTAAAGGAGAGACTTGAGATTAGTTTAATAAGTCCACGAGGAATAATTTCATTTGCCTCAAATGTATAGATATTTCAGTTACAAGTTATCTTTTCCTCAAATTACCCAGATAATTCTTTTTGTTCTCCACTGAACTTTGCTTGGGTAGACATGACTCATGAGAAAGCACCTAATAAGGACTTTTAACATCAAAATATTGAGGGTCTCTTCTTTGTTTTAGTTGTTACTGTTATTAAGGAATGTTAAGTCTCTGGGTGGCACAAGTGGTTTAGGATCAGCCAGTAACCTAAAGGTTGGTGTTTTGAACCCACCCAGCAACCCCACCAAAGAAAGACTTGACAATCTGCCTCCATAAAGATTACAGCCAAGGAAGCCCTCAGGAGCATTTCTACTCTGTAATGTAGGATCTCCATGAGCCAGAAGTGACCCAATGATAATAAGTGTTTCCTATTTGTTTTTTGTAGTAAGGAATATTGTATTGTCCTCTGTTCTTCCCTTAAAAGTACTTAAATTTTAAAGTCTGATAGTGTATCTCCACTATATCCTCTTCAAAAATAATTTTGGAATCTGTTTTTTTCCATATAATAAAGGAAAATAGCTTAGAAACCTACTCTGTACTTAGAGAAAACACTATGGCTATGACTTCCCCAGTAATTTGAGTTGTTCTAGTTAAGTGCTGTTGAGTCTGTGCCATCTCCTAGCAACCCTGTATAGATTTTCTAAGGAGTGGCTGGTGGGCTTGAACTGCCATCCTTGTGGTTCAAACCAACCTTGTAATCCAGTGGTTGCCTTAAAGCACCACAATCAGAACTACTTAGATTTAGTTAGGGAATTTGTATTTGGGGTTCTATTTCTACAGACTACTCTGTATATTTTAATCCAATGATTGGGCTTTCAATCATGTTCTGTAATCCTTTCTCTCTATTCAAGAATATGCATTTTAATTACCAGAGTGTAGTTTCAGTTCTCATTATTTTGTGAATATAAAGTAAATATTTAAATTGGATTCCAATTAAAGCCAACTGTTTCAGTGCTAGCAAGTGAAATGTGTCAGCTTACATCCAGCACACGTTTTTCTTTGTTCATGGGAGGGGCAGAGCTTGGTTGTCATGGAAAGTAGATTTGGGAGTTCCTTGTACTCTCTGGTAGAAGTCAGTTAAAAGTTTGAAGCATCTAAAAATTCCATCCTGTGGCTTTTATTTAATTTCTGAGGTTATTAAATTATTAATCTAGAAATCAAAATCTCTTAAAATAAAATTTTAATTTTGCCTATTTTTTGATGTAGCATGTTAATTTTTTTAATGCAACATGTAGAAGGATGTTGAGATATAAAATAACATGTTAAAATCTGTCTCTGATTCATCTCTGTCTGCCTGGTACTTGTCTCCACTATTAACTGCTTGGAACATCTCCTTCCAGAAATTTCATGCAAATATCGACATTGATATATTTGTATGTGTTTTCCAACAGTGAAGTCATACCATGTGATTATTAGGAATAAATTTCTTATAACTGTATGCTATTATGGCTCATTTTCTTTAAAAGGCTACTTAGAGTCTTGTTGTACCTTGATATTTTCAGTCAAGTCTCTTTTAGTGGACTTTTAGGTGGTTTCCAACTTTTCACTAGGACGAACAGCATGGAAACAACCTTGCAGGTATTCTTGTTACACTTGTGTATAAGTATTTCAGTATGCTTGATTCTTAAAACAGTAATTTTCAGGACAGAAGTTCTTTGAGGGTGCACACCTACCAGCAGTGTATAGGAAAGCAAAGATTATTAATTCTTCCCTTAGAATTGTGAAGGCCTTTCCAACACTGTGACATTGTTGTTGTTAGGTGCTATCAAGTCAGTTCCTACCCATAGTGACCCTGTATAGGGTTTCAGAGGCTGCAAATCTTTACGGGAGCAAAAATTCTCATCTTTTTCCTGAGGAGTGGTTGGTGGGTTTGAACTGATGATCTTGTGGTTAGTAGTTCAGTGCTTATCCTACAGCATTGCCAATATGCCACATACTTTGTTCCTGCCAGTCAATAAACAATTTTAATGATTGCACTGAGCCTTTGGCTTTGTATTTGTGCCATCTTTAGCTCTGATCCAAAACACATTGGAGCATAATTATGACTTACTGACCCTACCCAGTTTGTAATTTTTTTTCATAATCTGACTCTGTCCAATTGAAACTTTCATAAATCAAACCCACCAGCCACTCCTTGGGGAAAAGATGAGGCTTTTTTCTCCCAAGAAAATTTACATCCTCAGAAATCCTATACAGTCAAATATGTTGAGATATTTATGGATGGATGAAGAATAGTTGCAAGGAAAACTCATGTACTTGGTCTGAAAGCATACTGTAAGAAAACTTTGTGGTTAGGTTAAATATATTTAATGGTCTAAATTCTCATCTGCTTAATTGTTGTCTGTTAACACTGAGCTATTTTCATAGTTCAAGTATATAATTAGGATTGATACAGAAACACTTAGGGTTCTGGGAACTCTCAAAAAAAAAAAAGTTATTAATGCCTTACAAAGTTTGTTTTCGTAACTCTTGCTGTAGGCACTTCTGGTCAGATGGCTGGGCAGCACTAGTTTGCAGTGAGCAGCTTGCCTGAGCAGTGCTAAAAGACAAATCTGGATACTAGAAAATCCAAAGACTTTACTGTCCTCTTTCAAGCCATTGGGACAGTGGCCACCTGGCATATATCCCCTGGTGATCACATTGCAGGACAATTTGAGTGACACTGTTCTATACCTCCTTAAATAACCTATGCCCCTAGATTCCTGAGTGATGCCCTTACTCTGGGTGTGGGTGTTTTAAATCTCTTGCATCTCAGTTATTTTCTCTCCTATATAGAATACTGGCTCCTGGTGTGGTGCTGTAGGACAAGCACTGTACTGCTAACCACAAGGTTGGCAGATCAAACCCACCAGCTGCTCCTTGGAAACCCTATACGAGTTTGCTATAAGTCAGAACCAACTCGACAACACTTAACAACAGCATGCAGCCCATATAAGGTTTCAGTAAAAGTGCATCTTTGTTCCAAGAAGTTATTCTCTTAACAAAAAAAATAAGGGTTTCAAGAAAGCAATATTTTATCTGAGCCTTTCTCTGTCTCACTTTAATGCCACAGTTAAGGAAAAATAACATTCACCTAGCTCACATGGGTATTGTAATTCAAATGCAAAACATGAGTCACAATAGAATTAATGAAACTTTAGTCCCAGCTCAGCTTCTGTTAAGGCCATCACTGACCTTATTGCCTCCTTGCCACATCTTGAGTTTGCAAACATACTGCTGAAATGCTAGGGCCCTCTCTCCCTTTTACATCAAAGCTTTGGTATGACCTCTATGCTTTACACCTATGGCTTTGCCCATGGCCCTAGTATGTTCAGGTAAATCACCCTGGAAACTGATGCTTTCTTTGTTTTCCCTCATGATATCACAGTATTTCCCAAACTTTCTACCTTGCATTCAGGATCATCTTTGTAACAGACAAATTTGAGGATGTTTGTCTATGTTTCAAATTTGTTCCTAAATCCCCTAGTGGTTGGTTCTCAAAATTTCATCTGCATCAGAAACTCCTAGGTAGCCTGTAAGGATGACTCCTCAGCTTCACTCCCTTCTGGGAATCTGATTTAATAGGTCTGAAACTTTTTCAATAATCTGCATTTTAAGTTCCCTAGAGCAGAGCAGTCTCAATCTTTAATGTACATACCCATCACCTGGGATCTTATTAAAATGCAGATTCTGATTCAGTCAGTCTGGTGGGCCTGGCATGTGGTGTTCTAATAAGTTCTTAGGTGATGTTGATGTTGCTGGTTGACAAGCCACGTATTGAGTAGTGGGGCCTAAGAGAGTTCTGATACAGATAAATAAAAACACTGGTCTAGATGCAAGGATAAAATTCAGACTTTCTAGGAAGAAATACTTCCAACACATGTAGTTTTGCTTGTTGTTAAAATTTTGCATCTTGCCTTTCCTGTCTTCAATTACTTTCCAGTCCTGTCCTTTGTGGTCTTGTTGTTGTGGTGGTTAAGTGCCATCAAGTTGATTCCAATTTGTAGAGACCCTATAAAGGGTTTCCAAGGAGTGGCCTACCAAACTGACCATGTAGTGCCGTGCATTGTGCCCCAGCGCCACTCCAGGATTAGAAGTGATGAATTACACATACTCCTCCAACCATAACAAGATGCCACTGCTTCCATGCCCTTGTTTACAGGAGCTATCTCCTGGTGTGG
This sequence comes from Chrysochloris asiatica, assembly GCF_000296735.1. Taxonomy (NCBI): domain Eukaryota; kingdom Metazoa; phylum Chordata; class Mammalia; order Afrosoricida; family Chrysochloridae; genus Chrysochloris; species Chrysochloris asiatica. The sequence continues at coordinate 13,847,251 of NW_006408549.1, read as the reverse complement.
TGCTATAGGATCAGCACTGGATAGTGAACCACAAAGTCAGCAGTTCAAACTCATAAGCCTCTCCTTAGAAACCCTATACAAGGTCACTATGAGTTGGAACCAACTTAACAGCACTTAACAGTATCTTTCCTCTGACTGTCCAGTAGGTGAAGATATATCTGTTTGTTAAGTTAGTCCTTGTTGGGACGTTCTCTCTGACTTTCCCAGGCAGACTTGGATGTTCCCTGCCCTGTGCTTGGATTCACCTGGTCTCTTATTGATTAGGAGTATTGCAGTCGTTTGTTGGAATGCCTAACTCCTCTACATATTTTTGTTGCTGGTCGGTGCTGCTGAATCAGTTTAGACTCATAGAGACCCCATAGGATAGAGTAAAATGACCGCATAGGATTTCCTCGGTTGTAATTTTTATGGCAATAGATTTCCAAGCTTTTCTCCCATGCAGCCATTGGTTGGGTTTGAACCATCAACCTTTCAGTAAGCAGTTGAGCATTTAACCATTGTACCACTGTTAATTGTTGTTATTAAATGCCTTTAATTCAGCTACAACTCATAGCCACCCTATATAGGGGTTCCAAAGAGTGGCTGATGTGTTTGGATTGCTGACGTTGCAGTTCACAATCTGGTGCTTATCCTACAGTATCATCTTCTGTCTTTTCATCTTTGTATCCCAAACTCCTGTATCCTGTATTCTGGCACATTAAAAACAACCAAGCCCACTGTCATCGACTCCTGTCCCCCTCATAATGACCCTGTATAGGGTTTCCAAGGATATCAATCTTCACAGGAGCAGAAAGTCTCATATCTCTTCCAACAAAGAGCTGGTGGATTTGAACTGCTAGCCTTGCAGTTAGAAGTCCATTGCTTACCATGGCAGTCCCATGTGTGCTAGAGTAAACCTATGCTCCATACGGTCTTGACTAACTGAATTTTCAGAAATAAATTGTCAAGCCTTTCTTCAGCGGCATCTCTGGGTAGGCTGGAACCGCTGATCTTTTAGTTCACAGCCAAACAGTCCTAACTACTTTTAGTTCACAGCCAAACTACTAAGGATTCCTACCTGGAGTCCTGGTGTAGCGCAGCAGGATAAGCACTAGACCTCAAAGTCGGTGGTTCACACTCACCAACCACTTCTCACAAACCCTATACAGGATCACTATGAGTTAGAATCAACTCGACAGCACATAACAACAACATCACAGGCTTCCTACCTAGTACACTGCTGTTGATATTGTTATTAAGTGCCACCAAGTTGGTCCCCACTCAGCGATCATGTACAGGGTTTCCAAGGAGTGACTATCTGGGGCTGAATGACTAGCTTTATGGTTCAAATGGCCTTGTGGTACAATGCTTATCCTATAGTGTCACTACATAAATGTCTGTTAAATAGTGGACTGAATCGATGAACACTGAAATGTCTCTACCTCTTTCATCTAACTGTCTCTTTGAATCCATTACCCTGACTTCCAGACACAGGCCCAAGTTATTAAGTCGTAAAACAATTTGAATGGCACTGAGCTACACCACCTTCAAATAAATCTTACTCCTATATTCTCAACCTAGCTTCCTATCCATGACTTGACTCATAGTGACCCTATGCATAACAAAATGAAACACTGCCCGGTCCTGGCTAACCTCACAATTGTTGCTACGCCCAAGCCCATCACTGCTGCCACTATGCCAGTCCATCTCGCTGGGGGTCTTCCTCTTTTTCTCTGACCCTCCATTTTATCAAACATGATATCCTTTCCCAGGACTGGTCCCTCCTGACCATATGTCTAAAGTTTGAGAGACGAAGTCTGGCCATCCTGGCTTACAAGGAGCACTCTGACTATATGTCTTCCAACACAGATCTGTTTGTTCTTTTGACAGTCCATGGTACTTTTAATATTCTCCTCCAACACCATAACTCAAATGCATACAGGACATGGGTGTTTTAATTCTTTCTCTTCTCAGAGTAATTTCCTTTGCTATCTAATATATTTCAGGGGAGTGGTTGTTTGTCTCGAACCATTTCCTAGCCGGTTGGAATGAACAAATAGATGAATGAAGGCTAGATAGGTGTCAGCACCAAAGCCTTTAGTTATTATCCATCTCTTGTGCTTTATTAGGCATGAAATCATTTGTGCTGGACCACAAAGTCAGTTTGAGCTGCAAGGTCGGAGGTTCACACCCACCAGCCTCTTCTTGAAAACCGTATACGAGTCGCTATGCATTCCAACTGATGCGACGGCACTTAACAACAACAACCATGAGATGAACGGAATCCTGGTGTGGTGCAGTAGGAAAAGCACTTGACCTCAGGATCTGTTTGAGCCACAAGATTTGTAGTTTCAAAGTCACCAGCCACTCCTCAGAAAACCTATGCAGGATCCCTGAGTCAGAATCAACGTGATGGCACTTAACAACAAAAACAACAACAACATTGTGATGGCTAGAACTGTGATTGCCTCTGTGGGAACAGAGCAAATAATTTCAAGGGTCTTATATAGCCAGTGGGCCGATGTTCCCCATCCCTGCTTTAAATGATGTGATTTGCACCACTTACTATTTTTAAGGAAAGTACAATAAGTAATGCATTTTGCTTTTTGCCACAAACATGTTTGTATTTAATTCATGGCTAAATAGACTGTATTTTGACAACCACAATCTAGAACTGATTTATTGCTCACTTGTGTTTTCTTTCTTCTCTAAAGAAGTCTGTGCATTGATAAATCAGACAAGGGTGCTTTCCATTTGTTATTTAAATATCAACAAAGAATTCCATCTGGAGGGTTATACAAATTAATTAAGGAAGTTTCAGTGATCATTCTGAAATGTATCCCAGTGGCTTATATGTAATTAAGAGGAACCTTGGTGGCACAATTGTTAAAGCATTTGTCTGCTAACCGAAGTTTCAGAGGTTCAAATCCACCAGCTTCTTGCTCTGTGGGAGAAAGATGTGGCAGTCTGATTCTGTAAAGACTGATGACCTGGGAACCCTGTGGGGCAGTTGTATTGGGCCCTACATAGTTGCTAGGAATCAGAATCAAGTCCACAGCACTAGATCATGTGTGATTATATTTACCATTTCCATTTTTTTCAGTCAGTATAATACATTGAAGAGAAACCTTAACAAAATGCAGTTCATCTCTTGGCAAAGTCTCATTAACGATGAGGACCATTAATTTATTAAGGGAAAGCTCTAGATCTTTTCAATATATGGATTTCTCTTATGCCAGATTTTTCTCATTTTAGAAATATATAATCAGTTTTGTAAGTAAATACAAGGTTGTGTTTATTAACGTAGGACCCCTGTGTGTTTCCATCTTTCTTATTTTAATTGTGATATCCAGTGTATTATTTATTCCTACCAGTTGAAAAATGTGATGAGCCTGCATTTTTCTCCACCCAAATTGACAGGAGCAGGTGCATAGGAGGTGGCAATGGAGACTTCTCTCCTGGTTTTTACAGCAGTACTGATTCCTACCTTGAGAGCTTACCTTCTTGAAAAGTGTCCCATAAAATGTAGCTTTTTTTCCCCCTGAAATTACTACCCTATTCTGATCTATAATAACATGTAATTGAGAACAATTTTTTATTGAAACAGTCTTGCTGATAGATCAGATACATTTTTTTTTCCTATTTGTAGGAAAGAATATTTCTTCAAGATAAAGATAACAATTGTAGCTTATTTTTGTGGGTTTTTTTTTTTTTTCATTTACTAAAATGAGTGTATTTTCATTTTAAAAAAGAAGAATTGATGCATTTGAGTTATGGTGTTGAAGAAGAATATTAAAGGCAAAATGAACCACCAAAAGAACAAACAAATCTGTTATGGAAGAAGTACAGCCAGAATGTTCCTTAGAAGCCAGGATGGCCACACTTCATCTCTCATACTTCAGCCATATTATCAGGAGGGATCAATCCCTGAAGAAGGACATCATGCTTGATAAATTGGAGGGTCAGTGAAAAAGAGGAAGACTCCCAACGAGATGGATGGGTACAGTGGCAGCAGCAATGGACTCAAAGCTTAGCAATGAATGTGAGGTAGGTGAAGGACTGGGCAGTGTTTCATTCTATTGTGCAGAAGGCTGCCAGGAGTCAGGACTGACTTGAAGGCACCTAACAACAACAACTGACACCTCAGTTCATCTCATTTGAAAACCTTCCAGTTTTCATTTATAGATAACTTTTATTTGTTTTACTCATTATGGAGCTAATAATTTTAGTTTTTTTGTTGTTTATGAATACTTAAACATGTATTTATTTCTGTGTTTTCACGTTTCAGAATATTTTTCTCAGCACTTGGGTGAATATGAGAATGTACTAGCAGCACTTGAAGACCTAAATCTTTCCATCCTGAAGGCAATGGGCAAAACAAAGAAAGTAAGGAAATAACTGATGTTTTTTTTTTATATGAGCTCTTCATTGAAAATTACGTTTCTTGAAAATTATATCTATTTCCTAATTTATCATGAAAGCATCAGTATCAGTATCTTTTATCACTGATTGTTTTATTCTTGCTATTAAAAAACTATTTTATTCATTTGTAATATAATTACAAAGCACTAAGTGTGTGTCAGATACTGTATTTCATCCCGAGAATACTAAGATAAAATTTATTTGTTCTAAGAAGATTTACACCCTCGGAAACCCTATACAGGGTCGCTATGGGTCGGAACCGACTCGATGGCACATAACAACAACAACAACAAAGAAGTTTATGGAGTCCTGGTGTGGCACTGGAGGATAAATACTGGACCGCAAAGTTGGTTTGAACCAAAAGGTCGATTGTTCAAACTCACCAGCCACTCCTTGGAAACCCTGTACAAAGTCATTATGAGTCCTGTGCCACTAGGTAACAGACAATGGAAAGGGAATGGGCAAAAGCCACTGCCCTTTTCAGAAGGGTTTTTTAAATGAAAGCGTGATGCAATGTACCTATATGACTTTGGAGTCCTGGTGTGGCGCTGTAGGTTAATGCGATGGGCTGTAAAGTTGCTTTACTGCAGCAATAGCATGTGGCTTTGACCATTAAAAAGTATATGTTATTTAAAAAAAAAGTATATGTTCTGAAGTATATTAAAACAAACAGCTGCCTTTAAATCCATTGCAATTCATGGTGACCGCATGTGAGTCAGAGTACAACTGTGTTCCTTCAGGTTTGCAATGACTGTTTTTGAATGTAGGTTACCAGACCTTCTTTCCAATGTGGATGCCAGCCTCCAACCTTGAGGCTAGTATCTGATTGCTTAAAAACTTGCAACACCCACGGACTCTTAAAAGACATCCTAGGAAAACTTTTATTTAAAATTACCATGCCAATTGAATGAACATTATGTCTTAGCATTGATCAAAACATCTTAGATGAAAATCAAAATATCTGAAAATAATTTGCAGCAAGTCTAATAACAGTATAATGACCATATTTTGCCTATTAGTTTTTTTGCTAGAAATTAGAATTTCTATAGTCATTTCTTTAAAAATGAAAATTTCCAATAATTAGACTGCTTAAGACTTTTATTTACCAAGAAATTCCCATTGTTCTACAGAGGGGACAGATTATGATCAGCTATTATCAAGGTTTGTTAAAAGACCTGGAGAACATTTTAGACTGAATAACACAATCATACTTTGGAAAAATCTGTCAGTATCATCTGCTTATTCTTACTATGCATGTCTTTTTCAGATTTCTGTTACATTCGATGTATGGGCAATATCTCCTACTTAGTAGCTCAGTAGTCAATGACCTATGTCTATATATGTTGTTGTTGCTAAGTACCATGGTGTCGGTTCCAACTCATAAGTGACCCTGCACAGGATCTCTGAGGCTGTAGATCTTTACAGGTGCAGAACACCTCATCTTTCTTCCATAGAACTGCTGGTAGTTTCGGACTGCTGACCTTGAGGTTGGTAGCCCGACTCGTGACCACTATGCTACCAGAGCTATGTCTACATATACGTGTGTTCAAATATACATGTTGTTGTTGGTAAGTTCCGTTGAATCGGTTCCGACCCATAGCGACCCTGTACAGGGTTTCCGAGGGTGTAAATTTTTACGGGAGTAGAAAGCCTCATCTTTCTCCTGTGAAGCGGCTGGTAGTTTCAAACCGCTGACCTTGTGGTTCGCAGCCCGATTCGTAACCACTACGCTACCAGAGCTCCATTTCAAATATACATACACACATATATTTATGTTTGAAAATAGTTTCATATGTGTGTTTACATATATGCACATCTGTATGCACACACATATGTACAACATTCAAAACCTATTGCCATCAAGTTGATTCTATGTCACAGCAACCAAATAGGACAAAGCAGAATTGCTCCATAGGGCTTCTATGCTGTAGACCTTTATACAAGTAAACTGCCTCATCTTTGCCTGTGGAGCAATAAGTGAATTCAAACCACCAACCTTTCAGTTAGAAGCCATCAGAGCTCCAACTGCAACTTCAAATCCCAAGAAAATCAAGTCCAGTGTCATTGAGTCGATTCTGACTGACAATAATAATTTACAGAGTTTCTGAGACTGTGCGTCTTTATGGGACAACCTCATATTTCTCCCTCGGAGACACTGTGCCACGGCCTTATGATTAGCAGTCCAGTGCTTATCCTGCAGCACCACCAGAGCTCTTAACTGCATAACCAGGGCCACTTATATACACTCTTACATACATTTATATCGTTTACTTTTGTATGTTTGTTTAAAGGAGTTTTGGTGGCATAGTGGTTACAAGTAGGTCTACTAACCTCAAGGTCAGCAGTTGGAAACTAAACTCAAGGTCGGGCGTTCTGGTTCCATAATGATTTACAGCCTCGGAAACCCCATGCAGGGACACTGTGAGTGGAATCGACTCTACCACACATAACCACCACCAACACCATGTGTGTTTAAGCTTTAACAATATGAAAGAGTATCAGACAGATTCGTTTTGTTCTTTCTATTATAATCAGAACTACCTTGTTCAAGGATTAGACCTCTCTCAGTAAGTAGGCCACTCCCGTTCACCACCTGCTCACCACAGCAAAGAGTTCATTTATTATAATCAGTTGACTTCTTAATGAAGCGTCATTGTTTGAAATACCCTTACAATAATTCGATTGTTTAAATTCCTTGGGTATGTAACCTCCTAGATAAGTAAACTTTAGTCATGTTTCTTCAATAAACACGTCTATTAAATAAGTTATTAGTCCTATTCTAAAATCTCTATATAAGTTTAATTAGTTGGATTACAGTAAACACAGTGGGCAAAAAACATATAATAGAAAAGAAAATCTTTCTGGGGTAATTATTCTGCCACATTTTGTTGTTTTTCAAGTACTGTTACCAAAGTCCTTTGGGCCATTTCCTTTTAAATAAGAAAGCCACAGCAACTTTCCAGTGGTAAAATTATACCTTGAGTTTTAGAATTGTAGCTCTGAGATAGTAGCTCCAAGCAATCTGGAATATGAAAACATTTTCTCTTGACTTCCTCAGATTTATTAGAAATGGCATAATAACTTCATCCCTTGAAGACTTTTCTCCAGAAATGGTAGCTTTCAGATTTGCCAGTTGATGGACTAGCTTCTCTTCTCATTCAATAGATCTTATTTTAAATACATTAGCCTTAGAAAGATCTTCTCTGGCTACCATATCGAAAGTAGGTCATCTCTATTAGAGCTTAAGGTTTCTTTCTTGCTGACAGTTATCAGAATGAGTTACAATGGTTTTTCTTATTTTATTTTATTTTTTTTTTTTGTAGTCTGACAAGAGGGAGAAGGCCCAGATATGTTTTGTTCACCACTCTATATCCAGATCCCAACACAGGGCTTGACAATTAAAATACACCCAACAAATATGTATTTATTTAATGTACATTGTACAACTCTAAATGTTAAATGCTCCTCAAAGAAAACTTGCTCCTTTTAAAAAGCGTTCAGATTTTCTTTAACAGCAAGGAAAAGCAACTATATGATCTCCTTATTTTCTCTCAAATATGCATTAAAATCATGTTCTTTTCTTTGCACTAATATGATGAAGCCTTGTGGGGCTTAAATCAAGGTCAATATTTTATTTTGGTCCTATGAGTACAAAATGTTTTCCTTGGCAGTGACTATTAAAAATATGCATGGTCCATATCATCTTTCTGATTAATTAATCAAAGATAGACAAATGTCCTGGATTTAAAAACAAACAAAAATGATGAGGGCAATGAAGGAACTGTCAAAAATAAAATTAGCGAAGGCCCTGTATGCTAGCTGAAAGATGAGTGAAACACAGGAATTTGAACATTTTTCTTGCTACTGTTGAGCTGACATTTTCCTCCACCTTGTCTAGCATAATGAAACCTTCTGAGTGAGGAATCTTTTAAAAATCTCTATATTATATTTTTGCCCTGATGAAAAGTTCTGTCTCAGTAGGAAGAGTTGGCTGTTTGAAACTTTTATGAAAAATGAAATGCAAACTGCTTGTGGTCTAGCTTGGGTGTCAGTGCATCTGTTTGCTGTGTTGAAGAACAGATAAAATGGGTTTTAACTGCTTAACTGAAACTCCAGAAGGTGCCTTGGGACAGATATAGTCTGTCTCATTGTTTTTCCATCCTCCTCCTTTCTTCTTAACCCTAGACTTTTGACAGATCCCTAAGGGCTACATGGATTGTTTTACTTTGCTTATTTTTCTGGAACTAAATACAATAGGTCAAATTCCAAAAGGTCAGTTGAATTGCTTGTAGGTGTCTAAAACCAGAACTTTCCAGCTGACTTTAGAATTTTCTTACAAAATATCACTTTTGTCAGGGTTTTTTTTGTGTGTGTCCACAAATGGTTGCTAACTTATATCTGTAGCATGTGATGTGGTTGCTATCTCAAAGCAAATGTAGAATTTTTATCCTACAGTTAAAAAATCCATAGTGTGCTTCCCAGTATAAACATAGGAGTCCTGGCATGGTGCTGTGGGTTAATCGGTCAGACTGCAAAGTCATTTGAACTGCAAGGTTGGTGGTTCAAGCTCCTTGGAAACCCTATATAGGGTCGCTATGGGTCGGAATCAACTCGGTGGCACTTAACAACAGCAACAACATACAAACAAAAGTGAGATTCTCTGTTAATTGGTAAGGTTTAAAAGATCAAGATAAGCTAAAATAAATAGTGTTTTTAGAATAGACTCCTCACTAATCAACTATCTTGTTATTGCATGTGCAACTTTTTTTTTTTTTAATTCTCAGATAGTGTCTGATGGTCTGGGCCCCTCTCAGGACCTTAGTCAGGCCGAGGGTGCCCTCCACAGGCCACCTCCTCAATCAATATACCAGAGGCCTGACACTTTCTCCCTTATATTTGCAATGTCGTAGTTGGACCACAAAGTGCACAGGGTGATGGCAGATGACATGAGATTGTGAGCAGACAGGGAGAGGCATGGCAAAACAAGGAGGAATGTAGCAGGGCAGGGGCAAATGGAACACGAGCAGGGTCTCTTCTCAGGACAGTCACCGGCAGGCAGGGGACAATGAACAACAGTCAACCACTACCACCCTGACCAGTGTAGGCTTCTTGGTGGTGTGAAAGGAATGATGAGTAAGAGGGGCATGGCGTGCCAAGCACATCCCAAGATGCAAGACAGATGGTGAGCTAAATATGGTGGACTCTTGCGAAATTCTCATTTAACATAACAACCTGGCCTTTGGAACCTAATTGTGTCAAAAAGTGAGAAGTGGGTGCAGTTAGAGTGTGGTAATCACCTCACTAAGCTTAGCTAGGAAAACTTCTTAAATACATCTATGTAGATATAGAAATAAACACAGATATTGAATAGTATATTAATTGTTGTTGTTATTAAATGCTGTCAAGTGGGTTCTGACCCATAGCGACCCTGTATAGCATTTCCAAGGAGCAGCTGGTGAGCTTGAACCATGACCTTGTGCTTCAAATCTATTTTTTAGTCCAGTCCAGCACCACATCAGAATATACTGTAAATATTGCTTACATATATATTTACAACACAACATATATATGTATATACATATATATTTATAATATTTACTATATATATACACATATATATGTTGTATTGTTGTTGTGAAGTACCATCGAGTCAATTCCGACCCATAGCAACCCTGTGTAGGGTTTCCAAAGAGCAGCTGGTGAGCTTGAACCACCGACCTTGTAGTTCAAACGACTGTGCAGTCTGACACATTAGTCCACAGCACCACACCAGGACTCCTATATATATATATATCATCTAAAACTTATTTTCATAAAGCATATCCTACAATATACATTCAATGATTAAAAATAGCAATAGACTTGCTTTCTAGCACCCCTGCACCATTGTCTTTCCTTGCTCCTTCCTCTGTCTTTGGGATCCATGTTGTTGACCTCCCTGGCATCTGTACTCCCCTTCAGATCAGTCTTTTCATCTTCCCTGTCTTCTGATGCCCCTGTATTTGTGTCTTCCAGAACTGTACATTCCTTTCACTGGTTAAAAAGTTACCTTTTTTATTTATGGGAAGTCTTACTGTTAAAAAGAAGAAAAAAATATCAATAGATCTCAGAATTTCTTCTTCAAAAAACACCATTAATTACTAACCTTTTATGTAGGAGTTACCATTTTTCAATGTCCTTAATTTAGGCTAAAATGATACCACTGGTGAAATAGTGAAACATCCTCTTAGACAAGAAGCAGGCTCATTCCTTCAGCAGTATAGTTTTATTATAATCTTTTAACTGTTAACTTATGATAAAATGAAAAACTATTCTACGACTTCAGAGCAACCGTAGAAAAACGTTTTCCAAAAGCTTTATTTTACATCCTATTTTTACCATGAAATGGCCTTTTATGTAAATGTGCTAGTGGAAAGGCTATAATGGCTGGAGACATCAAAAATAGGGCAAAAGTGACTGCAGGTTTAGAATTTGATCCATTGGAAAAGAAGTCTTGTATTAGGCCCCAGTCTTAGACCCTTCTTCCAATATTGACCAGACTTCTGAGCAGCACCTTGGAAAGGCTGCCCGATCAATTGGGAGGCATGATCCTCTCAGGAGACCCACATTCCCTGAAGGACTCTAGTAATTGCTACTGTATTCCTCACTGCGAATGTTAGGAATCCTGGGCACAGGAACTCATCTCCTCGTTGTTGAGCAGGGAGGGAACAACAACGCTGAGATGAGAGACCTTCCAATTCATATGGATATGACATTTGGCATAATTTAAAGGTAGAAAGAGACCACTTTGAGGTAACAGGCACATGGTAGGGTGGGTGGTTAGTTCTGTCATTAGCTTTGTTCTAGCCATTGCTGCAGCCCTGCCCAACTCCTGGCACTTGATCTGAAACCCCTGAGCCAAATTAGCAGACAGTGTCTAGAGTGTCTCCTTTCCTACAAGCTTAGGACTTGGGTGGCTGTGAAGAAAACAGGGATGAAACTAAAAACCCAACTAACATTTATATGTTGTTAAGTGCCGTCCGTGTCAGTTCCAACTTATAGTGAACCTGTGAAGGGTTTCCTAGGCTTTAAACCTTTATGGGAACAGAAAGCCCAATCTGTATCCTACAGAGTAACTGTTGGGCTCAAACTATTGACCTTATGGTTTGCTGTCCAGTGCATATCCTATGGAGTCACTATGTTCCCTTAAACATGTATATAGTGCCTATAAAAAGATATTATTCTATTATATGTTCAGTAAAAATTGACACTGCATATTAGGTTCCCATTTGGCAATTTTTATACAAGTTATTCAGTGACATTAATTACAGTTTTCACAATTGTCAGCTTTCTCAATTGTGTTCTGGTTGTTCCATTTTCAGTACACTAGTTTCCCTACCCTCTTGTCTTCTCGTCTTTGCTTTAGAGAAATTGTTGACCTTTGGCATAATTAAAAAGTAGAAAGAGACCACTTTGAACTCAACCTTCTTTAATATGTGGTTAGTATTAGATGCAGTTGAGACAGTTCAGACTCATAGTCATCCTATATACAACAGAATGGAACAATGCAGGTTACTAAGCCATCCTCATAATCATTTCTTTGATTGTGAGCCTATTATTGCAGCCACTGTGTCAGTCCATCTCATTGAGGGTCTTCCTCCTTTTCATTGACCCTCTACTTTACTAAGCATGATGTTCTTCTCCTAATGACATGTCCAAAGTACTTGAGACGCTTCAAAGGTGCATCTTAATTGTACTTCTTACAACACAGATTTGTTCATTCTTCAGGCTGTGTGTGGTACATTTAATATTCTTCACCAACACCATAAGTCAAAGGCATTCATTCTTCTTCAGTCTTCCTTATTCGTTGTCCATCTTTAGCATGTATATGAAGTCATTTAAAATATCATGGTTTGGTTCAACACACCTTAGTCTTCTAAGTGGCATATTTGCTTTATACTTTACATGGCATATTTGCCAAACTCAGTAGCTTTGTTATTGTTGTAGGTGCCATCTAGAAGGTTCCAACTCATTGGCAACCCTATGCACAGAGCTAAATACTGTCGATCCTGCACTATTGTTGTTACACTCGAACCCATTGCTGCTGCCACTGTGCCAATCCGTCTTTCTCATTTTTGTTGAACCCTCAATTTTAACCAAGCATGATGTCCTTCTCCAAGGGCTGGTCCCTCCTGATAGCATGTCTGAAATATGAGAGACAAAGTCTCACCATCCTGGCTTCATAGAAGCATTCTGGCTGTACTTCTTGCAACACAGATTTGTTTGTTCTCCTGGAAGCCCAGAGTACTTTTAACATTCATAACAGACACCATCATTCAATTGCATTAATTCTTCTACAGCCATCCTTATTCATTGTCAAACTTTCACATGCATATGTAGCTATTTAAAATATCATGACTTGGGTCAGTTGCACCTGAATCCTCAAACTGATAATCTTTGTTCTTGAACACTTTAAAGAGGTCTTGTGCAGATTTGCTTAGTGCAATAAAATACATTGTTTGATTTCTTGACTGCTGCTTGAATGTTGACTATGGATCCGAGCAAAATGAAGTCTTTGACAATTTCAATCATTTCTCTGTTTACCATGGTGCTATTTATTGCTCCAGTTGTGAATTTTTTTCTATATGTTGAGGTACAGGTCACACTGAAGACCGGTCTTTAATCATCATGAATAAGTGTTTTAAGTCCTCTTTGCTTCCAGCAAGCAAGGTTGTATTCTCTACATATCGAAAGTTGTTAATGAGCCTCCTTCCAATCTTGTTTCCGATTTCCTTATATTATCCAGCTCCTTAGATTATTTGCTCAGTATTCAGATTAAACAAATATGGTTAAAAGGATATAACCCTGGAACATACCTTCCCTGATACTAAACTATTCATTATCCCCTTGTTCTGTTCAAATGTCTGTCTCTTGGTCTATGTACAGATTCCTCATGAGCACAATTTTGTGTTCTGGAATACCCATTTTTGCAATGTTATCCATAGCTTGTCATGATCCACACAGTTGAAAACCTTTACATAGTCAATAAAGAACAAGAAACATCTTTCTGGTATTCTCTGTTTTCAGCCAAGATCCATCTGACATTAGCAATAATATCCCTCATTCCACATCCTCTTCTGAATCAGACTTGAATGTCTGGCAGTT
>NW_006408549.1:13789899-13832388 GCF_000296735.1 Chrysochloris asiatica | reverse complement strand
CCACCAGTCACTCCTTGAAAATCCTACACAGGGCCTCTATGAATCAAAACTTGATGGCACTAACAACATCTTCCCAGAGATGCAGTCAATTAGATTCCTATGTGTTCCACCTGATGAGATCCAAGTGATTCCTTTTACATTGTTCAAAAAAGGTATTTGCAATTAATAAGTCATTGGTCTTGCAAAATTCTATCATGCAATCTCCAGCTTCATTTCTATCACCAAGGCTATATTTTCCAGCTACTGATGCTTCCCTTTTGTTTCCAGTTTTTGCATTCCGATCACCAGTAATTATCAATGCATCTTAATTGCATGTTTGGTCACTTTCAGACCAAAGAAGTTAGTAGAATTCTTCAATTTCATCATCACTGGCTTTAGTGGTTAGTGTGTAAATTTGTGGTGTATGGATATTATCCTATCACAGACAGCATTGTTCTTCAAGATAGATCTTAAATGTTCTTTTTTAATGATGAATTTCTTCTTTATTCCTCTTGAATTTCTCATTTCCAGCATTGTCAGATTCAAAATGGCCAGTACCAGTCCATTTCAACTCAGATTGCCGAGGATCTCAGTCTTTATGCATTTCATCTCATTTTTGATAGTTTCCAGTTTTCCTAGATTCATATTTTGTACATTCTGTGTTCTGATCACTAATGGATATTTGCAGCTGTTTCTCCTCATTTTGAGTTGTTTACTAGACATTATTTAATTTATTCTTTGTAACTTGTCAGTGAGGAATGTTATAAGATCGAAGTATACCTGTTTCAAAAATGAGATTACATAGTCACAAAGTGATAGTTGACTTATTTATACCATAAAGTTGGTAAGATTTAAACCAAATTACTTTCCTTTGAATTTTTTAAATCAAAGATTTGTATGGATCCATATCATATTACAAATATGCAGTCCTAGGTTTGCATTAAAAATGTCTGGTGTGAGATACATTTGGTCATTAAACAAATTTCAGAGTTCAAATATAGTTTAGAAATGATAAAAATATTTTAGGTTTTGACAGTAGAGTTATTTTCTGTTTTGTTTTAGATGAAGACATCAATGCAAATGAACAAGAGAAAGAAATTATAGACAGAACCAGATGATAATTAAATGTTGAAATTGTAGTTAAAATATCTACATGTTGTGATAAATGAAGAATAAGCAAAGTTGTAGGCAAGAAAGTTCAAATGTGTTTAAATAAGTAGCTTTTTGTTATTAAAGAAATCAAGGGGTCTTTAATGAGAAATCAAGAAGCGTTCTATGCCATGTTCAATAGGAGAAGCTTTTAACTTACTATTACAAAACAAAACCAGTTATCACCGAGTAGATTCCAACTCAAGATGATCCTATATGTGTGAGAATAGAATTGCTATAGAATTTTCAATGACTAGTTTTTTATTCCATAAGTTAATGGCCAGGACTTTCTTCAGACTGGTAGACTCAAACCACCAAGCTTTCTGTTAGCAGCTGAGTGCATTAACCATTTGCACCACTTTTTTTACTTACTAGAAAACTGCAATATATCCAAAAGAAAAGTTAATATTCTTCAAAGCAATAAGCAAAATATTAGTGGCCTTATTACCTGTGGGTAAAATGGTGAAGGACTGAAAATAATCCAACTTATTTTTTCCCGATAGCTATCTATGCCAGCACTATTTCTTTTGCCACTTACTTTAAATGCCACATTTACCATTTGCTACATATTTCTAATATCCTTGCCTTGGGACCTACTACCCTTGTCCACTGATAGAGCTATCTTTTCTAGTATGCTTAGCATATTGCTTTCAATCTTGAATACTTAGGTGTAGCTGAAAATGTGATCACGCAATCTACATTGATTGCTCCTTTTCCAACTTTTTTTCGTACCTTTTTTTTTTTTTAATGTTTTCTTGTGAATTATGTGATAGTTCACATGGGAGGACATCAGCTTCACATTGATCCTGTCGCACATCATTTCCTTGCCATGGTCGCAATCCCCTCCATGAATCATCGACCACCTAAAAGGTACACCCTGCAAGCCTGACCCCCTGTCATCCACATACCGCCCATCTCCCTCTCCAGGTCCAAAATCTCCAGCTGCTCTATCTCCCCATGTCATTGTCTCTACCTCCATCCCTGGCATCACTGCTTCTCTGGATAGGGTTCCATTCTCTGCTCTTCTCCTTCAATGGTCCCAGGGACTTCCGTTCCTAGGCTGTAAGATTAATCATTCTCCTCCCTTTGCCCCAAAAGTCCACCTTTACATTTCCAGCCCCTACAATCAGTCCTGATAACAATTATTTGCTATTGTATAGCAAGGGACCTATCTGCATCTCCTTTTATCAGCCCTGACTAAGCAGAATAGATACTACTCAGTGGAGATTCCACCTTGCTCCATGCCCTCTGAATCTAGGTTCCCTCTTGAAAGCTTGTAAGCCAATCACTTCTTGCCTCTGTATCCACCCCATTCTGGGTAGCCAGTGTCCAAGTTGCCCATCCGTGATCTCTCTGTGTGCAGAGGAGTTAGGAATGATCCTCACTGTGAAGATTTGTTCACTCTTTTGAGCTATTGCTTCTATAGGTATGTGTCAAGTTCATCAAATTGTGTCAGATTCTTCCTTTTTTTTCCCCCCTCTTCTTTCTTCTTCTGTTTGAGCTCTCTGCCTTGACATTTTTTAGATAAATTTTAATTGCGTTTTCCAATTCAAAAAAAAAAAAAAACTCCATTGGCATTTTTATTGGATTTGCATTAAATATGTGAAGCAATTTTGAGAAAATTGTCATCTGGGTAATATTATATTTTCTCATGAGTTGTATATATATTTCTACATGCTTTGAAATCTTATTTTACATTTCATTAAATTGTTTTTAGGATATTTAATATATGTTCTAAACATTTCTTGTTTAATTGATTTCTACATTTTTATATTCCTGTTGCTTTTATAAATGGCCTCTGTCTCCATATCCCTAACTTCATATCAGTAGCACATTCACAATGATTAAGTCTTGTATATGTGGTTGGTAAGTAGGTTAGCTACCATCTTAAGTAGCTACTCTTATCTTTGACACGCCATTTATCTTTCTTTGCTGATATTACTGGCTTGAATATTTAGATCCCTTTTCAATTTCTGTAAGAACTAACCCATCTCATCTCTCTTCCAGAAAGATCCATCTAAACATATTTATAGCTTCCTCATTCACCATCTCCCATTTTTCTGATTTTAACTTTGAAACTACAGTTTATGTCTATTTGTGTTGCATAAAATTTAAATTCTACTTTATTGCCACAAAGCAATAACAAATTGTGACTCTACATTGTATAATCTGACATTTTAGTGGAACAAGATCATTTAGCCATAATACTAACCATAGCTTTAAAAAGCTAAGTCACAAAATACTATAATCACAGCATGTCAAATATTAACAGATTTTTACATGTTTTTATCAGAAGAAAAAAAAATTACATAATGAACAAACTAATGGATTTAACTAATTATCAATACATTCGTCTATAACTAAATCTGGTGTTAAAAAAATGGAGAAAACTGTGTTAGCTGAAGAACCAGATAAAATATAAGGAGGGGAAACCTAAGCTGAGCCTCAGAGAATGGTCAGTACTTTATAGGAAAAGAAGAAGATACAAGAGCTAGCAGAGGATACATGATCCTTCTTTAACCTTTTAAGCAAATGCACATATATTAGAGGGCTGGTTCTGTCAGAGGCTCTCCTGGAATGTTGTTGTTGTTAAATGCCATTGAGTCAGTTCTAACCCATAGCAACCCTGTGTAGGGTTCCCAAGGAGCAACTGGTGAGATTGAACCACCGACATTTGCAGCCTGGCATTATCCCACAGCGCCACACCAGGACTCCAGTATTGTTGTTGTTAAGTGCCGTAGAGTCGATTCTGACTGAACAGGGTTTCCGAGGCTGTAAATCTTTACAGGAGCAGAAAGCCTTATCTTTCTCCCGTGGAGCAGCTGGTAGTTTCAAACTGCTGACCTCGTGGTTCACAGCCCAATTTGTACCCACTACGCTACCAGAGCTACTTGGACTCCAGTATGGGAAAGGTTTATCTATGGAGGAGGTCAGGGCATGCTGACTGTGGTCTACAACATGTCAGCGTATTTACTATTTCTTGAAATGGTGTATAAATACCAAGCAGCAATCTTTTGAATCTTGAAAATAATCGAGTAGAGAGGACTTAAAAACAAACACATACTGTTCAGTTCCTGTTTTTCAGACAGTCTGATCAGTCATCCCAAACTTACCTTCCCCTTACCATAACCAGAAATAAAATATGGTGAGAATTTACTTTTATTAGATTAGTTAGGTGCTGTACCCATGATTTTGTCAATGTCCTACCACTGAGCTGTCCCCCTCTTAGTTAGAGCTACCTATGATTTTGGATGCTTGTTTATTTCCTTTGTTGCTGTTCTTGCTGTTGTTAAGTGTTGTCAAGTAGTTGTGACTCATAGCGATCCTATGCACAACAGAACAGAACACTTCTCAGTCCTGCAACATCTTCACAAATATTGTTATTCCTGAGCCCATTGTGCCACTGTGCCAATCCATCTCATTGAGGGTTGTCCTCTTTTTCGCTGACCCTCAACTTCACCAGTCATGAGGTTTTCTTCAGGGACTGATCCCTCCTAATAATATGTCACAAGTGTGGGAGATGAAGTCTTCCCATCCTGACTTCCAAGCAGTATTCTGTCTGTACTTCTTTGAATACAGATGTGTTTGTTCTTCTGGAAGTCCCAGGTACTTTTATTATTCTTCAACAACACCATAATTCACATACATCAATTCTTCTATGGTATTCCTTATTCACTGTCCAGTTTTCACATGCATATGAGGTTATTATAAGGAGCTCTGGGAGAGTATTGGTTACAAATTGGCCTGCAAACCTCAAGGTCAGCAGTTTGAAACCACCAGCTGTTCCACAGGAGAAAGATGAGGCTTTCTGCTCCCGTGAAGATTTAAAGCCTCAAAAACCCTGTACAGGGTCGCTGTGAGTCAAAACCAACTCCATGGCACACAACAACAACATGAGGTTATTGAAAATACCATGGCAAGCATCAGGTGTACCTTAATTCTCAAACTGAACATCTTTGCTCTTGCACACTTTAAAGAGGTGTTGTGCAGCAGATTTGCTTACTGCCATAAGAAGAAGTTGGTTGAATCCTTCACTTTCATCATCATTGACTTTGGTGACAGATGGGTAAATTTGAGTAATAATAGTATTAACTGGCCTTCCTTGTAAGCCTATGGATATTATCCTATCACAGACAGCATTGCACTTCAAGATTTATCTTGTAGAATGTGTTTTTCATGATGAATGCAACATCATTCCTCTTCAATTTTGTCATTCTGAACATAGTAAACCATATGTTTGTCAGATTCAAAATGAACAATATCTGTCCACTTCAGCTCACTTATGTGTGGGATACTGATCTTTATGCATTCCATTTTATTTTTGACTACTTCCAATTTTCCTACACTCATACTTCACACATTACACCTTCCCAATATTAGTAGATATGTATAGCTATTTTTCATCATTTTGAGTATTGCCCTATCAGCAAATGAAGGTACCGAAAGTTTTACTCCCTTTGTGTCATCACTGTCAACTCTGCTTTGAGGAAGTAGCTCTTCCTCAGTTGTATTTTGAGAGCCTCCCAACCTGAAGGGCTCATTTTATGGCACATATCTGACAATAGTCTGGTACTAACATAATGTTTTTGTCTTCCAGCAGTATATCTGACAGTGTTCTGCTGCTTTTCATAAGGTTTTCAGTGGCTAAACCTTCAATACTGTCAGTTATAGTGCTGGAAGATAAGACCCTCATGTTGGAGGGCACTCAAAATATGACTGGAGAAGAGCTGCCCCCTCAAAGTAGAGTAGACCATGATGAGGTGAATGGAGTTAAGTCTTCTGGACCTTCAGTTCCTGATGGAACACAACTCAAAATGAAGAGAAAGAACTGTGATGATGGTGATGTTATGCCATGGTGTCATTTCTGACTCATAGTGCCCCTGTATAGGGTTTCCAAGACAACAACTCTTTACAGGAGCAGAAAGCCTCATCTGTATCCCATGGAACAGCTGGAAGTTTTGAACGGCTGACCTTGAAGTTAGCAGCCCAAATCATAACCATTGCACTGCTAGAGCTCCTTAGAAAGAACTCTAACATCCATTAATAATTAGAACATGGAATGTGCTAAGTATGAATCGAGGGAAACTGGAAATTGTCAAAAATGTAATGTAATGCATATACATCGATATCCTAGACATTAGTGAGGTTAAATGAACTTGGTTTGGCCATTTTCAATTTAACAATCACATGGTTTACTATGCTAGAAATGAAAAAGAGATGTGGTGTTGCATTCATCATCAAAAGTAACATTTCAAAATCTGTCTTGAAGTACAACAATGTCTGTGATAGGATAATATCCATACACCTACAAGGAAGAGCAGTTAATACCACTATTACTCAAATTTACACATAAATCATTAAAGGCAATGATGATGAAATTGAATTCTGCCAACTTCTTCAGTCTGAAATTTATAAAACATGCAATCAAGATTTATTGATAATTACCGGTGCTTAGAATGCAAAGTTGGAAACCGAGAGGAAGGATCAGTAGTTAGAAAATATGACTTTGGTGATAGAAATGATGCTGTGGATGTCATAACAGAATTTTGCTAAACCAATGACTTTTCATTTCAAATACCTGTTTTAAAAAACATAAAATATGACTACACACATGGACCTACCAGATGGAATACACAGAAATCAAATTGACTACATCTTTTGAAAGAGACCGTGGAAAAGCTCCATATCATCAGCCAACACAAAGCCAGGGACAGACTGTGGACAGACCATCAATTGCTATTATGCAAGTTCAGGCTGAAGCTAAAGAAAATTAAAACACGTCCACAAGAGCCAAAATATGGCCTTAAACATACCCATTCTGAATTTAGATATCATCTGAAAGACAGATTTAATTCATTAGACACTAAAGATCAAACAAAGACCAGAAAAGTTGTGGGATGACATCAAGAGCATCATTCCAGAAGAAAGCAAAAGGAAAAGGTTATTAAGAAGACAAGAAAGAAGGAAAAGACCAAAATGGATGTCAGAAGAGACTTGAAAACTTGCTCTCCACCACAGAGATACTAAAGCAAATGAAAGAAGTGAGAAGGTAAAATAGCTGAACAGAAAATTTCAAAGGTCCATTCAAAAAGACAAAGTCAAATATTATAACGAAATGTGCAAAGACGTGAAGTTAGTAAAGCAAAAGGGAAGAACATACTCCACAATTCTCCAACAGAAAACTGAACTAAAAATTCATGCCTCAACTGGAAGCACTGGACTGCAAAGCCTGTTTGAATTGCAAGTTGGCTCCTCAGAAACCCTATACAGGATTGCTATG
Source organism: Chrysochloris asiatica (assembly GCF_000296735.1). Lineage (NCBI taxonomy): Eukaryota > Metazoa > Chordata > Mammalia > Afrosoricida > Chrysochloridae > Chrysochloris > Chrysochloris asiatica. The sequence continues at coordinate 13,824,980 of NW_006408549.1, read as the reverse complement.
GGTCAGAACCGACTCAGTGGCACTTAACAACAACAATGGACAAAACACTGAATGATGCAGAAAGCATCAAAATAAGGAAGAAATATGCAGAGTCACTGTACCAAAAAGAAATCATTGATGTTCAACCATTTCAAGACGTAACATGTGATCAACAGTCAATGATACTGAAGGAAGAATTCCAAGGTGCATTGACGGCATTGCAAAGAACAAGGCTCTGGATATTGTTGGAATACAAACAGAAATACTTCAGTAAACTGATATACCACTGGAAGCACTCACTCATCTAAACCAAGAAATTTGGAAGACAGCTACCTGGCCAATTGAATGGAAGAGATCTATATTTGTGCCCATTCCAAACAGAAGTAACCCAACAGAATATAGAAATTATCAGAGAATATCATTATATGGCATGCAGTAAAATTTTGCTAAATAAAAACTTTAAATGGCTGCAACAGTCCACTGATAGAAAACTATCAGAGTTCAAGCTGAATTCAACAAGGAGGTGGAACAAGGAATATCATTGCTGACAGATGGATCTTGGTTGAAAGCAGAGTATACGAGAAAGATGTTTACTTGTGCTTTCTTGACTATCCAAAGGTTTTAGATTGTATGGATCATAACAAGTTATGGACAACATTGCAGAAAATGAGTATGCTAGAACACTTAATTAAACCTATACATAGACCAAGAGGCAGTTATTCGAACAGAGCAAGGGGAAACTGAATGGTTTAAAATTAGGAAAGGTGTGTACCAAGGTTGTATTATTTCACCACATTTATTCATTCTGTATACTGAGAAAATAATTCAAGAAGTTGGATTATATCAGGATTGGAGGAAGACTCATTAACAACCAGGGATATGCATATTATACAACCTTGCTTGATGGAAGTGAAAAGGACTTAAAATACTTACTGATGACGATCAAAGACCACAGTCTTCTGTATGGGTTGTGGCTCAATATAAAGAAAACAAAAATCCTCACAACTGGACCAAAAAATAACATCAAGATAAGTGACCCAAGGAATGTGGATATCATCAGGCAATATCATTAATATCACATGAAAATAAATTTTTACTAAAGATGTTGTTGTTGTTAAGTGCCTTCGAGTTGGTTCCTACCCATAGCTACCCTGTACAGGGTTTCCGAGGATAATTACTCTTTATTTGCTAGTTAGAATACTTATGTTCTTAGTAGATGTTGGAAGCTAATTTTATGCATGCTGAAATGATAAGTATAAGGTATTAAACAAAAAGTTGGTTTCTTTATCTACAACTATTATTCTGAACTAGCATTGCTTGGCATAATTTATTTTCCTTTTATAGGCCTATTTCTTAAGAACTGAACTTTGAACTGTTGAAAGCTATACAAGGGAAAGATAAATGAATGTGAACATTTTAGAGAGATTCCCAGCATAGCAAATAGTTACTTTAGAGTAAGTGAATTTAAGGTAATGGTGGAATAATTTGGAAAAGAATAGCAAGAATGGTAGTGTAAATTAAACAATATGATCAATGTCACTGGATTGTACATGTAGAAATTATGAAATGGCATATCTTTGACCATTTGTATTATCACCAAAGTTTAAAAAAACTTTTTAAAAAAAGAGAGAGATTAGGCACCAAAACAAGAAAGTACAAATAGGGAAAAACTGATGCCACATGGAGATCAAGTAACTGACGAAGAGAAGCTGAAACAATGATTTTGCCCCTGAGCAACCAAGAGAGCATTCTCCTAGAGCAGCCAGTTTCCTGAATTTGAACATCTAGGCTCTGAAAAAAATAAATTATGTTCACTAAAGCCTCCCACTGTGGTATTTCTCTTTTAGCAGCACTAAGAAACAAAGAGAAAAAATTTTCACACATAGTAGAGTGCTACTGTAACAGATACTTAAAATTTTGAAGTGGTTTTGTGTATGAGGTATAGATACATTTTGGGGGAATTCTGAGAAAACAAAAAAGGATATATATATTTGTTGTTGTTGTTAAGTACCATCAAGTTGGTTCCGACTCATAGAAACCCTGTATAGGGATTCCAAGGAGTGGCTGGTGAGCCTGAACCACTAACCTTGTGGTTCAAACTGACCTCGCAGTCCAGTGCATTAACCCACAGTGTACCACACAAGGACTCTCTCCTATCGCTGGTGTGGCATTGTAGGATCAGCAATGGACTGTGAACCATATGGTCACAATTTGAACATACCATCTGCTCCTTGGAAGGCCTGTACAGGGTCGCAGGGTTGCTATGAGTCGGAACTGACTCGACAGCACTTAACAGCAACAGTCTATACTGGTCCAGAGCTTATCCTGCAGTGCCAATATATATAGATCTATACATAGATCTATATCTATCTATCTATATACATATATATATGTAAACCAATCCAATGGCTTTAACAACAACAACATATATATGTACAATAGATATATAGTGGTGCTGTAGGATAAGCACTAAACTGGTAACCTCAAGGTCAGCAGTTCAAACCTACCAGCACTCTCAGAAATCCTATATAGGGTTTATAAATGAACAGGAATCAACTCGACAGCATGTATGTATATATATATGTTGTTAAGTGCCTTTGAGTCAGTTCCAACATACAGCAACCCTGTATTACCCTGTATATCACTCCGAGGAGTGACTGGTGGGTTTATAGTACCGATCTTGCAGTTACCATTCCAGTGTTTTCCTACAGCACCACACCAGGACTCTGTCTGTATACATATGACTTGCTTTTTATAAATAGAGCATATAATACATGTTAATTTATATTTGTTGATTTAATTAAAATTTATATTGATTCATATGTATTCATTTAATACATAGATATAATATTATAAGTAATATCCCATCACCTCTGCCATATTCTACTTACTGAAAGCAAGTCAGTAAGTTAGCCCACACTCCAAGGAAGGGAATCAAGTTCTACTTCTTGAAAGGTACTAAATATTTTTTTGATTTAATACTTTTTAAAAGTATTAAATAAAAACTTGTGGACATGCATTTAAAACATTTATAACAATATAGAAAATAGATTTCTCTGTGTTTGACTTAAATTAATGTTAAAGATGATTATTAAGAACCAGGTTTTGAAGAAATAGTTCTAATGGATGGGTGAAAATGCATCTTTCATATCTCCTAAGAACATTTCAACCCGCTCACTGATTCAACAGAAATTCTATGCTGGAACTGGAGAGGAGTCTAAGTGTTGCAACATAATACCCTTAACAGGTTTACCAAGGAGCAGGAGAGATAATGCTGGGCTAGCTGCAGTGCAAAGCTTTAAATATATTTAAGATGAATGATTCAAACAATATGTGATGCTGAGGTTCCTGGTAAGTGTCATTGAGTCAATTACAACTCATAGTGACTTAATGCACAACAGAACAAAACGCAGCCTGGTCCAGAGCCATCCTTACAATCATTGCTGAGCTTGCACCCATTGCTGCTGCCACTGTGCCAATCAATCTCATTGGGGGGTCTTCCTCTTTTTTTGCTGACCCTCCATTTTACCTAGCATGATACCCTTCTCCAGGGATTGATCCCTCCAGATAATATAACCAAAGTATATAAGACAAAGTCTCACCATCCTATTTTCTAAGAAGCATCTTTCTCCCGTAGAACAGCTGATAGTTTCGAACTGCTGACCTTGCAGTTTGCAGCCCGATTCATCTAGGTCAGCAGATTTGCCAAATGCAATATATCATTTACTTTCTTGACTACTGCTTCCATGATTGTTGATAGTGGATCCAAGCAAAATGAAGTCTTTGACAACTTCAATCTTTCTCCATTTATCATAATGTTATTTATTGATCCAGTGATAAGGGGTTTTGTTTTATGTACATTGAGGTGCAACCCAGGCAGAAGGTTGTGGTCTTTGATCTTCATTAGTAAGTATTTTAAGTCCTTTTTGTTTCCGGCAAAAAAGGTTGTATCATCTGCATATCTCAGGTTGTTAATAAGTCTTCCTTCAATACAGATACCATGTACTTCTTCATATAATCCAGATTCTCAGATTATTTGCTCAGCATACAGACAGAACAAGTACGATGAAAGAATGAAACCCTGGTGCATACCTTTCCTAATTTTAAACCATTCAATGTCCCCTTGTTCTGTTCAAATGACTGCCTGTTGGTCTATGTACTGGTTCATGATGAACACAATTAAATATTCTAGAACACTCATTCTTTGCAATGTTGTCCATAGCTTTGTCATGATCCACACAGTTTAAAACCTTTGTATAGTCAATAAAGCACAGATAAACATCTTTCTGGTATTCTTGTTCAGCCAAGATCTGTCTGACGTGAACAATGATATCCCTCGATCTACATCATCTGAATCTAATTGTGACCTCTAGGACTTCCCTGTCAATGTACTTTTGCAGCTGTTTTTGAATCATTTTAGTAAAATTCTACTTGCATGTGACATTAATGATATTGTCCAATGATTTCGTTTTGTTGGGTCAAATCTTTGGAATTGGTACAAATATGGAACTCTTCCAGTCAATTAGCTACATAACTATTTTCCAAATTTCTTGGCATAGATAAATGAGTGTCTCTTGAGCTACATCAATTTGTTGAATTATTTCCGTTTGTATTCCCAAAATTCCCAGAGCTTTGTTCTTTGTCAATGCCATCAATGCACCTGGACTTCTTCCTTCAGCACAACTGGCTCTTGATCATCTGCTATCTCTTGAAATGGTTGAACATCAATCATTTCTTTTTGTTATAGTGACTCTGTGTGTTCCTTCCATCTTCTTCTGATGCTTTCTGCATCATTTAATAGTTTGCGTATATTGTTGTTGCTAAGTGCCATCAAGTTGATTCTTACTCATAGTGACCCTGTATAGGGTTTCCAAGGAGTAACTGGTGGGTTTAAACTGCCACCTTGTGCTTTGCAGTCCAGTGATGATCCTACAGCGCCACACCAGAAGTCCATTTTGCCTATGTTGTTGTTAAGTGCCATCAAGTCGATTCTTACTCATAGAGACCCTGCATAGGGCTTCCAAAAAGCAGCTAGTGAGTTTGAACTAATGACCTTAAGGTTCACAGTCCAGTGCTGATCCTACAGTATCACACCAGGAGTCCAAATCCTTCAATATTACAAGGCAATGCCTGAATTTTTTATTCCAGTTCTTTAGCTTGAGAAATGCTGATGTGCTCTTCCCTTTTGGTTTTCTAACTATAGTTGTTTGCAGATTTCATTATAATACCTGACTTTGTCTTCTTGAGCTGCCCTTTGAAATTTTCTGTTCAACTCCATTACTTCCTCATTTCTTCCTTTTACTTCAGCATCTCCGTGCGAGAGAGCAAGATCCATTGTGGATGTCAGAAGAAACTTTTCCTTCTTTCTGGTCTTCTTGAGGACCTTTTGCTTTCTTCCTGTATGATATTCCTGATGTCATCCCACAACTCTCTGGTCTTTGATCATTAGTGTCTAATTCATCAAATCTGTTCTTGAGATCATCTATAAATCCAGGTGGGATATGTTCAAGGTCATAGTTTGAGTCTCATGAACTTGTTTTAATTTTCTTTAGCTTCAGCCTGAAATGGTATATGAATAATTGATGGTCTATTCCACAGTCTTCCTATGGCCTTGTGTTGGCTGATGATATCAAGCTTTTCTACCTTCTCTTCCCACAAATGTAGTCGATTTAATTTCTTTGTATGCCGTCTGATGAAGTCCATGTGTATAGTCTTTTTTTTATATAAAAGCTTTTATTGTGAATTGAGTGATAGTTTACATGAGAGAACATTAGTTTTGCATTCAACCTATCATATTTTGTTTCATTGCAATGATTACAATCCCCTCCATGCACCAGCAGTTAATAGTATTTGCTTCTATTCCCTCTTTCCTCTGGGTTTTTGTTTTGTTTTTTGATGTACACAAAACACACAGGAATATATAATCATTTAAACAAACAAAGGACACGTTCTGCAAGCCAACCTCCTGGCTACCAGCACACAATATTTCTCTTTCCATGAGTCTAGAGTCTTCAGCTGCCCTATCTCTCCATGTCATCATCTCTAGTGTTTCTGCTTCTTTGGATAGGGTTCCACATTCCTCTCATTCTCTTCTCCCTTGATAGTCCTAGGATCCTCTGTTTCTGGAATGCAAGATTAAGTACTTCCTACTTTATGTTACAAAACTTCTACTTTTACAGTTGTGACAATCACAGTTTATCATGATAACAATTACTAACTATTGAATCATAAGAATCTTATCTCCATCTATTTTCACCAGACCATCTAAACAAGATGAAAACTATTCAGTGGGGGATCTACCTTCCCCTGCACACTCTTAAACTAAACTCCCTCTTGAAAACTTGTAAGCCAGCCACTTCATGCCCTTATAGCCCCCCACCCCACCCTCATTTTAGGTAGCCAATTTAAGTTGCCCATCCCTATCAACCATGGATACAGAGGGGCTAGGTTTGATTCTTGATGTGAAGACACCTTCCCTCTTAGTTGGTATTTTGAGCTACTACATTAATAAGTATAGGTCCAGTTCACCAAATTATAGCAATTTACACATACCAACACCAACACCTTTATCAATTTTTTTTATCTTCCTCTAGTTAAATTCTGATAATCAAGCCATCAAGGCTAGGTCAGATGGGTGCTATCTGCAAGTTTGTGTGTTCTTATGTGTCTTCCCCCACTTCATATCAGCTGGACACTTCACTCTCAACTCTAATCCTCCATGACTAGGTTATTGTTCATGGGCTCAGAAGTTCTCAAATGTCCCCAAACTTCAGACCAACCAACCTTCCTCTTCTCTCTCTCATCTCAAGGACAATAGGAGTCTATGGAACATGGTGGAACTCAGCCCAGATCTTCATTGCTGCCTTTCCTCCACTTCTACTCACATATAGATCAATGCAATCATCAAGAAGCTTACATGCTTGCTCATGTGTTCCCTTTGAATTCTAGTCTTGGAGGGGGTATAGTTGTTTTTTTGTTGTTGTTTGAAACAGGTATTTGCAATGAGAAAGTTATTGGTCTTGAAAAATTTATTATGCTATCTCCAGTATCAGTTCTATCACCAGGGCCATATTTTGCAACTACTGATCCTTCCTCTTTGTTTCCAACCTTTGCATTCCAAGCATCAATGATTGTCAATACATTTTGATTGTATGTTTGGATCAATTTAAGATTGAAAAAGTTCACAGAATTCTTCAGTTTCATCATCACTACCTTTAATGCTTGGTGTATAAATTTGAATAATAGTGGTATTAACTGGACTTCCTTGCAGGGATAGAATATTATCCTATGACAGACAATATTATACTTCAAGATAGGTCTTTAAATGTTCTTTTTGATGACAAATGTGACACCATTCTTCTTTCAATTATCATTCTCAGTATAGTAAACCATGTGATTGTCAGATTAAAAATGGTCAATACCAGTCTATTTCAGCACACTAATGCCTAGGATGGCTGCAAGCATACATTCAGAAGAGGACGTGGGATGAACAATATCATTGCTGATATCCAATGGATCTTGGCTGAAAGCAGAAAATACCAGAAAGATGTTTACATGTGCTTTATTGACTATGCAAAGACTTTCAATTGTGTAGCTCATGACAAGCTATGGACAGCATTGCGAAGTATGATTATTCTGGAACACTTAATTGTGCTCATGAGGAATCTGTACCTGGACCAAGAGACAGTTGTTCGAACAGAACATGGGAACACTGAATGGTTTAAAATGAAGAGATGTGTGCAACAGGGTTGTATGCTTTCACCATACTTATTCGACCTGTATGCTGAGCAAATAATCCTAGAAGCTGGCTTATAGGAAGAAAAAGGTGGCATTAGGATTGGAGGAAGACTCATTGACAACCTGTGATATGCAGATGATACAACCTTGCTTGCTGAAAGTGAAGCGGACTTAAAATACTTGCTTATGAAGATCAAAGACCATAGCCTTTGGGATGGATTGCATCTCAATGTAAAAAAAAACAAAAAAACAAAAAAATCCTCACCACTGGACCAATAAACTACATTCTTATTAATGGAGAAAAGATTGAAGCTGTCAATTACTTCATTCTTTGAGGATCAACTGTCAACACTCATGGAAGCAGGAGTCACGAAATCAAATGATGCATTACATTAGATAAATCTTGTGCACACATTTTTTAAAGTGTGGAAGAACAAAGATGTCAGCTTGAGGACTAAGGTGCACCTGACCCAAGCCATGGTATTTTCAATAACCTCCTAAGCATGCAAAAGCTGGACAGTGAATAAGGAAGACCATACAAGAATTGATGCTTTTGAGTTATGGTATTGGAGGAGAATATTGAAAGTGCCATGGACTGCCAAAAGAACCAACAGATCAGTGTTGGAAGAAGTGCAGCCAGAGTGTTCTTTGGAGGTCAGGATGACCAAACTTCGTCTGTCATACTTGGGACATATTGTCAGGAGGGACCAGTCACTGGAAAAGGATATCATGTTTGGTGAGGTGGAGGGTCAGAGAAAAATAGGAAGACCCTCATCGAGATGGATTGGCAAAGTGGCAGCATCAATGGGTTCAAGCCTGGCAATAATTGTGTGGTTGGCCCGGCAGCAGGCAGTGTTTCATTCTGTTGTGCATAGGATCATTATGAGTCGGTACCAACTCGATGGCACCTAAGAACAACAACAGCAATGCCTTGGACATCAATGTTTATGCATTCCATTTCATTTTTGACAATTTCCAATATTCCTAGATTATTATTTCCTAATTCCAATTTTCTGACTATTAATGGATGTCTTTAGGTATTTCTCCTCATTTTCAGTTGCACACCATCAGCGATTGAATAGTCCAAAGGCTTTACTGCATTCATGTCATCATGATCAACTCTACTTTGAAGAGTCATCTCTTCCACAAAGAGTCATCTCTTCCACAGTTCTATTTTGAGTGCTTTCCAATGTGAGGGGATCATCGTCTCATACTATATCTGACAAAATTCTGCTAGTCATCATATTTCAAAATTCAGTATTCCGGTGGTATCTCACAGTGTTCCACTGCTATTCACAAGGTTTTCCATTGCCAAACATTCAGAAGTAGTCTTCCTCTCCTTCTTCCTAGTCTGTGTTAGTCGGCAAGTTCAGCTGCAACCTGTCCACCACAGGTGAACCCTGCTAGTATTTAAAATACTGGTGGTGTAGATTCCAGCAGCACAGCAGCACACAGGCCACCACAGTATGATGATATGTTGTTGTTAAGTGGTGTCGAGTCAATTCCGACTCATGGTGACCCTGTATAGAGTTTCCAAGGAGCGTGTGGTGGGTTTGAGCTACTGATCCTACAGTGCCACACCAGCCCTGGAGTCCACAGTACAATGATAGGAGTAAAACAGGAAAGCATCACTGTATGAATTGAATTGCATCCCCCAAAATATATGTCAACTTTGTTAGACTATGATTATGATGTTAACCATGTTAATGCTTCCCAGTTTTGTGTGATTTTCCTTTATTTTGTTATATGATATATTCATCCTCCATTCTGTGATGTTGTTGTTAAGTGCCATTGAGTCTGTTATGATTCATAGCCACCCTGTTTAGTGTTTCCAAAAAGGAGCTGGTGGGTTTGAACTGCCAACCTTGTGGTTCACAATGCGGTGCTGATCCACAGCACCACACCAGAAGTCTACCCTTAGTGATATGTGTAGGATAAGCACTCAACCACAAGGTCAGTTTGAACTGCAAGGAAGGCAGTTCAAACTCGCCAGCCACTCCTCAGAAACCCCATACAGAGTCAGAGTGAGTCCAGACCAACTCAATGGCACTTAACAACCACAACAACATATCTTAATGAGGTATGATTAGGGAGGGCTGTATATTGAGCCACAGCCTTACAAGAGTGAGTGACTCAAGTCACATACTTGCTTGAGTTGTACCTTATATCTTTCAAGAGATAAAAGGACAAAGAAGCTAGCAGAAAAGACAGGCGCCTATCATCAAGGAAGAAGAACTAGAAGTAGAGTATATCATTTAGATATGGGGTCTCTGCACTGACTTTGACCAAAGGGAAAATGAAGGCCAAGACACATGGGGATCTCTAAGGAATGCTGGACCCACAGATGTTGAAAGTGGACAAGGACCTTCACCCAGAGCTCCCAGAGAGAAAAAGCCTTTCCCTTGAGCTGGCATCCTGAATTCAGACTTTTATCCTACTAAACTTTGAAAGAATAATTTGTTTATTAGAGCCATCTACTATGGTAATTCTGTTAAAGCAGCACTAGATAAATAAAATAGTTTCCCTTTCCACCTCTGGAATGGATCATTGTAAGTGTAAGGTGATGGCAAAAACTGAGAAATTCCCAAGTTACACACCTTATTTGCATGGTCCCACCTCCACAAGGGTGCCATGTGCCTTATTTGCTTTATTAGCAGACTGTCCAGTCTAAGTACCTCCATTTGCATGTGAGTCAAAACCAACTCTATGGCACCTAACAACAACAACACCTAGTCATTTGGTGAGAGTTACAAAACCTTTGACTAGAAGAGCCATACTAAACTATACATAGCACCACACACTTCCAAACTGAGGATAATATTTACTCTGTCTTGGACTGCATTTTCTAGAGAAGCAAAACCAGTGAAGCTTACATATGTATATATACAGAGAGGTGTATGGCTCACACAGTTGTAGAGGAAATGGCTCACACAGTTGTAGAGACTGGCAAGTTTCAAGTCTGCAGGTCAGATGGCAGGCTAGGGGCTTCTCTTGACTCATGTAACTATGTGGTCTGATGGACTCAAGATTGGTAGATCAAATGGCAGGCTTCTGGCTGCAGAGGCAAATGAATTCAAGGTCAACAGGTAAGATGGCAGGCTGCTGACAACTCTCAGGATTGGCAGGCAATACAGCAGATCACTGGCTCAAATGCAAAGAATTAAAGGTCAGATGATGAACCATATACAGGATCTAGACCAATCCAAAAGCAAGCAAGCTTTGCCAAAGTGTACACATATCTTAGAAGCAGGCCACACCCTGAGAAAACTCCCTTTCAATTGATTGGCTGCTCATAGCAGATCTCATCATGGATGTGATTGCATTGTATTATTAGCTCATCATGGCTATGACTACATCTTAATTATCAAACCACTGAGAATACTGGCCTCCCCTGATACCCAGCTTTAACTCTCACACTCTTATAGTAATACAGATCTGTATTCTTTGGGGGGGGAAAAATTGTGAATATTTATGGTTATGCTATTCTATGTACTTTTAAATTTTGTAAAGTTTTTATAATTTCAATAAGCATTAATTATTACCACATAGAAACTATATGATGGAATTATCATTTTTTTCTCACTAGAAAATCTCACTTTTAATCTGATTCTTTTTGGTTGTTAGCAATCACAGATTAATTTAAAAACACAAATTCAAGGTTGCCAACCTGAATGTTTTCCAGTTTGAGTGTATTTTTACTAGGTGAGGTCAAGAGATTTTGGCTTACACCAAAAGAGAAAGCAGTTACAAAAAATGTTCAGAAAATATTTATGTAAGGCTGTATCTTGATTTTCTCAGAAACATTAAAATATATAGCTTATTACTCTTCCTTCTTTGCATTACCATTTAGTTTTACTATGAAATTGAAAAATAGTATCTCAATCAAGTGTCGTTAGGGTAAATAAGAAAATTAGTTCATATGTGTTGTATCTATTATTGAAGAGAAATGTATTTTCATTCACAGTGTGAGCAATAATGACTATCTTTTTTAAAGCAAAAAAATCAAAGAGGATTTTATTGTCCTTTAGGTGAACGTTTACATAGAAAATTAGTTTTCCATGATATTGTCTGCATTTGCTGTGATGTATCAAGAGTCTCCCTATTTCCTCCCAGGGTTAATTTTCATTCATTGTTTCCTTTTCCCTGTGCCTCCTTTTCTCAGCTTTAATTATGGGTAAATGTCCTTTTGGTGATCTTCTTTGTTTTACAATGGCTGGAAGGCAGCCTCTGGGAGTGTCTTCAGTTTCAAGTTAGAAGATTTTCTCAGGTCAATAGTTCCAGGGGTTCTTCTAGTAGCTTGTAAGTCTTGTCCTTTGGGGGGGCTTTGAATTTTATTGTATATATTTGTGTGTGTGTGTGTGTGTATGTATGTTGTTGTTACTGTTAAGTGCCATCAAGTTGCTTATGACTTTTATTGACTGTATAGGTTTCTGAGGAGTAGCTGGCATGTTTGAACTACTGATCTTGTGATTCACAGTCCAGTGCTGATCCTACAGTGCCACACCATGAACCTATATATATGTGTGTGTGTGGTTTGTTGTTAAGTGCCATTGAGCCAATTCACTCGTAGTGACCCTTTATAAGGTTTCTGAGGAATGGCTGGTGAATGAACTTCTGACTTTGCAACTCAAACCAACCTTGCAGTCCAGTGCTCATCCCATAGCATCACACCAGGCTGCTCGCTCTCTCTCTACATATGTGTATGTGTGTGTGTGTGTGTATACAATATATGTGTGTGTGTGTGTGTGTTTTCTTTTTTTATTCTAACTGGCACATTCTATTGTGGTCTTTGTGAGAGTGGTATGTAATGGTTTTGTTGTTAAGTGCCATGTAGAAGACTCTGACTCATAACAATCCTGTTTAGGGTTTCCGAGAAGCAGCTGGTGGGTTTGAACTGCCAACCTGTAGTTCACAGACCAGTGCTGATCCTACAGTGCCACACCAGAAGTCCAGACAGTATTTAGTTCTTCTGGTATCAGGTTAGAGGAAGCTATAATCCATGTAGGCCATTAGTTACTAGCTTTCAACATGCCAGATACAACTCAGGAGACTGGGATGTAGAAATTATATTTATGAACTCTGTTTTGCCAATTGACCAAAATGTCCCCTGTGGATTCAGGTCTACTATTTAGTTCTGATGTCTAAGTAGTTTCAATAAATGTGTCCCTCAAATACTCTATTATATGTATGTACGTGTGTGTATGTGTGCAGCTTTTGTAAATATAAGGGACTACCAAAAAAATATGGAAAAGTTCCATTATCTTTTGATTCCATTTTCCTATGGACTATTTGAAGCCCCCTTATGTATGTGTAAAAGTATCAATCTCCATGCCTATAAGCCATAAAAAACAATTGCCTCAGATGCATATGAAAGCTGAAAATGAATAAAGAAGACCTGAGAAGAAGTTCTTAATTGTGGTGTTGGCAAAGAATATTGAAAGTATTTTGGACTGACAGAAGAACCAACAAATCTGTCTTACAAGAAGTACAGCCAGAATGCATAGAAGCAATAATGGTGAGACTTCCTTTCATGTACTTTGGTCACGTTATCAGGAGGGACCAGTCTTTGGAACAAGACATCACGTTTGGTACAGTGGAGGGTAATTGAAAAAATGGGAGACCCCCAACAAAATGGATTGCCAGAGTAGTTGCAACAATGGGCTCAAACATTACAATCGTGAGGATGGTGCAGGACTGGAAAATATTTTGGTCTCTTGTGTATAGGGTCACTATGAATCAGAATCAACTGGATGGCACATAGCAACAACCACATATATGTATTCAGGTGTCTTCCCATATGACATCCCTCAACTATTTGGCAAACATATTTACTGGTGTGGCCCCGTAGGATGAGCACTGGACTGCCAGGTCAGTAGTTCAAACCCACCATTCGCTCCTCAGAAATCCCACACAGGGTCACTATGAATTGGCACCAACTCAGCAGCTCTTAACAACAACAATCTGCTTGTAAATAATTGCAAGATATTACTGCTATCTCAGAACAATACATTATAGCATTTCCCACTGTTGTCCTTTACCCTTGTGTATGTTTGCACAATCTGCTTCAAAAGACCTCTTTAAAGTTTTTTTTAAAAAAAGCTAAGATGTCACTTTGAAGACTAAGGTGTCCATGACTCAAGCCAGGATGGTTTAAATCACCTCATATCAAAGACTACAGCCTTTGGTATGGCTTGCAGCTCAGTCAAAAGAAAACAAAAATCCTCACAACTGAACTAATTAATGACATCATTATAACTGGAGAAAAGATGGAAGCTATCAAAGACTTCATTTTGCTTGGATCCACAATCAACATTCATGGAAATACCAGCCAGGAAATCAAAGGATGTATTTCATTAGACAAATCTGCTACAAAAGACCTCTTTAAAGTGTTAAAAGGCAAAGTTATTACTTTGAGGACTGAGGTGCACCTGACCCAAGCCATTGCATTTTCATTGCGTCATATGCATGTGAAAGTTGGAAAATGAATAAGGAAGACCATAAAAGAATTGATGTGTTTGAACTATGATGTTAGTGAAGAATATTGAAAATACTATGGACTGCCAGAAGAACAAACAAATCTGTTTGGAATGAAGTGCATCCAGAATGCAACTTAGAAACAAGAATGATGAGAGACTTCATCTTTCACACTTGGGGCATGTTATCAGGTGTGACCAGTCCCTAGAGAAGGACATCATGCTTGGTAAAGTGGAGGGTCAGCAAAAAAGAGGAAGATCCTCAAAGAAATGAATTGACACAGAGCAGCAACAATAGGCTGAAATGTAACAACGTTGTTAAGATGATGTAGAACCTGGCAGAAATTTCTTCTGTTGTACATAGTGTCATGAGTAGAAACTAAGTCAACACCACCAAAGAACAATAACAACATATGATGTGAAGATAGGCAGTAGATAAGAAGGTCAAAGTATAATTGATGCATTTGAAATATGGTGTTGACAAATAGTAATGAATACACCACAGACTGCCAGAAGAAAAAACAAATCCATCTTGGAGGAAGTACAACCAGAAAATTATTCTCCTTACAAATTTATTCCCCTTAGAATAAAATATGGTATACTTCTCACATACTTTGGGTATGTTATCAGGAGAGACCTGTCTCTAGAGAAGAATATCGTGCTTGTTAAAGAAGGAGCATAAAAGAGGAAGATCCCCAATGATATGGACTACAACAGTGGATTCAAATAGAGCAACAATTGTGAGAATGACAAAGAGCCAAACAGTGTTTCCTTCAGTTTTACATAAGATCACTGTGAGTCAAAACTTACTCAATGGCACTTAACAACAACTCTTCTTTTGCATTAGTCACATTGTGCTGACTTCACTGTATTGTGTAATACCTTTCCCTTCAGCAGAATTAACTCTTGTCTACTATATGGTTAGTGCTTCTCACTCTTCCCCTCCCTGGTAGCCATCAAAGAACGTTTCTGTGTGAAGCCTATCCTTGACGTTTTATAACACTGGTCTCATACAGTATCTGTCTTTTTGTGTGTGACTTATTCCCCCTCAGCATCATATCATCCAGATTTATTCATGTTGTAAGATATTTTACAAATCTCCTTAATTTCTGTTTAAATGGAAATATATTAGTTAAATAATCATATTTAAAAGATAATTTTATTGACTATTAATTCCTGGTTGGTCATTTTTTTTTTTTTCTTTCAGTGTTTTTAATATGCCAGATCATTGCCTTCTTGCCAACTTGGTTTTGGCTGAGTAACAGAGCTGATTCTTATTAGTTTACCTTTGTAGGTGACAGTTCATTTTTCCTAAGCTGTCAGAATTCTTTGGTTTTAAATTTTGATTGTGATAGGTTTTGGTGATTTTCTTTTGTGATCTATTCTGTATGGGGTTCATTGAGCTTCTTGGATGTCTATCTTCTAGTCTTCCATGATAATAGAGAAGTTTACTGCCAGTAAATCTTCAAAATTTTTCTCAATGTTATCTTTTGTCTGCTCCTATTCTGAAATAAATCCCATACATAGATTATTCCTCTTAGTAATATCACATACAGCTTTCTTCATTTTCCTTCATTCTTTTTCTGAATATTCCTCAAACAAATTAGTATCAAGGGACTTTTTGTTTGATCTACTTTTTTATCCTTTCATCTGATGCTTATGATTTTACGATAATTATCTGTATCTATTTCACTTGGTTTCTTGGGTCTTTGTTGTAAAGCATTGGCATGGTGTGCATGATTAACTTGTCACCTTAGGACCTTTCTCAGCAGTAACTATCTTATAATAAACATTTGGATCCCTGATGTGGTGCTGTAGGATAAGCACTGGACTATAAGGTCAGTTTAGACTGCAAGACAGGTAGTTCAAATCTACCAGCCAACCCTCAGAAACCCTATATAGGGGCACTATGAGTCAGAACTGACTCCAAGGCACTTAACAACAACAATAACAAATAAACATTTGATAACATCATTATTTCTTTTTTAAAAAAATAAAAAGCAAAACATTACATTTATCAGATTTTATTTGTAATATGTATTCTAATTTTAAATATTATAATAAAGAAGTACTTTGCATTTTAAAATATATACATGTTGTTGTTAAGTGCAGTCAAGTCGGTTCTGACTCTTAGCAACCCTCCATAGAGTTTCTGAGGCTGTAAATCTTCACGGGAATAGAAAACCTCATAGTTCACTCAAGGAATGACTGGTGGATTCAAACCACCAGCCTTGAGGTTAACAACCCAGCATTTAACCTACTATGCCACCAGGGCTACATATGTGTGTGTGTGTGTGTGTGTGTGTTTGTGTGTGTGTTTACAGAGAGGTTTATGTCAAAGAAATGACTCATACAGTTGTGGTGGGTAAGCCCAAGTTTGTGGGTCAGATGTCAGGCTGAAGGCTTCTCCTGACTCATGTAGTTGCAGAGGCTGATGAATCCAAGATCAGTAAGTCAGACAGAAAGCAGGCTTCTGGCTATAGAGGTGAATGAATCAAAGGTTAGTAGGTAAAATGGCAGGCTACTGACAACTCCCAGAATCAACAGGCCACTGGCTCGAGTCCAAAAAACTAAACGTTGGAGGAAAAGCCACATGTGGGATCCAGACCCAGCAAAGAACAAGCAAGCTTTGCCTGAATGTCTAATATATTGGAAGCAGATCATACCCCCAAGTAATCTTCCTTTCAGCTGATTGGATGCTCATAGCAGGTCTCATCATAGAGAACTGCTGTGTCTTAACTGCCAAACCACTGAGACTCCTAACCTAGTCAAGTTGATTCAAAATGGTAACTATCACACCATCTCTATAGTCCCACCTCTTGCCAGCATGCACTCTGTGATGTTTGCCTCCACCATACTCAGCTATTTAGAAAATTCCCTGAGTTCCCTAAAGTCTCTTCCTTCCATCTGGACCTGGTCCTTCTGTATAGATTCCATTATTCCTTCCTAATTAATGCTTCATTAATTATCCAGTTATCCACTTGCTTTGCATCTTGCTGGTTTTGTTCTATTCCTGGTGATGCTACAGGACTCACCTTAGTTATCACTCCCTGTAGGAACCCTTCCTTGATCCTCAAAGAAGGGTCAGGTGCTCTCAAAGCACCTTGTGTATATCCCCTGGATAGTACTTATCACTGTTTATTTATCTATCATTCCAGCTGTCTTAGGTATGTTGTATATTATTGCACCAAAAACACTACTGCTAGGGTTAGTTGGATTCTTGGTGTGGCATTGTAGAATCAGCACTGAACTTCAAACCACAAAATCAGCAATTCAAACCTAACAGCTACTCCTCAGAAACACTATACAAGGTTGATATGAGTCAGAACCAACTCAAAAGCACTTAACAACAAGAAGGACTAGTTAAGCCTCTCATTATTTATTTATTTGGTATACATTGACTCCCAGAAGAGCTGAGGATATGCTGCCAATCACAGCCAGAAGTGAAGAAGTAATCACAGATACATTTAGACTCTGGTCAGTCTGGAAAGCCAAGGTAGTGTCCTTTCCAAGGGAGAAGGTGGAAAGGAAGCAGAATCACAGACTGTTCACCTAAGACTGTTTCTAAAATTTGGAATGATCACATACCTAGAGCAGTAAATTTCTCTTTCTGAATTTTTCATCTACTGGGGTAAACTGCATATCTTCAGTTTTCCAGGGTTCCTCATGTACCAGAGTCACTCAGGGCCCACTGCAAATTGTCATATGTATTTTATGTGTAGCTGGGGTGGGTGGGAGGGCTAGAACGAAGGAAGGAATTCATAGTTTTAATCATTGTGTTTATGCAGTTTTGTATTCTGTAAAAGGTACTATCTACAAAAATGTACTTCATTATCCAGTTTTCTCACAGTTGGGTTTTACCCTTAGTTCATTATGTTACCTTGACTTTAAAGTGATTTCGCTATGACACATCTTCAGTTCATGATCTTTTGTTCTGATATTTTGAGAACTGTAACCAAGATTACAAAGTGGCAGAACATGGTAGGCAAGGTGAATAATATTTTTAGAGAGTGAACCCTCTTTTCATGCAGATAATTTTTTAAAGCAAGGGGGAGAAAGAGAAACACATAGCACAAATATCGTATGCAGTGGACTGGTAGCACGTTTAGTTATATGATCTTAATAGTTCTGAACACTTTTTTCCCCACAAAAGTATTTTAATAATGATGATGATAAGCACAGTCAGATTGTACTTTATTATATAAGGAAATGTGTGGTTTTAGAAGAGAAACCTACTACTATTTTCTGGTCAATTCTGCCTTTGAGTCCTATGTAGGCCATTTCAATCCAAAAATATGGAAAACTATCGCCTGCCCCCAAACTCTGCAAGATGGGGTATGTGCAAAGATGTCTCTGGAAAGAAAAATTTCATAATCAGGTAAACCTTGAGTCCCAGCACTTCCTATTGCTAGCATACACCCAAGTTAACCTCTGAGCGGTCATGTTTTCATTTGTCAGATATGAATAACTGTACATTCTTCTCACGGTTGTTGTTGTTGTTGTTACTAGGTGCCTTCAAGTTGATTTCAACTCACAACATTCTTATGCATGAAACTGCCCATTCCTGTACCATGCTCACACAGCTGTAACAACAATTTGTTATATTTGAGCCTATTTTTGCTGCCACTGTATCAATCCATGTCATTGAGGGGGTCTTCCTCTTTTACATTGACCCTCCATTTTACTAAGTGTGATGTCCTTCTCGAGGAACTGGTCCTTTCAGACAACATGTCCAAAGTATGAGAGATGAAATACCACCATTGCCATCCTCACTTTTCAGGAGCATTCTGGATGTACTTCCTCCAACAAGGATTTGTTTGTTCTTCTGGCAGTCCATGGTACTTTCCGTATTCTTCTCCATAATTCAAATGCATTGATTCTGCTACAGTTTTCCTTATTTATTGTCCAACTTTCATATGCATATGAAGTGATTGAAAATACCATTACTTGAGTCAAATGCGCCTAAGTCTTGAACACTTTAAAGAGTTTTTATGTAGCAGATCTACTAAACGCAATGTGTCTTGATTTTTGACTACTCCTTCCAAAAGCGATTATTGAGGGTCCAAGCAAAATGGAGTCTTTGACAACTTCAATCTTTTTTCCATTTATCATAATGTTATTTATTGGTCCAGTTGTGAGGATTTTCATTTTCTTTGCATTGAGGTGTTGTCCATACTGAAGACTGCAGTCTTTGATATTCTTCAGTAAATATTTTAAGTCTCTATACTTCCAGCCAGCAAGGTTGTATCATCTGCATATTGCCAGTTGTTAATGAGTCTTCCTCCAATCCTGATGCCACGTTTTTCTTCATATAACCCAGCTTCTCACTTTATTTGGTCAGCGAACAGGTTGAATAAGTATGGTGAAAGAATACAACCCTGAAGCACACCTTTTCCTAATTTTTCCAATTCAGTGTTCCCTTGTTCTATTTGAACAACTGCCTCTTGGTGTCTATACAAGTTTCTCATGAGCACAATTAAGTGTTTCAGAATATTCGTTATCCTCACAAACAAGTGAGCATCTCCAGCATTACATCAGGTGTTGGAATGTTTCAATTTGTATTCCATCTATTTCTGGAAACTTCAGTGAAACTTGGACTTATTCTTTCGATACCAATGGATCTTAGTCAGATGACCTTTCATGAAATGATTGAACATCAACCAATTCTTTTTGGTACAGTGACTTTGTATATTCCTTCCATCTTCTTTTGATGCTTCCTGCATCATTCAATATTTTGCCCTTTTTTGTTGTTGTTGTTGTTGTTAAGTGTCATCAAGTCAGTTCTGATTCAAAACTACCCTGTATAGAGTTTCCAAGGAGCATCTGGTGGGTGTTAACTATTGGCCATGTGGTTCACAGTCCAGTGCTGATCATACAGTGCCACACCAGGAGTTCATTTTGCCCATAGCATCTGTCAATATTGCAAATCAATGCTTGAATTTTTTAATTCAGTTCTTTCAGCATGAGAAATGTTGAGTGTTTTCTTCCCTTTTGGTTTTCAAACTCTGAGCCTTTGCACATTTAATTTTAATACTTTTTTCTTAAGCTACTGTTCGATATTTTCTGTTCAGTTTTTTTTACTTCCTCATTTCTTACAGTTTCTTTAGCTTCTTTATGCTCAAGAGTAAGTTTCAGAGTCTCTTCTGATATTCCTTTTGATTTTTTCTTTCTTTCCTGTCTTTTTAATGACCTTTTGCATTCTTCTTGGACATTGTTCTTGTTATCATCACAAACTCTTTTGGTCTTTGACCATTAGTGTCTAATGCCTCAAATATGTTCTTGAAATGATCTCTAAATTTAGGTGGGGTAAATTCATGGTCATTTTTTGGCTCTCATAGACTGTTTTAATTTTCTTTAGCTTATGCCTGCAGTAGTATATGAACAATTAAAGTTCTATTACACAGTAAGCCCCTGACTTTGTTTTGGCTGATGATACTGAGCTTCTCCATCATCTCTTCCCACAGGTGTAGTCAACTTGATGCCTGTGTATTCCATCAGGTGAGGTCCACTTGTATAGTTGCATTTGATGTTGTAAAAAATTATTTGCAATAAACAAATGATTGGTCTTACAAAATTCTATCATGCAATCTCCAGCATTGTTTCTATCATCAAGTCCGTATTTTCCAACTACTGATCCTTTGTCTTTGTTTCCAACTTTTGCATTCCAGTAACCACTAATTATCAATCATTTTGATGGCATGTTTGATCAATTTCAGGCTGAAAATTTTGCTAGAATTCTTTAATTTCATCATCATTGGCTTTACCGGTGGGTGGGTAATTTAAATAATAGTGGTTATTAACTGGTCTCCTTGTTGGCATATGGGTATTATCCTATCACAAACAGCCTTTTACTTCAAGATAGATCTTGAAATACTCTTTTTTGGTGATGAATGTCATGCTATTCCTCTTCAATTTGCCATTCCCAGTATAGTTAACCATATGACTCTCTGATTCTAAATGGTCAATATCAGTTCATTTCAGCTGACTAATATTTGGGATCTCTATCTTTATGCATTACATTTCATTTTTTACCACTTCCAAATTTCATATATTATACATACTGATTATTAATGAATGTTTGAAGTTGTTTCTTCTCATTTTGTGTTGTTCCCCATAAGTAAATGAAGATTCCGAAAGCTTTGCTTCATTTATATCATTAAGGTCCAGTCTGCTTTGATGAGGCAACTCTTCCCCAGTCATATTTTGAGTATCTTCCAACCACATCTTCTGTTGCTGTTCATAAGGTTTTTAGGGGCTAACTATTTTAGGGTTCGCAACTCCTTGCTAATCTGTCTTAGTCTGGAAGTTCTGCTGACACTTGTTTACTATGGGTGAAGCAGCTTATATGTAAAATACTGGTGGTATAACCTCCAGCATCATAGCAACACACAAGCCAACACAGTACAACAAACTTACAGAGAAGTCAAGGACATTGGGAGAATGAAATAAGATTATACCGGTATCTAGAACTGTTCCTGGCCTATATGGGGAGTCAATAGACACCAATTATCTTTATAATAAAAAGATTATTCCCAAGTTTCAGCCTTGTTCACAAAAATTCTTGGACATGGTTTAGTGCTTTATACATTTATAAAAGGTTATTTCTTAGAACAACCAAAACATTTTGTTTCAACAAGGTAGAAAGAAATGTAACCGCTAATAATAATCTAAATAAGAATTTGGAATTTTAATCCTCTAGAGGAAAAAACAACTTTGAGTCATAAGTGTACCATCCTAATTGTTTTTTAAGACTGGATAATGAACATGAGTGGTTCCTGAATATTCCCTTATTGTAAAGATTCACGTTTCAGCTGATGTATGAACATCAATCAGTAGTTGAAGTAAAATTGGCTTGTTCTTGGGTAAACTCAGCTAGCCTGATTGATGGGTCAAAATGTAGGTATATTCCTCAATAATTGATCAAGCTTTTGCCTACAGACAGAGGCACATACAATGATGTGTAGGTACAAATGTCTGTAAACGATAGAATTATCTATATCCAATAGAAATTAATTCATAAAATATAGAGCAACAAGGGAAAAGAAATCAGAGCTCCTAGTCAGCCATCTCCTCATTAATATGATCAAAACAGATCATCTGCAGTGACAGAACATATACTCCTACAGCCCCCTTGGAAGCACAAAGAAAGTATGTGAGATCTGACTACCCAGAGTTATAAATAATTCCAGAAGCAGACTCTAACGCCTCTGAGTTTCCCACAGAACCCAGGAAAGGTAACCTTGAGACTGAGGAAGCACAGGCTTCTTTTGAAAAGTAATAAGCAAGTAAATAAAAGGTGGAGTGCATTCTTAGTCCAATTTAATTAGTATGTGTGGAGCATCTCCCATATTTATATTTATGATATTGCCAGGTGCTAGGCACCAATAAGAATACAATAGGGAACAGAACGTTGGCCCCTGCCCTCCAAGGAAATTTTGTTGTTGTTAAGTACCATTCAGTGGGTTCCAACTCATAACAAACCTGTATAGGGTTTCCAAGGAGCAGCTGGTGGATTTGAACCACCAAATTGCAGTTAGCAGTCCAGTGTTTATCCCGTCCTGGTGTGGCACTGTAGCATAAAAGATAAAAAATATTTTTATTAGGGATGTAGTGGTTTACTAGCTGAGCTGCTAACTACAAGGTCAGCAGTTTGAATCTACCAGCCGCTCCATGGGAGAAAGATGAGGTTTTCTGCTTCCATAAAGATTTACAGCCTTGGAAGCCTTATACAGGGTTGCTATGAGTCAAACTGACTCCATGGCATATAACAACAACAACATTCTGCAAACTTGCACCTCTTGTTGCATATTTTGCTTCCAGGTGATAGAAACAATGATTATTATTTAATACAGAAAAGCAGAATTTGCAATTGTGTGAATCTCTAGCACATAAGCTTTTTTGGTTGTTCTGGGGTTTTTTTAGGCAATAAATATGCATTTTAAGGTTTTTAGATAACTCAGAAAATATTATTATGAAAAGGACAAATGACATTTATGGTAGCCCTGGCCCCATACTCACATGGTCAAATAGGATGTGAGGGTAAAGTGTCTATGGTATCCAGCATCCTCTACTCACTAAGGTGATGATCCATTCATTCATTTCTACTACATACAGTCTAAGGAACATTTAAAATTTTGATGAAATGGCCCAAATATAGAGGTTGTTTTTGTTTTTTATTCCTTCCCAGTCATTGAGAAATGGTTGTAGATATTACAAAACTTATTTATGTGATTAAATTATCTACTACTGTTTGAAATAACCGGGATTGTCTTTAAGCAAAATGACTTTCTGATATTGAGATATGCTTGTCTACAATGTTTCATTTAATTTCTGAACACTTACATTATAAGAATATTGCTAATACATAAATTTTAATGCAAAATTAGTCACACCTTCAGCCCCTTCACCGTGTCCTGGGTGGTTTAATGATTAATGTGCTGGGCTGCTAACAGAAAGGTTGAGGGTTTGGCTCTACAAACACCTTGAAGTAATGCCTGGAGATTGTCTACTTCAAAAAAATGTAGCCATTCATCCTACTGCACCTTCCCACAAATCAGATTCCACATGCTCACTGCATCTGTGATTGACAAGGCACACTCTCACAGGACACGTACCACATGCCTGCAGTCTCTGTGATTGCCAGCACGCACTCCAGAAGATTAGGTGCCCCATGTCCACTAATTCTGTGGTAAGCAGCACATACTCCCTGAATGAAGCAGTGCATGTCCACTGCTTCTGTGGTCAGCAACATGCACTCCTATGGACAAAATGCTGTACATTTGCTGTATCCATGGCCAACAGTGCACATAACTGCTGTCTCTGCAGTTGATGGCAAGTATTTGTAGCCAGTGCCTTGCCACTTTTGTGTTTCTTTTTTTTCTCTTCTCCCTTTTGTATTGTTGTCTTTTTCTTTTTTCCCTCCCCTTCAGCCCATTTTTTTCTGCCTCATCTGTCAGGAGGCAGAGACCACATCTACATTACCCAGTCATACCCACCACACACCTACTACTCTGGCCACTAGGCAAGTGCCATCACCTGCTCCAGTGCCATTGGAACTATGACAGATAGTGATCAGCACCAAGCCCACCCTCAGCTGCTCTCCATCTTTGACAAACAGAGACCTGCTCCCACACTCCCATTCATTACCAAACACACCTGGAGACAGGTGATAAGCAGCCCAGTGCTGGCAAACTAGTGACCAGAGTAACATGCGTGCTCTATCTGCCCAGATATATCAAAGCAAACCAAAGGAAAAAATTAGGGTGAAGCAAATAAACCATTAATAAATAAATACAATAATACCACAATTCTCAGAGACAACAGACAATGTTAAATTCCTGCCCTCCTCCTCATGCCCCCCCCCAAAAAAAAAACAATAAATAAGTGGACAAGAAAGTTCAACTCAGTAACCAAAATTCAGGGTAAGAAAACTTTCTGGAGGAATAAATTTCCTGAAAAATAATTCAAAAGAACTAGACTTAGAATCTTCAACACTTTAAGAAAGCAAGGAAAATACAGAAAGTAAAGAAAAATAGAAATCAGAGATAAAATCAAGGAATAACACAGACAAAACTCTAAAAGTATTCAGGAAAGCAATACAAAAACAAATTCATAAAATAAATGGACAATTAGAAACCATACAAAAACAGCAACATAGAAATCCAGAAGATTAACACTCTAAAATTTCAGAACTAAAACAATGCATTAGAAAGATAAATAAATAGAAATGAGTCAGAGGAAGACATAATTTGTGAAATTGAAAACAAATCCCTTAATACTAATCTGTTGAAAAAAAAAAAAAAAAGTAAAAAGAATTAAGAAAATTGAAGAAGGCCTAGAAATTATGTGGGACACCATCAAGCAGAAAAACTTATGTGGTTGGAATTCCAAAACAGGAAGAGATTAGAGGGGGGGAAAGCACATAGAAATTGTTGAAAATATGTTGGCAGAAAACTTGCCTAATATCATGAGTTACAAGAAGCTAACTATTCAAGAATCTCAAGAAACTCTAAATAGGACAGATTTCAAAGAAAACCACTAAAACATATCATAATCAAACTTCCCAAAATCAAAGACAAAGAAAGAAGCCAGAGAGCAACTCAGGAAAAAATGAAATGTTACTTGTGATGTCATGATTTATTTAATGTCTCTTCTAGCCCTAGTCTGTGGTTCACACCAAACAATGTTTCTGCTCTGCTGGGTCTGGGTAAGGAACGTGAAAGAAGATACTGATAGGATAACATAATTCAACTGTGGATGTGAGCAGAGTTCACTGTAATGGGGAAAACTTGAAACTCTAATGTGGATTTAAAATGAGCCATCTCAGAAACAGGAGTAGGAATCTCAATATGATCAGAGGGAAAGAATCAGGAGTGGAGTGCGTCCTTTGGACCCCAAGATTCTTGCACATTGAACCTCCTTGATACAGGGATGGAAAGATGTGGTATTAGAGGAATGGCAGAAGAGCAGCAGCAACAGAACCAAGAACCAGAGCACAAAAGAGAGCAGTGAACTTCCCAGTCCATAGAGCAAGTAAAGCTGAGTGACTCTGAGCAGGAAGCTTACTTGTAGATCGGAGTACCTCCAGGCACTTAAGTGGGGGAGCTAGGTTTGCTGACCACAAAGATAGAACTGAGAGCCTTCAGGCTAAAGTTTATGGTGGAGTGGTATGTCCTGTGGGCATTTATCAGCAGCTGACTGGAACAGCTGTACCCTGAGCATTTCTGACCGCTAATTGTAGCCTGGTAACTTCCCTAATGAAACCCATAACTCTGAATATTGTGTCTGTGTGGCCATTGCAATTGCAGAATAAAGAGGGCTATGGGATAATGGTTTGGTACCACATATTCTTTGCATTACCTAGGAAGGAGAACAATAAACTCTGATTTCTCAGCCAAAACCACACAGGCAAAAAAGCAGTCATACCACATATATAAAATTTTGAAAGAAAAAAATATGTATCAACTAGGAATTATATACCAACAAAATCATACCTCAAAGATAATGGTGAAATTAAGTCATTTCCAGATAACTGGACCATCCTTACAAGAAAAGCTCAAGGGAGTCTTTCAGAGAACTAACAACACCAAGCAACAGCCTGATATAAGTAAGACACATAAAATGTCACCTGGAAAGCAATCATTTTCAAAAATAAAATAAAACTGAAAAATAGAGAACCAGACATCAATCTGTAAATGATGTTAACTACAAAGCAAAAAGAAGAAACAGTTATCACAGAACTTCCAAATGGAGAGAAAGTCAAAATGATATTATTATACAACAGGCAAACTGTTTTAAACTTAGGAAGATAATAGTCAATTACAGGATAATCAAAAAGATAATTAGGAAACCTTTTAACGAAAATTAAAAAGAAGAAAATCATAAAGGCTCAGTAAGCACAAAATCAACAGCAATGAAAATCTCTAAACAAATGAACTCAGCACAGGAAACTATATGAAACAAATAAATTGTCAGCACCACACATACACATAATAACAGCAGTAAATCAATACCTGTTGATAATTACACTGAATGTAAGTGGATTAAATGTACCAGTCAAAAGACATAAAAGAAGAATGGATGAGAAAATATGACTTTTCAATATACTGCCTATAAAAGATACATCTTAGACACAAAAATCAAATAAGCTAAAAGTCAAAGAATGGGAAAATATTTAACAAGGAAACAGCAACAGAATGGCAATTACCAGGAATGGGAGGAGAAGGGAGATTAAATCACTAACTAGAAACCTCACATGTAATAACTTGGGTGAAGGGAAAGGTAATAAGAGGGGGCTCCAAATAGTTTATGAAAAAATTGAAGTAAAAGATATGGAATGGACTTTTTGAACTCTCTTATACAATAAGGGGAAGGGCAGCACAACATGACCAAAACAAAGAAATACACTGGAAGATGCATAAGAATGTAAGAAATAAATAGCATCACATGAACAATCCAGCAATAATAGCAAAATTAAAAAAAGCAATACCAGTAGATTCATAAGTAGACATACAAGCTGAACATCTTGGGAAAGTGAATGAGTGTGTATTCACAAATATATGAGGAGGCTTCATAAAGTTTGTGGGCAAATTCCAGTATCTTTCAATTCCATTTCCCCGTGAATTTTTTGGAGCCTTCTTGTATATAGGTTTGGCAGAGGATATTTCTATAGAACGGAGCTTCAAAAAGTTTATGGGGAAATTAAAAGATAGTAGAATATTTTCATGAACATTTAAAAAGCCCTTCATATATGTATTTGTTTGTGCTGCAAATAGATGTCTCCAAAGATATAGTAATGCATTCAGGGGGCAAAGTTATGAAAATTTCTTAACCATAGCTAAACACTTTGAGGGAATGAGTCATTGGAATTGGGAATTTAGGACCACAATCTTGGGTGACATCTAGGTCCATTGACATAACAGCCCAACATACCATAACATAACATAGAGAGTAGTAGCTGGGGTCTTAAAGCTTGCAACTATTCGTCAATCCCTTTCTGGAGAAACAACGAGTGACAAAAATCAGAGACCAAGGAAACAACGAGTTAAAAGGACTAATGGACTACATGAACCACTGCCTCCACCATACTGAGAACCAAATGGTGCCCAGTTACCAATACTGGCTACTCTGATCAGCATTACAATAGACAGCAACTTGAAAGCAACTGGTTTTCAGCCTCCTTGCAACAAGAGGTCCACTGTATGGAACTGACCTGAATGTGACTTGTTATAATGGAAAAAACTGTAACTAAAAGGGGCCAGTTTTCTTCCTGTAATTGTGACTACTTCTCTACTACATTTTATATTTTCTCAAGCCAATCAGAGCCACAATTAAGACTCAGGAAGTTAATAACCAGTTAGGGGACAACTTTTTCAAGTTGCTCACTTTAGACAAAGAATTATCTAGAAAATCTGACTATTATACAGCTTAAGAGACATTTTGTAAATTAATCTTAAAAAGCAAGCAGGTAAAAAGCAACAATAAAATCCTCCTATAATGTGTCAGACTGCAAAGCCGTTGGAACTGCAAGGTTAGCAGTTCAAGCTCATCAGCTGCTCCTCGGAAACCCTATACATACAGGGTCATTATGGGTCGGAATCGACTTGATAGCACTTAACAACAACAATTGCAACATTGTACAGGCTCCTCATGAGCACACTTTAGTGTTCTGGAATACACATACTTCACAATGTTGTTCATAACTTGTCATGATCCACACAATTGAAAGCCTTTGCATAGTTAGTAAAGCACAGGTAAACATCTTGCTGGTATTCTCTGCTTTCAGTCAAGATCCATCTGACATCAGCAATGATCTCCCTCGTTCCATGTCATCTTCTGAATCCAGCTTGAATCACTGAAAGTTCTTTGTCAATATTTAGTTGCAGACATTGTTATATTACCTATAGTAAAACTTTACTCGCTTGGGATATCAAAGATATTGTCCAATGATTTCCTCATTCTGTTGGGTCACCTCTCTTTGGAATGGGCACAAATACAGATCTCTCCAGTCAGTTGGCCAGATAGTCATCTTCCAAATTTCTTTGCATAGATGAGTGAATGGCTCCAGTGCCGCCTCACATGGTTGAAAGATTTCTATTTTTATTCCATCAATTCCTGGTGCCTTGTTCTTTGCCACTTCCTTCAGTTAACCTTAGACTTCTTCCTTCAGTATCATTGGCTCTTGATCATATGCTACCTCTTGAAATAGTTGAATGTCAACCATTCTCTTTTGGTACAGTGATTGTGTATTACTTCCTTCATCTTTTGATGCTTTCTGCTTCATTCAATGATTTGCCCAGAGAATACTTCAATAATGAAATTCGAGGCTTGAATTTTTATTTCGGTTCCCTCAGCTTAAATGCTGAGCATGTTCTTACCTTTTGTTTTTCTAACTACAGATTTTTGCACATTTTTTTATAATATTTGACTTTGTCTTCTTGAGCTAATCTTTTAATTTTTCTGTTCAGCTCTTGGACCTCTTCATTTCTTCCATTTTCTTTAGCATCTCTATGCTGGAAAGCAAGTTTCAGAGTCTCTTCCAACATCCATTTTGATCTTTTCCTTCTTTCATGTCTTTTAAACAATATTTTGCTTTCTTCCTGTATGATGTTCTTGATGTCATTGTGCGATGACATGGGAACACTGAATGGTTTAAAATTAGGAAAGGTGTGTGACAGGGTTGTATTCTTTCACCATACTTATTCAACCTGTATGATGAGCAGATAATCCAAGAAGCTGGGTTGTATGAAGAAAAACGTGGCATCAGGATTGGAGGAAGACTCATTAATTACTTGCAATATGCAGATGATACAACTTTGCTTGCTGAAAGTGAAGAGGACTTAAAATATTTACTGATGACGATTAAAGAACACATTGAGATGGATTACATCTCAATGTAAAAAAAACAAAAATTCTCACCACTGGACCAATAAATAAAATTCTTATCAATGAAGAAAAGATTGAAGTTGTCAAGAAATTCATTTTTCTTAGATCAACACTTATGGAAGCAGTAGTCAAGAAATCAAATGACGTAGTGCATTAGGCAGATCTGCTGCACAAGACCTTTTTAAAATGTTGAAGAACAAAGATGTCAGCTTGAGGACTAAGGTGCACCTGACCCAAGCCATGGTATTTTCAATAACCTCATATGCATACAAAAGTTGAACAGTGAATAAGGAAGATCATATGAGAATTAATGCATTTGAATTATGGTGTTGGAGAAAACTATTGAAAGTACTATGAGCTACCAAAAGAACCAATAGATCTGTGTTAGAAGAAGTGCAGCCAGAGTGCTCCTTGGAGGCCAGATGGCCAAACTTCGTCTCTCGTACTTTGGACATATTGTCAGGAGGGACCAGTCACTGGAGAAAGATATCATGTTTGGCAAGAGAAAGACCCCCAGCAAGATGGATTGGCAAAGTGGCATCATCAGTAGGCTCAAGCATGGCAACAATTGTAAGGTAAGCCCAGGACTGGGCAGTGTTTCATTCTGTTGTGCATAGGGTCTCTATGAGTTGGTACAGACTTGATGGTACCTAACAACAAGATTGCAACATTGAGCTGAATTATTGACAGGTGTTTCTTTCCTCTTCCCACAATCCTTGTGGTTGGTTCTTTGAGGGGTAGAAGAGGAGTTAAAACGAAAATCAACTATAAGTCTGCCACTCCTTATGTGCAATTACAAAACACAAAATTGAAAGTTTTTTTTGTTCTTGTATTTTTGTTTTAGGGGTGGTTATTGGCTTCTTGTTATTGTTATTAGCTGCCATTGAGTCAGTTCTGGCCCATGGTGACCCTTTGTACAACAGAACAAAACAAGATGGTCCTGTGCCATCTTCACAATTATGGTTATGCTTGAGCCCATTGCTGGTACCTCTGTGCCAATCCACCTTGAGGGTCTCCTTTTTTGCTGACCCTATGCCTTACCAAGCATAATGTTCTTCGCCATTGATTTGTCCATCCTGATAGTATGTCTGAAGTATGAGAGGAAAAGTGTGGCTGACTTGACTTCTAATGAGCATTCAGATTTTACTTCTTTCAATGCAGATTTTGTTGTTGTTGTTCTGGCATCCCATGGTATCTTTAACATTGTTCTGCAACACCATAACTCAAATGCATCAGTTCTTCTACAGTCTTCCTTGTTCATTGTCTAACTTTCACATGCAAATGAGACTATTGAAAATACCATGGCTTGGGTCAAGCTCACTTTAATCCTCAAACTGACATCCTTACTCTTGAGCACCTTAAAGAGGTCTTGTACTGCAGATTTGCCTAATGCCGTACATCATTTGATTTCTTGACAGCTCTTTCCATGAGTGTTGATGATAGATCCAAGTAAAATAAAATCTTTGACAGTTTAGATCTCTTCTCTAATTATCATGATGTTATTTATTGCTCCAGTGGTGAGGATTTTTTTTTTTTCTTTACATTGAGGGGCAATCTGTACCGAAGTCTGTGATATTTGATCATCAGCAGTATTTTAAGTCCTCTTTGCTTTCAATAAGCAAAGTGTATCATCTGCATATTCACAGGTTGTTAGTGAATTTTCATCCAATCCTGATGCCATGTTCTCCTTCATATAATCCAGCTTCTTGTATTATGTGCTCAGCAGACAGATTGAATAAATATAGTGAAAGAATAGAACCCTGGCTAAAGCAAAGTGAATAACACACTAAAAATTTCTCAAGCTGAAATAATGGAAGGAAAGATTTAAACCTCAAGTTGAAATATTGAAGGATTCTATGGGGAATATATGAATGGCACAAGAAGCCTTTAAAAAGATAGAAGGCATACATAGTCACTGCATCAAAAATAATTGATCAATGTTCAACCATTTTAGGAAGGAGCATATGATGAAGAGCCAATTGTATTAAAAGAAGAATTTCAAGATGCACTAAGGCATTGACTAAAGTAAGTCTCCAGGAATTGACAGGATATCTATTGAGAAGTTTCAACAAACAAATACAACCCTACAGGACCTTACTAATAGCTATGCCAAGAAATTTAGAAGATGGCCACCTGGCTAACCAACTGCAAAATGTCCATATTTGTGTCCATTCCAAAGAAATATGATCCAATATATTGTCAAAATTATTGAATAATATTAATGTAGCATGCAAGTAAAATTTTAGTGAAGATAATTCAAAAACAGTTGCCGCAGTTTATCAATAGAGGACTGCCAGAACTTCAAGCTGAATTCAGAAGAGAATGAAATGAGGAATATCACTGCTGATGCCAGATGGATCTTAACTGAAAGCACAGATTCCCAGAAAGATGTTCATATGTGTTTTATTGACTGTGCAAAGGAATTTTACTTTGTGGATCATAACTGATTATTGGTATCATTGCAAAGAATTGAAAACTCCAGAAAGATGTTTACCTGTGCTTTATTGAGTATGCAAAGCTTTTCGATTGTGTGGCTCATGACAAGCTATGGACAACATTGCGAAGTATAAGTATCTCAGAACACTTTTGTGCTCATAAGGAATCTGTACATTGACCATGAGGCAGTTGTTCAAACAGAACATGGGAACATTGTGTGGTTTAAAATTAAGAAAGGTGTGCGACAGGGTTGTATTCTTTCACCATACTTATTCAATTTGTATACTGAGCAAATAATCTGAGAGGCTGGGTTGTATGAAGAAAAACATGGCATGAGGATTGGAGGAAGACTCATTAACAACCTGCAATATGCAGATGATACAACCTTGCTTGCTGAAAGTGAAGAGGACTTAAAACCTTTACTGGTGAAAATCAAAGACCACAGCCTTTAGTATGGATTGTATCTCAGTGTAAAGAAAGCAAAAATCCTCACCACTGGACCAGTAAACAGCATTCTTATCAATGGAAATAAGATTGAAGTTGTCAAAAACGACATTCTTTTTGGATCAACCATCAACACTCATGGAAGCAGCAGTCAAGAAATCAAATGATGTATTGCATTAGGCAAATCTGCTGCATAAGACCTTTTTAAAGTGTTGAAAAGCAAAGATGTAAGCTTGAGGTGCAATTGACCCAAGACTTGGTATTTTCAATAACCTCATAGTCTCCATGCGAAAGCAGGACACTAAATAAGGAAAACTGTACAAGAATTGATGCTTTTGAGTTATGGTGTTGGAGGCAAATATTTTAAAAAGTGCTATGGGCTACCAAAAGAACCAACAGATCTGTGTTGGAAGAAGTGTAGCCAGAGTGTTTCTTGGAGGCCAGAATGACCAAACTTTGTCTCTCATACTTCAGACATATTGTCAGGAGGGACCAGTCACTGGAGAAGGATATCATGTTCTGTAAGGTGGATGGTCAGAGAAAAAGAGGAAGACCCCCAGTGAGATGGATTGGCAAAGTGGCATCATCAATGGTCTCAAGTGTGGCAACAATTTTGAGGTTGGCCCAGGACCGGGGAGTGTTTAATTCTGTTGTGCATAGGGTCACTATGAGTCAGTACCAACTCAATGGCACCTAACAACAACAAGTCATTTCACCTAAGGAACCATGGTGGTGCTGTGTGGATTCAAAGTTGAGCTGCTAACCAATAGGTCAGTGGTTCAAACACACAAACCATTCCAAAAGAGAAAATGTGCAATCTGCTTCTGTACAGATCACAGTCTTGGAAACTGAATGGGGCAGTTCTACTTTGTCCTACATGGTGACCAGGAGTCAGAATCAATTTGATGGAAATGGGTTTAGTCAATTCAGATATCAGTTTTATAATGAGACATGAGACTAAAAATTAGAGTTTGTAGACTGTTCCAGAAATATCTCAAAATCCAAGATGGATAGTGTATAAGAAGGGAGTCCTCCTTTCCTCGCTAGAGTGAGATACAGGAGTGCGAATAATCAGCATTACTAAAGAAATACTTAGCACCCAATGGGGAGCTTTGAAGACTACATTAGTGTTAAGCACAGTGCTGGCATGACACCCTCCCAGATCAGGAGAATAAAAAGCTTTCTTCTGCCTTTCTCTGGGGGTCTACTTTCAATATTTTTATTTCTAGAATTAATTTCTTCAGTTCATTAAGAAATAAAATCATTGCTAAATGGCAAAGCAGCTGAACTCAGTCCTTCTGTGCTACAGTAGAAAGATGAAAGGATCCAGCGATATGTGAGGATGGGCCCAAAGCAATCTCCACAATTCTGTGTGCACTGCATACTCCTACAATGGTCTTTTTGAGGACATACAGCAAGAAAAGAAGGGTAGAGTGGATGTGACAGAACTGTTTTACTTATTTTTAAAAAAGGAAAACAAATGTTCTTTTCTTTGCACCCACCTCCTGGTGACCCCCTCAAAAAAAAAAAAAGAATGAAATAATTGCTATTGAGTCGAATCTGACTTACAGTGGCTCTACTTTTGGATGGATACTGAACCCAAAGTTTTTATTTCATAGACTTGAGGACTTGCCTCTAGTCATCTATGAGTTAATAGCCAAGCCTGTCATCCCACATAGAATCTTACCCTCAATGAGGGTCAGAAATATTATTCACAATTGAGTAGAAATATCTAATTAGTTCCTTTCAGTCTAATCACTAAATTGTTAACACAAGACCTCCTCTGAGTATAAAGAAGATTAACACTGTAACCTTCCAGGTAAAGGATTCGATGTTGCCATGGCAAAGGAGAAACATCTAAGTCTCCAATTAAAAGGAACCCTTTTGTAAGAAATAATCGAGATTCCTAGCAGGATATCATCACACTTTTCAACTCCTTTAATTTTCCCTAGTACTAAGCCTGGATCTCAAAGTACCTACTTGAAATTTGCTTTTTATTGTTTATATGATAACCAGATTAATTTTTCTCCATCAGTTTCTTGATTTTTTTCTCAGCAACATAAATGTACTTTAATCATTCTAAATATTTAAATATTTTTATTTCAGTATTAAAAAAAAGATTCATTGAGTATTGAAGTGGCAGCTTATATTTGCTTCTGCTAGAATGAAAACTCTACCTTTCAGTATGATAATGACATAGAACAAGGAGTCTCTATTATCTCCTTGTGCCTTTATTTTCATAGCATTCTTACTCCCACCTTTGAAACTCTGGAATATTGTACTAAGAGACAGCACTCATCATTTCCACAAATGTAGAATAAAAAAACTTCTCAGCATCAGGACAGACTGGTTCTAGACTGAAATCACAGACTGGGCTTGCTTTTCTTAAAACAGACTGTGTCAGGTTTTTTTGTTTCTTTGAGGGGATTTTAGATAAGTCTAGGCTTAGAAGTACCTGGACCTGGACCAAGAAGCAGTTGTTCGAACAGAGCATGGGAACACTGAATGTTTTAAAATTAAGAAAGGTGTGAGACAAGGTTGTATTCTTTCACCATACTTATTCAACCTGTATGAGCAAATAATCCGAGAAGTTGGGTTCTATGAAGAAAAACGTGGCATCAGGATTGG
>NW_006408549.1:13786084-13787346 GCF_000296735.1 Chrysochloris asiatica | reverse complement strand
AAGGTTACTATTTGTTGGAACCCACTTAACAGCACCTAACAACTATGTTCTTTGAGGGAGTTCTGGTGTGGTATAGGTTAAACACTGGATGCTAGCCAGAAGTTTAGTGGTTCAAGCCAACCCCCACTCTTTGGAAACCCTATGCAGGTCACTATGAGTTGGAAATGACTCAATAACAACAATATGAGTAATTAAAGATTCTCCCTTATATTAGTTTCATGTTGAGATAACAGTTTACAGAGTACACTGAAGAATAATTTCCTTCCTGATAGTCTAGGCAAACTATTAGACAATGCAGGATCTATTGTCTAAGTTGCCCCTATATTTTGTATGGAACATGAGATCCTTTCTAGCTTTCCTCATTGAGAGGGGCATCTTCCCTAAGCATTCCCACTGTCTTCAGGATGATATACTCTTAGGTAGTATGAAGACCTGATCCTGCACCCCCACATACATACATGTTGTTGTTATGTGCCGTGGAGTCAATTCCAACTCATAGTAACCCTGCATAGGGTTTCCAAGGCTGTAAATCTTTATGGGAGCAGAAAGCCTCATCTTTCTCCTGTGGAAAGCTGGTAGTTTCAAACTGCTGACCGTGAGATAGCAGCCTGACTCATAACTACTACTCTACCAGAGCCTGATGGGATTCTCTAGCCTCCCCGTCTGATCCCAGGAAAGACCTCTGTGGGCCCAACTGTCTTCACTTTACAGATAGAAACCCCACTGCAATCTCTTTCACACATATACATTTATAGAATAAACATTATACCTTGAATTGACAATAAACAAACATCAACCTCTATACAATTTTTATTGTACAGAATTTGAAGAAATAGAAAACACAAAGGAGGTTTTTTAAAAAATCATCAATCCACCACACAAAGGAAACCACTGTGATGTAGTTCCTTCTAGTGCTCACATTTTTATGCATACAGGCTTTCAGTAATTATTTCTTATGCAATAAGGTATGTGTGTGTGTCAAGGTAATACTGTTGTGGATAGAGGGAAAATAGCATATGAGTTCAGTACTTTGTGTGAAAAAATAGAAGTAAGCCAGAATAAAAAATAACATGAAGCAGACTAGTGTTTTTACAAGTGTGAGAGATGAAGTGTATATACATATATATACACTTGTAAAAACACTAGTCTACTTTACATTATCCCTTAGTCTGGCTCACTTCTATTTTTTCACATAAAGTACTGAACTCATATGCTATTTTCCCTCTATCCACAGCAGTATTATCTTGACACACACACACACA
>NW_006408549.1:13784175-13785189 GCF_000296735.1 Chrysochloris asiatica | reverse complement strand
TCTTCCTTATTCACTACCCAGCTTTCACATGCATATGACGTTATTGAAAATATAATGGCTTGGGTCAGGCGCACCTTAGTCCTCAAGCTGACATCTAGTTATTTGTTGTTGTTAAGTGCCGTCAAGTTTATTCCGACCCATAGCGACCCTGTGTAAGGTTTCCAAGGAGCAGCTGGTGAGCTTGAACCACTAACCTTGCAGTTCAAACGACTTTGCCTTCTGATGCATGAGCCCACAGCGCCACACTAAAACTCCTGGATTTGTTGTTGTTGTTGAGTGCCGTTGAGTCAATTCCCTCCCATAGCGACCCTGTATAGGGTGTCCGAAGAGCAGCTGGTGAGCTTGAACTGCCGACCTTGCAGTTCAAATGGCTTTACAGCCTGGTGCGTTAACTCACAGTGCCACGCCAGTGTGAAATTACAAGAGACTGCTGGACTTCTGGTGTGACACTGTGGGTTAATGCGTTGAGCTGCAAAGTTGGTTTGAACCACAAGGTCAACGGTTCAAGCTCACCAGTTGTTCCTTGGAAACCCTATACAGGGTCGCTATAGGTCAGAATCAACTCGACAGCACTTAACAATAACAACAAGCTACCCTTAGGATAGCATTTACTTTAACTCTTATATCTTTTCCATGAACTTAAAATAATATTCAAAGAGCAGTGTGCAATATTCAATAAGGTAGTGATGGTGGTGTGCTGTGGAATCACTTCCAACTCACAGCAACCCTGCATAGGGTTTCCAAGGCTGTAAATCCTTGCAGGAGCAGAAAGCCTCATCCCACTGAACCGCTGATAGTTTCTAATTGCTGATTTTAAGATTAGCAGCCCGATTCGTAACAACTAGGTACCACCAGAGCTCCATTCAATAAGGCAAAGAGTACCATATTGAAGGGAAATAAAACTTGTGACTTTTTTTTTTTTTTAAGTTTTTGGTTTTATTTTTTTAATGTTTTATTGTGAATTATATGATAGTTTACATGGGAGAACATTAGTTTTACATTCATTCTATTGTA
>NW_006408549.1:13777702-13783695 GCF_000296735.1 Chrysochloris asiatica | reverse complement strand
CTTCCTCCAGGCCCCCTGCTTTGTGATAATATTTTTTTTTAATCAACTCTGAAAAACATAATTTGAGCACAGTTTATGGATAAAAATAGCTCTGTGCTCTTCATGCTGAAAAGTGTAATATTTGGTTGTATGCTACACTCAAGACAAATACACTCAAGACAAAGTCTGTCTAGTCACTTTGGTTGTCAGAAGCTCATTCATAATAGACTCCTCAGGAAGAATTTACAGAAAGAATACTCCCTGAGTTTTTGCATGTTGTTGGCAGGTTTGTTTTTTTTTTTTTGCATTTTATATTTAAAAGTCAGTGTTTCCTGATATAAAATCCTTGAATGCATTTTCTTATTTTGAAGATCATAAGTACTTTGCTTTCTTCTGGAATAAAAAGTGTTGCTATTGAAAAGTCTCACAATAATGTAATTTTCTTACCACTACAAGTCTTTTGCTCTTTATGTCGAAGTACAAAGGATTTTTGCTTTGTCTTTTAAAGTACAGTAATTTTGGAGTCCTGGTGTGGTATAGTAGGATAAACACTGGACCACAGGGTCAATTTGAACTGCAAGGTCTGCAGTCAAACGCACCAGTCGCTCCTCAGAAATCCTATACAGCATTGCTATGAGTCTGAACTAACTCAATGACACATACAACAACAAATTTTACTAAAATGTAGCTTGATGCCATATGTTCTGAGTTAATATTCTCAGATATGTGGTGTGCGTTCCAAATGTAATTTCAAATCTTGATTTCAGAGAAACACTCTTGCATGATTGATGTCAATATTCATTGCTTTGCTACAGTTTTCATCCTCAGGAATTCCTGTTATCAGTGTATTAGATATCCTTTGTCTAGCTACAATAGTTGCTACTTCCTCTTTAAGCGTATTGTTTTTGTTAAGTGTTGCTGAATCCGTTCTAACTCATAGCAGCCCTGTATAGGTTTCTGAGGAGCGACTGGTGGATTTAAATGACCAAACTTGCAGTTAGCAATCCCATGCTAACCCTACAGGGCCACAACACTATAGACTAAATACCAGACATATCTTCATTCAAGCAATAATTCTGAGATGAGTTATTATCACAGCATTCAAACACAGGTCCTTTGAATATTGAGTCAGTAACTATCCATTGAACTTTATAATAGCCTTCCTCCAAAGGATTATCAAAAATTGTGAACCAGACACCACACTATTTACTTTACATGCTGTATTTAATTTAATCCTCAGAGAAAGTTGATGAAGTTTTATCCACAGATAATAGAGACTTAGAAAGTTTGAATATTTTACATTCACACGGCTGTTAAGTGACACCAGACTGGATTAGAACATAAGAGTGACTATCTTCAGGCCCAGATTCTTACTACCACACTATGTTGTCATATAGAAATGAATGCAACTTGGGTCTTCATCTGTTAGCTATTGATCTACAACTGAAGTCTGATTCTATAGATGTTCCCATATCCATGTGCATTTTCCTAAAATTACACTGGGATAAAAAGGATTACTTCCCAGCATAATGAATTTATATTCTTGTGAAGGTCATCTAATACAACATAGGGACATTTGAGAAGAAGCAAGATGAAAGAAGCCGGAACAAAATAGGCACTGGACAAGTCCCAGATAAACTCTTTACAAATGAGGTTTGCCAAGGAAAAAATCTTAAATAAGACAAGCAAACGCTAAAGGATTTTCTTATGTCAAATTACAGAATATCTAGTTAAGGTTGTTTTTGTTGTTAAAGGCCATTGGCTAGATTCCGACTCAGAGCTACCCTTTTTGGGATTTCTGAAAACTAGCTACTGGGTTTAAACTGCTAATAGGACCTATAAAATGTGTCAATGTTTTGATTTTTTAGCAATGTTTTATTCCAAAATTAGGTCCTTGTATCCTCTTTCACTAGTTTGCAAATCTATAATTCTGGAATCATTGGGAATCTAATTTGAAAATGTTTAAACTTCTCATTTTGATCTCTTAAGATTTCCAGAGTCCATTTGGAATTAACTTCATTCCATTATTAAGACTCTACTTAAGGACCAGTGCTTTATTTTTTTTAAGCTTAAAATTGATCTTAAAAATACAACAGAAAAGTCTAGGGATGTTTAAACTAAGTAGGACATTGATAATGTAGTGTAGCCAGTTGATATAAAAAAGCTAACAGTTCTGGAGTGGAAAAGTGAAAACAACAATCTTATATTTGTAAGAGTGATTACTTTTTCTGTTCTAGAAAGCTGGCACAGATGTCACACACAAGAATAGAGAGCTGCAGGGGCTTAGCACAAAAGGCAGACAGAGTAGTACCCCCTGCTATATATGATTGTATCTGGCCTCATAAGCAAGAAGACACTGAGGCTAGATGCCACTGACTTGATTAATTTCCAAAAGCACAAATACAAACAGGCAGACTGATGCTCTGATTTTCCTAATTAACTCAGATAATTATTCATAGGGGGGTTAATAGCTAAGATTTTCACTTTTCCATCATTCATCTGGGCAAGGACTTATTGAGTGAGAAATGATCTGACAATTAAGATGCATAGGCAAACCCCTAAGAAACCTGAATTTCACAGTACTTTGCTTCTTAATATTAGGATTTTTATTAGTAACTGAATATTACCCCTTGTTCCAATTAAATTCACAGAAAATACACAATTGAAATGTTTATGTTCCAATTTTCCAAAGGCAAGAATGGAAATGTTAATTCTACATTGTTAACAACTTCTGTTTAATTATTCATTTAATTGATAATTATAAATTACCTGAGGATTATTGGTATCTGAGAAATATAAATGTTAGCTTTCATTTGTCCATATCTTGCTTAACAGATATGAGGACTGAACTGTTTTTCAGAGGGAAAAAAGGCTGAATCTGTATATCAGGTATCATCTGTATATAAGGTATTTTTTTTCACTCCTTAATCACATCAGTGAAAGTTCTTTCTGCCAGCCTTTCAAATACTGGGTTTTGTTCAGAAAAACATATGTTTTAAGCCAGCATATCAATCTTCTGGGAAGTTCGGAATGCAAAGACTCCTTTTTGTACCTTCAGAATCAACACGTTTGTTGAGAATAAAAAGGACCAGGCTTTGACATTTTCTAGCTTGTTATCTGTTTAATTTTCCATCTGCCTCTTTTGCTTCTGCCTTCCAAAGGAACATCTGCTGCCTATCTAAGAGAAGGGAAGGAAGATTGGATCTATGCCACTTGGGTTTGCAGTCCTAAACCTTGGGATACAGAATCAGGGAAGGGAAGAAGATAAGTAAATGATTGAAAAAATGAAATGAGGGCAGTCTGTTGAAAACAAAGCTGTGTGTCTCTTTGTTTCAAAGCACACCAAAACCTGGCAAGCTGGACAACAGTGTTCTAACCACAAGTTCAATATTTCCTAACTTAGACTTGATGGAGGCAGAGAGTATTTTTGAGTCTCGATGTATTCCATCATTACTTTTACTGATTTGTAAGTGAGAAAGCTGAGACTAAGCTTAACAGTTAAATCATGAAATCTAGTTTGTTTGGGTTTGCTGCCACATCCTAAGATTTCTCAGTACATCTTGCTTGATTATGGCATTATCTCATTACCATCATTCCTGTTCTGTACAACCATGAAAAAAAATAATAAAAAAGTTTGGGGATAGAGCCAAATAAATCCTTTCCTTGACTGAATTTGTATCCACTGTCTCCACCCAAGACTCTAAAAAACTGGATAGAGCTGACTGCCCATGACCTAAAAGAGTGGGTTGTCATCATTTTATTTCAACCTGGTTTTCTTTCTTGGTACTTCCTGAGATATTAAAGGGTCAGAGCAGTGGGTAATAACATCCTAGACAAAGCTTAAGTAAGTTCAACTAGGCACTCTGTATACCTGGTGGGTTTGAATGAATGGCATGTTTGTGGTTCAGGTTAAATACAATGAGTTTCAGGTAAAGTAACAGTGGGCAGAACATATGTAAATTTGGTACACTGCTTATGTATTCCAGGCCTAACATGTTCTGTAATTTAAAACAACTACACATAATTTCTGTGGGCTTCAGTATGATTCAGACATCAGGAATAATTAAGCTAATTGCTGAAATGTGACTGCATTTAGTTGCTAATGGAGAAAATATATAATGGCATGGTCATCCATTTAAATGAAACAACAAATTCTGAATTAGTCACTTTCCAGTATTTTTGTTCCAGATATTTTTCCTTTTTTATACAGCTGCCTATTCAGTAATTCTGCTGAATTTTGTCATTTTTTAAAATATTGAGGCAAGGTATTCCAATCTTTTATGCAGATCTATCATTCAACTTTTTAAGGTTAGTGAACAGCAAGGTTCTAACATGGTAGAGGAAAAACCACCTCTTTGTCTCCTGTCATCTTTCCATTTCTAATATCAACCTGAGAGTGACAGGCAGATGAGCAGTCATTCTTGATTATTGCTACGCTCCATATTTCTAACTGATATATTTTCTCACACTTAGGACTACCAAGAGGCCTCAAATTTGGAACAATTTGTGACTCGATTTCTATTGAAGGAGACCTTGAATCAGCTGCAGTCTCTCCAAAATTCCCTAGAATGTGCTATGGAAACTACTGAGGAACAAACTCGTCAAGAAAGGCAAGTTAACTGTATACGCATCCCTTTAATAACCATGATCTACAAGTAGCTGTATGGATAGACATGAAGGCTAAATGGGTATAGGAGGGAGAACAGGAATTTATATCCATAAATGTGGTAGAATGTACGAAGGTGAAATTTTGAAAACGTTGTAAACATAAACACCTTGAGAAAATGAGTCACTGGAACTGGAGGCTCAGGACCAAAGTCACAGGGGACACCAAGGTCATTTGGTATAACAATTCACAAAGGCGTTGTTCTACATCCTACTTTGGTGAGTAGTGACTGGGGTCTTAAATCTCTTGAACAGTCAGCTAAGGTGCAACTGTTGGTCTCTCTCTGTCTGGAAAATAGAAGAGTGATGAAAATCTAAGACACATATAAACAATTAGTCCAATGGAGTAATGGGAAACATAAATCTCTATGACTCTGAGACCAGAACTAGATGACACCTGACATCAGCTACTCTGAAAGGGATCCTGGATACACTGGGAGAAACATGTGAAACAAAACTTAAAATCATGAAGAAAAAATAGACTAGGCTTATTGGTCAGATAGAAACTGACATCATGGTCCATAACCGTCTTTCATTTCTGAAAATGAACTCACCTCCATGGCTCAATTTTTAGCCACCCATTGTTGTTGTTAATTGCCATCAAGTTGATCTTTGACTCATAACGACCCTGTATAGGGTTTCCACGGAGTGGCTGGTGAGCTTGAATGGTTCAACCAAACGTTGCAGTCCAGCGCTTAACCCACAGCATCACACCAGGACTATAGGGAAAACAAAACACTGGGGAGGTAAGCACAGCTAAGAATAATCAACAATTTGAGTTCAAAAGGGCAGCTTTGGCCCAAGGACACAGTTCCAAAAAGTTAAGAAATGAAGAGGAATGGAAACAAAATACAAGGAGGATATAGGATAATTTAATCCACTGCATCACCAGGTCTCCTATTAAAGACACTGGGGATGGTATAAATATATTTTATATGATCCCTATTAAAATATATTCCATAATTACATCATAAATAATAGATTAACACTAAAGTTATAATACAAGGTGAAAGTGATAAATACCATAGAAAAAAGGAGGGAATTACCAAGGAAATGAACAAGATTAAATATAGGAGATGAAAGATGGTTTCCTAGAGATTTTCTATAACACTTGAGCTCATCTTGCAAATGGGTATAATTTGAAAATATGGAAATGATAAGAAAGATTTATAGGCTTTATAGTATATATATAAAGCTTTATAGGCTTTATATTAAGGAGATGAGAATTCAACAAGCCTAATTATTTAATTAGTTGAATTATTTAATTCAACAAGACTAATTATTTAAATAATTAATTGGAGTCCTAGTGTGATGCTATGGGTTAATGCACTGGACTGCAAGGTCAGTTT
>NW_006408549.1:13776442-13776947 GCF_000296735.1 Chrysochloris asiatica | reverse complement strand
CAACAATAAAGAAAAATGAATGATGAATAGAGATTTTTAAATTCAGTTGGTATCCTTGAGAAAATAAGTAGTAATACAGTAATTGTGGAAGAACACGCTCAGCATTTCTCAATCTAGGGGAACTAAAGAAAGATTTCAAACCTCAATTTTCATTATTGAAAGATTCTCTGGGCAAATTAGTGAATGATGTAGAAAGGATCAAAGGAAGCTGGAAGGAATACACCGTCACTGTACCAAAAGGAAATGGTTACTGTTCAGCCATTTCAAGAGGTAGCATATATGATCAAGAGCCAATGATACTGAAGGAAGAAGTCCAAGGTGCATTGAAGGAATTGGCATAGAACAAAGCACCAGGAATTGATGGAATAATAATTGAAATATTTCAAGAAAGCGAGGCAGCACTGGAGGCACTCACTCATTTCTGCCAAGAAATTTGGAAGATGACTATCTGATTGGAAGAGATCCGTATTTGTGCCCTTTCCAAAGAGAGGTGACCCAATGGAAT
>NW_006408549.1:13772504-13775226 GCF_000296735.1 Chrysochloris asiatica | reverse complement strand
AGCAACAGCAACTGTAATCGTTATATAAATAAGTTAAGTGCCATCGAGTCAATTGCAACTCATAGTGACCCTGTACAGGGTTTCCAAGGAGCAGCTGGTGAGTCTGAACTGCCAACCTTGTAGTTCAACCTTGCGGTCCAGTGCTTTATCCGACAGTGCCAC
Source organism: Chrysochloris asiatica (assembly GCF_000296735.1). Classification (NCBI taxonomy): domain Eukaryota; kingdom Metazoa; phylum Chordata; class Mammalia; order Afrosoricida; family Chrysochloridae; genus Chrysochloris; species Chrysochloris asiatica. Next base: position 13,775,064 of record NW_006408549.1, on the reverse strand, counting down.
TCCAGGACTGTTATATAGCTAACGTTATATGAAGGAGCTTCAAAAAGTTCATGGCAAATGCAATTAAAGGATAATGGAATTTTTCCATGAACATTTTGGACCCCTCCCCCTTGCATAACTAATAATTATATAACTTTTTACTACAAAATTATATAACTAGTTCCAAAAGGAAACACAAATTAGAAATGTGTAAAGGAAACATCAAAACAATTCCAACTAAGAGTTGGCACTTTCTTAAGTTATCATTGTTTATACTTTGGAAACTACCGAAGGGCTTGTCAAAACTCTCTTGCTTGTGAACTCCTTATGTTTGCTGATTGATGTATATTTGACTTACTGTTTTATCTAAATGAAATTAAGGAAGATTGCACAGTAAGTTCTCCGAACAGTCTGGTAGTAGGCTACTTTGTAGGACCAGTTTTTTTCTAAATAAATAAGTGGGTGTATTCTTATAAGAACATCTCAAGAAAACAGTGACACTTTCAACCATGTGTTTACAATACAAGATGAGTGAGCACCACCATGCTCTAAAATAAAAGCCAGTCATTCCAGAGGTAATGAGCTCGTGAAACCGATGTACACAGAAGTGCACTCGTCAATTGGTTTGTACATCATTTTTTACTTTATAAACTTCCTGTTTTCACTGCATTGTGATTCCATGTCAAGTGTAACAATTATCTTTAGAAAAACAACAGCCCAGCTCCTCAGCTTTGAGCACAAAAACACAGAATGTCTTGAAGCACAATGAAATTGATTTCATGTTGCTAATGAGAAAATAAAAGTCTATTTTGTAGTTTCTTCTGATTAGATTTTCTGACAATAAAATGGATTCTCCCTGTTTAGAATTTGCCACCTAAGAGGCTTGTGGAAGGATTCTGCTAAGCTTCTTCACTTTTGCTTTTTTTTGTTCCTTCCTGTAGTCACTTCCTCTAAACTTGTGCTCGTCCTTCATCACAGCATAATGATTTTTTAATGAAAAATGGTTCTTTGGTTAGGTCTTGAGCTGGCCCTGAACTCAGTGATTGTTGCCAACAGCTGCAGCAGCTGTGTTTAGTAGGAAGGAACATGATAATACAGAGTTTAAGAAGAGTGGGAGGCTCTAGAGGATTTATGAATCTTTTATTGTACATTTTCCAGCTCAAAAATAGTTTATAGAAATGGGAACCATTACAGGTCTGAAGTCAGTTTGATGAATGCTATTGTATAGTTGTCTTTGATAAGAGCACCAAGGGAGACCCAAATTCAACCCCCAAACCTCTGAGATAACTCCCTGAAAGGTTTCTGAAGAAAATGCAGACTGCAGATAGAAACTAAGGCTTCACTATGGGTTTACGCCCTTAATGTCAGTGTGGAGTGTCTAACAAGCTGACTGACATATGTGGCTTAGGCCCAAACCTAAATAGGCCGTGTCTTCTTTCCCAAGTAGATCATATCTTACCCTCAGCTGGACATCAGAACCCAAGTCAAAAGAGTCCCCAAGTACCTTTCCAGTGGAGCAAAGAAGGCTGAGTTTGCTTTCACCAGACTTACTCTTGGATCAGGCTCTGGATCAACCATTCCTTTGCCCACATGGAGAGAAAGAGAACACAGAGTGGATTCATTTTCTTACAGCTTCCATTAAAAAATCACCTCAAACTGGATGACTTAAAACATGAGAATTATATTGTTTCACAGTTCTGAAGGCTTGATATCTTAATTCAAGGTTTTGGCTGGGGCCAAGAAGAAGACATGTACTAGGGAAGGATCCCTCCTTGCTTCTTTTAGCTTCCTTGGCTTGTGGCTCATAGCAGCACTATTCATAACAGCCAAAAACTAAAGTCATCCAATGGATAAATATATTGTGGTATCCTCGTATAATGGAATATTATTCAGCAATGATAATAAGTCATCTATAACTGTACACAACAAAATGAATGAATCTCACATCCCTCCAAAATTACTGAGCAAAGGAAACTATAGACATTGTTTGTATCCATTTACTATAAAGTATAAAAGTAAACAAAACTAAACTGTGCTGTTCTAAATTGAGTTAGAGGTGAGTTTCAGTGAATAATGACTAGCAGAGAGTATCAGGGGAACTCTAAGATGATCCCTCAAAATGTTCTGTTTCTTGGTCGAAGTGTTGGCTGCATTGGTGTGTATAGTATGTAAAGATCTATTTAGCTATACTATTCTGATGTATAGGTAGCTCTGGTAGCGTAGTGGTTACGAATCAGGCTGCTACACTCACGGTCAGCAGTTCGAAACTACCAGCTGTTTTGCAGGAGAAAGATGAGGCTTTCTGCTCCCATAAAGATTTACAGCCTCAGAAACCCTGTACAGGGTTGCTATAAGTTGGAACCGACTCCGGGCATGTAACAGCAACAACAAAAATTCTGATGTATGTATGTGCATACACAGTATGATAACCATAAGTCAATACAAATTGTTAAAAATCTCATTTGGCTAAAAAGATTTCACTGAAGTAAACAGCAGAGTTCATTCCCATTTTACAGATGAAAGAAAAAAGTTAAATTGCAGTACTTGCCCTGGTTCACTCAGCCACTCAGTAAAAGGCCCT
>NW_006408549.1:13745462-13771310 GCF_000296735.1 Chrysochloris asiatica | reverse complement strand
GTGGCAACAGTAGTAAGGTTGCCCCAGGATCGGGCAGTGTTTCGTTCTGCTGTGCATAAGGTTGCTATGGGTTGGTACCGACTCGATGGCACCTAACAACACCAACAACAAATCAGTGAAAAATCCTCATGGATGACAAGACTTGAACTAGACATTTAGAACGGATTTGAATGACAAAAGGATATTAACTTTGAAAAAAATACCCTTTCAGGGCCTATGAATTAGAATGCTAGTAGCAATACTTTCTGACGTACCCTCATGTAGCCTCGCTCACCTATATACCCATGTCTTCTCATCAGACAAAGGAACTCTGGTGATGTGGTGGGTTAGACATTGGGCTGCTAACCACAAATTTAGTGGCTCAAGCCCACCAGCCACTACATGGGAGACACATGAAGCATTCTTCTTCTGCAATGTTTTATAGTATCAGAAACTCTATAGAGAGTTGATATGAGACAGAACTGAGCAATTGACTAGATGGGCAGTGGGTTTGATTTCTTTCTTTTGTTTTTTTTGGTCTCATCTGGTTGGTTCCTGTTAGTTCATTTGGTCAGTGTTTTGACATTACTTTCTTTGGGAAACCTTCCCTACTCTCAAAACAGGATTTGCTGTTGTTGTTGAGTGCCATCGAGTCGATTCCAACCAATAGAGACCCTGTATAGGGTTTCCAAGGAGTAACTGGTGAGCTTTAATTGGGGTTGCCTTGGCAGCAATTAGTTTACTAAAGGAGTAGATGATGTTGGAGTTAAAGGTATCAACACAGGATTAGATGCCTGTGACTCCACCACCATCTATTCCTATAGTAAACTAATTGCTGTTGAGGCAACCCCAATTGGTGGTGTCAGAGAAAACTGTGCTCCAAAAGTTGTCAGTAACTGATTTCTCAGAAGTAGATCAGGAGGTCTTTATCCTGACACACCTGTGAACCTCTAACCTTTTGGTTATCAACTGAGCATGGTAAGTGTTTGCACCATCCAGAAACTTCTACTCCTGTGTACTCTCTACTGATATTTACAGGTACACATTGGTTTAGTGATCTTCACTTTATTGCACTCTACAGTTATTGCACTTTTTGTAAGTTAAAGGTTGATGGCAACCCTGCATGGAACAAGTTTATCAGTGCCAGTTTTACAGTATCATGTGGTTTCTTTGTATCTCTGCATTACATTTTGGGAATTGTTCCAATATTTCTAACTTTTTCATAATATTGTTGTATACTTAGTACAGTACAGTGTACACATAACTTTTAGATTCAAAATATTTGAGTGATCCACATTATTGTGATATTGAATTTATTGTGATGGTCAAGAACCAAACCCACAATATTGCTGAGGTGTGCCTGTATTTACTATTTCAACCCCTTTTTATAACCCCCGTTAGATTTTGAGTGCTTGGTGGCAAGAACTTTGCTGCATCCCCTTGTACACATCACAACTATATGTTTAAAATATGACATTGAATGAATGAATGAAAGGGAATTCCAGGAATCCCTAAAATGGAGCAGGGGTCAGGACTTGGAACAGTAAGGAGACCAACATTACTTGCAATCTGGAATTGTGAAATTTGTTAAAACCTGGATGGATGGATTTAGACAAATTCTATCAAATATTGCCATTGGCTATTGTAAACAGGGAGCAATATAATGCATCAAAGTTGAAGAAAAATTAGTCAAACAAAGATATGCAATATAGATTTGGGGAAAAGTCAAATCACTAGTCTGAAGAATTTCATCAGATTTTTTTATATTATAAAGAAAGATTTCATGATGCCTTACATAGTCAAAAGTACAACCCACATGTGACATTAAAATTCTCAGGGTTGTACTAATTCACTTTCCCTTCAGCATCAACATTACTTTCGGGTTTAGTATTTGTGAAACCTAGGGGTACAGATATTCTTCAGAATGTAGTAAATTTGGAAAAATCATCTGTTCCATATATCAAACCCGGGGTAGAATCACAGTGTCATCCATCCTGCAGGAATTAATTAGATGTGCTGTGTTGGGCAAAATGTCTTTGTCTAGTCATTTGAAAATGGCAATCTCAGAGAAGAGGAATGCATAGGCGCTGGAATGTCACTGAGGTGAGATTTTCTGATGGCATTCTACAACAGTCTTGTACCTTCTCTGGCAAACTGGCTGAATGGAAGCCACTTTAATTTCTTGTCTTGTGAAAGGACCTAATAGCAAATGACAAGATTAATCACTACTTTATATTGAAGATTCCCTCTCAAGAACCCCTGCCTTTCTACATAACCCTTTCTTCTACACAAACTAGATTTCTGGAAATGTAGTTTAATTAAACATGTATTTTCATTTTTATAATGGATTCTTCAAATTTACTCTTTTTCCAAAGTTCTTCTGTATCTAGGGATATGACTGGTTCTTCCTGGGCTTAGAAATTCTTTTATCTTTTTCATGATTTTTCCTTAATAGAAGTAAGGAAAAGGTTTGATTTCTGACTACAAATGATGATCAAAGTTCAGAAAGCTTACATTTGCTTAGCCTAGAGGATTGTTTTAATCACCTAGACCTGTGGCAAACAAAGCCACTTGTAAGTTAATTTTAAATGTTTTTTAAATTGATTTTGTTGGTGGTGATGAGAATATACACAGCGGTACATACACCAATTCACTTCCTTTACATGTGCAACTGAGTTACATTAATTATTTTCAAGTTGTGCAACTATTTTACCCTCTGTTGTTCAAGGGATTAGTAAAGTCTTAAGACTAAAAACTAAAGAAAAAGCAGTTTCAGCTTGCTATACATAACCATGATGGTAAACACGAAAACAAACACCTGTTAAAAAGTGATTCGTCTCCTCAAGTCCACACTTACTGGACCAGTAAGAAACTGTAGAAACTCTTTCAACCAAAACTATCCCCTGAGGTCATCATTTGACTAAGTAACAGATTGTCTCATAGAATAAAGAATATCACCCATGTGCTCCTTTAAAAAATCATGTATATAAGACCAAATTGTCAATAATTACTCTAAAGCAAAGGAGGGTAAGGGAGCAGGTAAACTAGATGACTAGAAATGGAACAGCCAAAATGAAAATAATGAGTTAAAAAACAACCCGACATTGTTCATCAATCACACCGCACACCAGACAGCCCGTCTAGAGATTTTACTCCAGGTCAAGACTAACAGCGAGACTTCTGGCCGAGAGCGAAGGCAGAGGAAGAGGAAGTGAGATCAACAAGAAGGGAGTGGTCTTATATATGTCCAAATCAGGAGACCACGCGTCATTGCTGGGATGATTTAGCTCTGGCCTATAAAAAGCCATGTTGCCTATTAAACCACGCCCCTTGCAGCTTAGTTTTGTGGGGAAACAGACAAAATGGAGCCTAAGGGAAGGGAGAGGGAAGAACCCCGAAGGTATTGTAACAATGAGTATATTTACACACTGTGAAAAATGTAGCCCAAGTCACTGAATAATTTGTGTATACACTATTAAATGGGAATTTTAAATTGTAAAAATACACTATAATATTTTTAAGTGCTGCATACGTGAAAGAGTGATGGTGGCATGGTAGGACGTGTGGGGAGAGACCCACTGTTGGTTGAGCTAAGTTTTTGTTGCTCTTAGGTGCCGTTGAGTTGATTCCGGCTCATAGCAAAACTATATACAACAGAAGGAAACAATTATTGTTATGCGTGAGTTTATTGCTGCTGCCACTGTGCTAATCCATCTCATTGGGGTCTTCAATTTTTTTTTGATGACCCTCTGCTTTATCAAGCATGATGTCCTCTCCAGAACTAAGTTTTATATGATTATTATTGACTAAATTAAAAGTATATATGAGTGTATAGTTTTGAAAAAAAGAAAACTTCATAGGTAGTCTCAAAGTAAGTAAGATAAAACAGTGGCATATGTTTGTTCATTTGAAGAAAAAAGAAAGCTCATGATTATCTTCTTTGTATTTACATAGCTCCCAATTCACTTGGGTCTCAGGAGTATGTTTGCAAGCAGTAATCCCCATAAATTTTCATTTCACTGCAATAGAAAATATTTGTGACTTATGCTTGAAGAGCTCTTGCTCAAGGCAGTAGACTAGCATTGGGATTAAATGTTATCTCTGTTGTTCAAGGCAAGGGCCAATCAAGCCAGAAGTCCTGTCTATTCAATGGCCTGGAAAACGATCAAGCCGCCGAGTCCAGAGACACAACAGCTTCTCGCCCAACAGCCCTCAGTTTAATGTCAGTGGTCCAGGTAACGTAGGGCTTCATCGTTTTTTCTCCTTCAAGGTCAACTCAGTTTATATTTTCATATTGATTGATTTTTGGTTTTGGTTTTTTTATCTTTTTGTTGTTGTTGTTAAGTGTTTTATTGTGAATTATGTGATAATTTACAAAGGAGAACATTAGCTTTACATTCATCCTATCCTATATCGTTTCATTACCTTGATTACAGTCCCCTCCAGGCATCATCAAACAACCAAAGGGTATACCCCACAAGTCTGCCCCTGAATTATCAGCACACAGCCCCTCTCCCTCTCTGGATCTAGAGTCTCCAGCTTTTCCATCTCTCTATGTCATCATCTCTACCTCTGTCTCTGGCATCACTGTTTCTCCGGGTTGGGTCTGCTCTTCTCCCTTCATGGTCCCAGGAACCTTCACTCCTGAACTGCAAAGTCAACCAATTCCCTCCTTTTGTTACAAAACATTTACCTTTACATTCCTCAGCATCTAAAACAACAGTAGCAATGGAATACTTTCCTTTTACCAAGCAAGTTGTGCTGAAACTGAAGCAATAAAAAGTTGAATGTATGAAGATCTGGGTCACAATCCTAACCATCAGTTCCATAAGAACCACTGCAGTTGTGCTGGGTGAAAAGGAAGAAATTGACTCCATCAGCAAATATATTACAGAACCTCAGGGTTGAGTGCCCAGTAAGCCATGTAAACACAGGCTTACTTGTGCTTACTTACATACTTTCACCATAACATGTGAAACTGTTAACTATAGATTAGTAAGCATAAATAAGTCTGTGTTTACCTTGCTTACTGGTATTCTATCAGAGTCACAGATTTGAAAAGAGGCTTTGAGTCTGTAGGGGTACTGTGGGGTTGTAAGAGAGACAGATGGATGCCAGCCAGACCTAGAAGCAGAATCTTTGACTTGGTAAAAAAAAAAAAAAAAAAAGTGAAATTGTTCACTGCAGATTAGTAAGCAAGCACAAATGAATCTTTAAATATATAACATTAATGAATCTCAAAGTACTAACTATATCCTATACACAGACTGTACCTGAATGATTTCAAAGTGCTTTCTCATACACTGTCTTATCTCATCCCAATAGCTGATAAAATAATTGTTCGTATCTTACCAAAGACTAGAACAGTGGTTTGTCCACACTATTATTCCGTTTGTTCTGTGAAACCCATGACCTCAGATCTCAGAGGCTTACAACTGCCCAGCATTTTTTCTTCTCTCTCATGGGTCTGTGGTTGATAGTGAAGGGTGATCTCAGCTGGACTTGGGTCCAGGCTATTGTTTGGATTCGTCTATGTAGCCTGCTTCTAAGATCACTTACTACAGGAGCAATTTCTCCTCCTAGTGGGTGTCAGAAACAAAAGTCAAGTCATACAAGGACGTTCAAAACATCTTATTTTTTTGATAGTTTCATTATTATTATCTTTTATTATCAGTTTCTTGTAAAAACCCAATTTTGTCTTTTGGGGTAGAAAAGATTACATATATCCATCAGGCAAATTATGGAGTCATGGTATGGCGCTGTGGGCTAATACGTCAGACTGTAAAGTCGTGTGAACTACAAGGTTGGTGGTTCAAGCTCATGAGCTGCTCCTTGGAAACCCTACACAGGGTCACTATGGGTTGGAATCAACTTGATGGCTGGCACTTAATGACAACAACATCAGCAAATTATGCACTGAAAATTGTATGTAGTACAGATTACTAACAATAAGATATAAATTTGTAAAAGATAGTCATTAAGTGTGATTCATAGTAACTTGAATTTGTGAAAAGTTGGAAAATACCACCTTTACATTTATTATATTTTCCTCAAGCAGTCCTCTACTCCTTTTTTGGAGTCACTTTTCTGTGACTGTTTGCATCATAATTCACTTCATGGACTTTGGGGGCTGTTTTCTCCAAAAAGGTGGAAAATTAATGCTGATGCAAATGTTGCTGTGTGCCATTGAGTCAGTTCCTATTCAGCGAACCTGTAGAGTTTCCAAGAGTGACTGGTGGGTTTAAACTGCCAAGCTTATAGTTACCAGTCCAACGCTTATCCTAAAGCACCACACCAAGGCTTATGTAAAATACTACTCATTATCATTTAATTTATTACATTCCAAGATAAACCAAAGCTTTGCAGTCTGGAACTCAATCACATTTCTTTACCAAGAACTATTAAGTGATATTATTTCAGCAAATGCCCGTGAAAGCATTTTAGTTAAGTTGCAGTAAAGGAACACATGGATGCCAGGATGTATTCAGGGGTTCAGACGACAACTATTTTGTTTGTACTTTTGCATCACAATATTAATAACAATGACAATAAAAGTAGAATTTATTTAGTGTTTAATATGGTATTAAACACAGATGTATGTGTGTTGATATTTATGCTTATACTTTTATTTATGTTTATATTCTTATATAATATGTATACATTATTAAATATATGAATAGATGTTGCTTGTCATCAAGTCAGTTGTAACTCACAGTGGTCGTATATAACGGAGTGGAACTTCCAATAGGGTTTCCTAGACTGGAATCTTTACAGAAACAGATCTACAGGTCTGCTGAGTGGGTTCTAATTGCTGACCTTTCAGTTATCATTCTAGAGGCTAATCACTATGTCTGTCACCAGGGCTCCTTGTATATTTAATCCACACTGACTTAATCCTCATAAAAATGCTTTGAAGCTGGTGCTAGTATGATTCCCATATTACAAATAAGAAAACAGGCCATAGGAGTCTAACACTTTAACCAAGATCAGCAGGCTCTAGACTTGCCTGCTCTCTTAACTGCTATGCTATAACCCTTGTGTCTATGTACGCTCAGGTTAGTCCCTAAGAAAAGAGAGAGCAGCTATCTTCCCCACATGCCTTTGTGTGATTGTAGCACTTTATACCTTGCTCTGATCAGGGCAATGATTTCACTGGTTCCTCCCATTGTGAAAGAAGAAAATGTAGCATTATTGATTGATGCTTTCTCTTTTCAAAAGAAAAAACCAGCCACCTCAAGGGGTGGTAAAAAATGGCTCAGCCAGATCTGTTCTTTTGAATATCAAAGGCTACTACTTAAAGGCAGCAACATAAAACAAAAGGCTTATGAAAATGAACCTGCTGGGATGCATAAGTCTATGGAAATCAATACTTAGAAAAGTATTCATGTGAATGAAAAATAGAAGTATTGCAAATTTTTAATATATTGACTAGAGGATGACTTGTACTCTTTCAGTGTAAGAGAATAACTCTAAGATTTCCAAGCATGTCTGCTCTGTCTAGAGTTAACATATTATCCCCATGATTTTCTCTTTACAAGGCTTGTTAGAAGAAGACAACCAGTGGATGACCCAGATAAATAGACTCCAGAAATTAATTGATAGACTGGAGAAGAAGGTACATGCTTCTTTTTCTTTTTCTCTCTCCAATATTTCAAGGGTTTCTGACCCTATATCCTCATTGTCCTAGTATCCATAACTGTCCCATGGACATAATAAAAACCAGTATCCCAGCTATACTACAAATAGCTGCTTGGTAGTTGTGTAATTTTGCTTGTTAAAGCAAACATAGAAGTTCATAGTGACCACTGTCAATTATATTTAAGATGTAGGATTGAGAGTTAAGCCCATCTACTGTGCTGCCTGACTTTTAGGTTGTCCATGACCTAATTGTCAGTGTGCTTGAATGATTCTAATGGTGACTCTTATGATGACCCATTTCAAGTCTTAGAAATATTTCAAATTGATTCAGGGAAAGGGCTATGTGATATTCTGAAATATGACAGTCCATACTAGATTTTTTAGAAATTTGAATATTAATTTGCCATTATAACTAACTCAGTTTTAGTGAGGAAGTTGGGATGTGATAAAGTGTTCTTTAGCCCTATATTCTATGTTTCTAGTTATGGTCTGTGTATTTTTATTGAACAGTAAATTAGTACCAAATAGTTCTGATATTATAGTGATATTTTGCCTATGCAACTTTGATATTAGGGGCAACCTTTGGCAATCAATAATTTTTTAAATGTCTGTTTTCTATGCATGCATAGGCACTAAAGAAGGCACATTTGTGTTTGAGGCAGTGTCATTGATTTTGTAGCATTTATAGTCTACTTAGAAATCCTGGTATGGTGCTGAGGGTAATGCACTAGACTGCAAGGTCAGTGGTTCAAGCTCATCAGGTTTGAACTGCTGACCATATGGTTATCAGTTCAGTACTTATCCTGCAGTGCTACACCAGGACTCCAGGTGTGGAAATACTCCATAGTTTCTCAGATTGCCTCCACTGGAATAAATGAGTCTCAACCAATTCCATTCCAATTATGCTTAAAGTTTTACTTTAACTAAAGTCACTGCTGCTGTTGTGGTTGTTGTTCAGCATTGTCACATGAATTCTGACTCATAGCGACCCTGTATAAGGTTTCCAAAGAGTGGCTAGTGAGTTTGAACCACCAACCTTGTGATTCAAACTAACCTTGCATTCTAGTGTCTTATCCTACAGAGCCGCACCAGAGGAGGGAAAAAACATATTGGTTGACTGACAATCCCAGAGTATTATTGAAAAAAAGAAGAGCTAATACCCTGAAAGGGAACTGTAGCGTCATTAACATTGAAATACATGTTGATCAGTTAATGAACAAACAAATATCATATAGAAAATTCAAATGTGACTATATAAAGATCAGCTGGAGAGAATTTTCGGGTAAGGTAATAGCAGGAATAAAAATTAAGTAAACCAGCCTGGTGAGAAGAAATAGTGCCAAATAAGATTGTACAGACAGAGGGGGTCTAAGTTATAACAGGCTTAAATAACAGACTAAGAAATTTGGATTTGTCTATAGAACCAACCTACTGCCATCGAGGCAATTTTGACTAATAGCCTGAAGAACAGAGTAATACCGCTCCCTAGGGTTTCCAAAGCAGTGAAGTTTTGCAGAAACCAACTGCTACATCTTTCTTTTGTGAGGTAACTCATGAGCTTTGTCAAACTTTTGGTGCCAATGCTTGTTCCACTATTATTTTTCAACAGGTAAATTATCTGATCAAATGGGATCTTTAGCTAGAAAATAGGGCAGCAGGAATGCAGAATGGATCCATACCTAAAAATACTAGACTCAGAGTCATCAGAGCCAGTTCAGAAAACAGTATTAAAAGATGAGACTTATGGACCTGATTTATGGCAAAGATGGGCCTAAACTGGAGAATGACAAGAAAAGGGTAGCATGGAAGTTCACAAAACCACAGCATTAGTATCCTGGACAAAGGACAGAGGAAACTCAAATAGGACTCTGAGGGATTCGAGCCTGAGTGTCTGAGAGAATTATACCACTGACAGAAAAGGGAGAGACAAATGACAGATAATTTGTGAGGGGAGGTGAGAAAATGAATTGGTGTTTTAGATGTCTCTGTTTCAAGGTATAAAAGGACCCTTAGACAGAAATATTCAATCAGATGTTAGTAAGAGATTCCAGGCCAACCAAATAAGGTGTTAAGAGCTATCTCCACAAAGATAACATTTCAAATCCTGCAAATGGGTAAGATCTCTGAAAAGGAGATTCTATAGTAAGAAGAGCCAAATACGGAGACAGCCACGTTGAGGATCCACTTCCTCTACCACTGAGTCTTCTTCATTTGTTAAAGCTGACTATATGCTAGGGCAAATATTTAACTAAGAATTTTCTGAAAATCAGGTTTCCTCCTTCCTTATTAATTGATATGTAAACTGAAACTTACATAAAGTCCTGGTGTGGTGCTGTGGGTTCGCCAGACTGCAAAGCCATTTGAACTGCAAGGTCGGCAGTTCAAGCTCACCAGTCGCTCCTCAGAAACCCTATACAGGGTCGCTATGGGTCAGAATCAACTTGATGACACTTAACAACAACAAAGCTGAAACTTGATAGATTAATAGGTAAAATTGTGGCTACAGAAATTAGTTTTCCAGTGCTGGGAGACCTTAAAATCCAAGTTTGTTTGAAAACCAAAAGTTGTTAAAGTATAAAGATTCAGTTGTCAAATAAGTTTGGATTCAACCTTTTTTAAAAGTGACTTTGAAGCTCTTGGCAGACCTGCCTTGATTTGGTATCTTAAATTTATAGTTATTTTTAAAAGAATGGATCAAACTTAGGTCAAACCTTTTTTCCTTCTTTCCACCAAGTAAAGCGTCATCATGTCCCTTTCTTTCCTAGACTCCCTTTCTATGAAAGGGTTTCATTTTGAGGACAGTGTCTAAGAGGTTTGCTGAAAGTACAATGTGATGGTTTTAAGCATGGGACTCCAGCTGTGTTCAACTCAGCATGAGTTGCCTAAATGAAGAGAAAAACAGTACAAGTTCAGTTTTCTTTTACAACTTATTCTGTGCTGTGTTGAATTGGGTTTTTAAAGAAAAACTACCCAATTGCCTAACAGCGGCTAAATACATGTCATCTCGCTGTGGACTACCTTGCTTCCTGCAGTTATTAGCTCTGGGTTTGATCTTCCTTTTCTCTCCATTAAATCTTTATGATAAATCCTGGCTGCACTGTAAACCAAAGTATAGTGCCATTCATGGGGGGTGGAACTACATACACAAATTCTGTAATTTTCTTCAGGCATTCCTTTTTTTCTAGGTATATATTGAGGTTCTGTCTCACATTTTCCTTGAGTTCTACAGAAAAAAACCCTTAATATTTAAGCAATTAATATAAGCAAAACAGCAGTATAAAAAGAAACCCACTTCATTGTTAACCATACCATCTTGGACTTTAACTCATAGGACATCCTCACTCCCAGGAATATAAATGAGGATTTCACATTCATACAATTTGTTTTACATTTTCCTCATCTTAGATAAAAAAAAAAAAAAAAAATGTAGGCCAGAAAGTGTGCCTGAGTTTATGTGAGGGAAGGAGCAGTCAAAAAAATGACCATTGGTATAGCTTTTATCTATGGAGTACTTTTCAATTTATAGCGATCTGTATTGTATTATTTTGCCTCTATAGAAAAGCTGTTATTTAGATAGGGCATCCATTCAGTCATTCAGTTATTCAATTAACATTTATTGAATATCTACAATGTGCCACTACTATTCTGGCAGTAGGAACACAGTAGTTGGTTTATGGGGAGACAGACACAAAAAATGTTTTAATATCCATGAGACAAGGTAATTTCATATAGTGTTGTATAAAGAAAAAGTAGAGTAATATGATAGAAATAGGGAATGTGGATCGAAGATGATTGGCCTGGAAAAGTCTCTTTAACAAAGTCGCTAAAAAGGTGGTATTTGAATTGGCATGTGAAAGGTAAGAATTAGCCAGCTAAATGAAGACCTAGGAATAAAGAACTTAAAGCAGAGGGGACAGTGAAACCAAAGCCCAGAGACTTTTTAGAACTGCCTAAAGTTCTGCCATAAGAGATCCACATAATAGAGCGATATAGATCTGTTATTAGCAGTTTGAAGTTAATTCAAATATTCTGGATTTTTTTCAACTTTCAATATACTCCGTATCTATTTGAAGGAATTGTTGTGCATAATCCTCACTTAGCAGCAATGCTAGGTTTTATATTTATAGAATGCAGTCCTCAAAGATTCACACTTGATTTCACTGGGGGCATTAGATTTATCTGGTAGACATCACAGAAGGCTGTAGGGTCTATTTAAGAGCACTTAGTAAATGTGCATCTCAATGTCAGAAAAACAAAAATCCTCACCACTGGACCGATAAACAACATTCTTATCAACGGAGAAAAGATTGAAGTTGTCAAGGACTTCATTCTTCTTGGATCAACTATCAACACTCATGGAAGCAGCAGTCAAGAGATCAGATGACGTATTGCACTGGGCAAATCTGCTGCACAGGAACGTTTTTAAATTTTGAAGAGCAGAGATGTCAGCTTGAGGACTAAGGTGCACCTGACCCAAGCCATGGTATTTTCAGTAACCTCATATGGATGCGAAAGCTGGCAGTGAACATGGAAGATCATAGAAGAATTGATGCCTTTGAGTTGTGGTGTTGGAGGAGAATACTGAAAGTGCCATGACCTGCCAAAAGAACCAATAGATCTGTTTTGGAAGAAGTGCAGCCAGAGTGCTCCTTGGAGGCCAGGATGGCTAAGCTTCGTCTCTCATACTTTGGACATATTGTCAGGAGAGAACAGTCACTGGAGAAGGATGTCATGCTGGGTAAGATGGAGGGTCAGAGAAAAAGAGGAAGATCCCCAACGAGATGGATCAGTCAGGTGGCATCATTGATGGACTCAAGTGTGGCAGCGGTAGTGGGTTGGCCCAGGATTGGACATTGTTTCGTTCTGCTGTGCATGGGGTCACTATGAGTCGGTTCCGACTCGATGGCACCTGACAACAACAACAGTAAATGTGCCAGACTGCAAAGCCATTTGAACTGCAAGGTCGGCGGTTCAAGCTCACCAGCTGCTCCTGGGAAACCTTATACAGGGTCACTATGGGTCGGAATAACAAGTATTTTGTGAATACCAATGTTGTTGTTAAGTGCCATTGAGTTGGTTCTGACTCATAGTGATACTGTATAGGATTTCCAATGAGCAGCTGGTTTATTTGAACCTCCAACCTTACAGTTCAGACTGACTTTGCGGTCTAGTGCATTATCCCACAGCACCACACCAGGACTGCTGTGAAAATCAATAGTGTCATTTTTATTTACTTCCTAATTTATTTCTTTTTAAAGTGCATCATAGCGGTAACACTTGATGTCTATCATAATCTCCCAAGAAAAGCTGTTACTTAGATAAGGCATCGATTCATTCATCCCCTCATTTACCCAATTAACATTTATTGAGAATTGTAGCAACACTCACAGCAAAAGAAATCAGCCTAGTTGTTCTAACTGATTTTTACCTCACTATCGTTTGTCTCTCAGTTTTAATATAAACTTTACTATCTTGTAATGGCTTCTGTGAAGTAAATGTAAAGCAATAACAAATTGAACATATCTGAAATTGCTTCTTAAAATTGTTAAATAGATACAAAGAGTCTTTATTGAATAGACACAAGGAAGAAAACTCAGAATTATTTCATCTCCTTTTAAGTCATGAGGTTCTTTTGGTTTAAAGTTAGATATAAAAGGTCTGCCATTCAAATATACAGTATTTCTTTTAATTAGCTAATTTCTGTTTCTTTTGCCCATGTTTCTTCCTCTAAACAAAGGATCTCAAACTGGAACCACTGGAAGAAGAAGTTATTGAAGGGAACACTAAATCTGTAAGTGCCTTTTCTAACTCAAAATTTTAGAAATAAATACTTAAACATGAGTTAATTTCTTCACATTAACTACTATCTCAATGAAAAAGTGAACAGATTTACTTAGTCATGGATAAGTAGGATTTTCTGAATTGTAATCTGTGGAAACCTAGTACCCATTTCACGGGGTTTTTGTGAAAGCAGCCTGGATGCAGTTTGAACAAAATGAAAGGTTTGTACATGGCTCTAGATGCCACCCAAGACCTGCCAAATCACAGTCTTTGAGGGGCGAAATCTGGGACTATGTCTTTTTTCTTCTTTTCTGCCTTCCCCTTCTAACTGCTATAGGAACAGCAGTGAGAAGAGTACCTGGCATGTGTTAAGCATTCAATAAACACTTGTTTTTATCTTTATTAATTGGCACTCTAAGCTATAAAGTGGCCCCACATGATGGAAATTAAAGCATGTCATTTACAGGAGGAATCCATTCATCATAAAGGTTCTGCTATTTTTTTTTCAAAAAGTAGTAAAGCATGAAGAATGTGTTGCATACCTGCAATACATTGATATATTTATATTCATACACTGATTATGTATAATATCTAAATTGTGTTGACTGGCTTTCCTCCACGTTCAGTGGAGCTTTGTGTTTTAGGCTGATGGAGAACCTATTTCCTTGGCGTTCTAAATTTTTCATTGATAATTATTCTATAAGAAGGATGGTGGTGGTGGTGGTGCGCTGTGGAGTCACTTCCGACTCACAGTGACCCTGCATAGGGTTTCCAAGGCTGTAAATCTTTATTGGTGCAGAAAGCCTCATCTGTCTCCCACAGAGCAGCTGGTAGTTTTGTACTTCTGACCATGAAGTTAGCAGCCCAACTCGTATAGAGTACTTTAATTATAAACTGTGGCTAAAAGCATTGGAAACTGTAGTCTGTGTTTTAAAGACTCAAATATAGTCCTATAGTATATTGTAAAGCTGGAAAAATCCAGGGATGTATTTTTCTCAAACTACAACTTCTAAACTGAGGATATGTCTCTGCAAAAGCAACAGGTTTTTCAAAGAGTTTTTAGCCTTTCAACTATGTTAAATTTTAAAACTGTTGAAGTTTAATAAGGATTCTAGAATGAGAAAATTAGTAATAAAAATGAAAGAGAAATGCTACACATGTATAAATCAACAAGATTAGAATAGTTTAATGAATATTACTGGCAGAGAAAAGCAACATTCCAAATGCATCATCAGTACACTTTGTAGGCCCCACTAGTCTCAGGGTTATGTCTGAGCTGAAATCTTAGCCTATTCATTATTGTTTCCAGCATTTCACCCAGAATCAGAGACATTGTAGATCCTCAAGAATCATTTTTCATGCTGATTTCTAGGGATTGAAAGAAAGATAGACTGACTTATCCAAATAGGAATTTAAAGATGCAACAAAATGAACTTAGTGAGAGAAAAAAATGACTAATGGAAAAACAGGAGTCCTGGTGTGGCACTGTAGGGTAAGAACTGGACTGCTAACATAAGGTTCACACCCACCAGGAGCTCCTTGGAAACCCTATGCAGGGCAACTATGAGTCAGAACAGACTCAATGGCACTTCATAATACAAGAACAATGGAAAAACAGTACCTGCATTATTGTTTTACTTTATTTTGAAGTAAATATTTATAGTGTTTTCTGTATGTAGAAATTGAAATGTTTGCTATTGCCTTTAGTGCAAATTTGGATTAAAACATCTTAGGCGTCTACAGAAACTCACTTTTTTTCTTATTACTTCAAATGTAGTTATATTTTACAGATTGTGGAAGATCAGTCATATTGGCATGAAACAAAAATAAGAAATAACTTATATTTCTGTTATCGTTAAGTGCCATCGAGTTGGTTCTGACTCATAGTGACCCTGTATAGGGCTTCTGAGAGGGGGCTGGTGAGTTTGAACCACCAACCTTGAGATTCAAATAGACCTTGTGGTCAAGTGCTATCGTACAGCACCATAGCAGGACTCCTGGTATTTCCATGTTCACAGACACTGACTGCATGGTAGGAGAAGGGGCAACCCGTCCTGTGTGCCCACCCGTCCAACTTGTTAACACAAAGGAGTCTTCAGAGAAAACATTTTGGAGAATTCTTTGATAAGCTTAATAAAGGCTGTTAGAATTCTGTATATAAACACCTTCCCTTGATACTCATATGAGTCATATTTTCTTTACTTGTTCAGTGTTTTTATTCCTTCAAAGACAGGAATGTGATCTGATTTAATTCACCAGAATTATATAGGTAGATTTTAGTGGAAAGGGAGGGAGAGGGGATGATGGAGCACACTTAGGGTGACGCTGTATCTCTGTCATCTTCTAAGTTTGTACTTATGGAAAAACTGCACAGCAAACAAGAAAAAGGTACACAACTTCTCTAATATTGTGAGAGCCAGTTATCTGGCCTTCAATAATTCCCTAACGTGAGATTCTTCTTTCCTACCAAACATGAGGAAGAAAAGCCATCCAAAGACATGTTATGAAAGGTGGCAAACATTTCTATTTTATGATCAGTGATAAGGAACAGAGTACAATGTCAAATTTAAAAGCTCAGTCAGCACACACACAATTACTTTTAATTCAGGAGGACATAGAAGGCCTTATATAGGAGTGGGCATGGTGCTTCAGTGTTCAATATTGTTTTAAAACAAGTGTCAGAAAGGATCTTCTCAGCCATGTGTAAAGGTAAAATAAAAAATGCTTTTTCGAAATAGATATATGGGATTATTTTAAATAATTTTGTTTCTTTAGAGATACCAATAAAAATTTTTCTTTAAAAGTTGCATTTTTTTCATTAAAGGTAGTACATGCGTTCCTATTCTGTAGCCTTGTTTTTTGCCAGTGCCTTCAGTGCAGCTTGGACTTCTTCCTTCATTATCATCAGTTCTTGATCATATGCTGCCTGTTGAAATAGTTGAACATCAGTCATTTCTTTTTGGTACAGTGATTCTATATATTCCTTTTATTTTCTTTTGATGCTTTCTGCATCATTCAGCATTTTGCCTATAGAATTCCTTAATATTGAAAGCCAGGGTTTTTATTTTTTTCTTGCTGCTCAGTTTGAGAAAAATCTGAGCATGTTATTTTCTTTTGTTTTCTAACTCCAGGTCTTTGTACAATTCATTATAATACTTGACATTGTCTTCTCAAGCTTTCCTTTGAAATTTTTCTGTCTGGCTCTTTTACTTCCTCATTTCTTCCATTCACCTGAGCATCTGTACTCTGGAAAACAAGTTCTTTCTTTCTTTCCTGTCTCTTCCTATAGTTTATAGTCAACTTGATTCCTGTGTATTCTATCTGGTGAGGTCCACATGCATAGTTATGTTTTATGTTTTAGAAAAACAGTGTTTGCAATGAATAAGCCATTAGTCTTGCAAAATTCTATCATGTGCTCTCCTACATCATTTCTGTCACCAATGTCATATTTTCCAAATACTGATCCTTCCTCTTTGAGTCTAACTTTCACATTCCAATCACCAATAGGTATCAATGCTTCTTGATTGTTTGATCAATTTCAGACTGAAGAAGTTGATAGAACTCTTCAATTTCATCATTACTGGCTCTAGTGTGATACATAAATTTGAGAAATAGTGGAATTAAGTGGTCTCGATATTATTCTATCACAATTTGTATTGTATTTCAAGATAGATCTTGAAATGTTCTTTCTGGCAAAGAATGTGATACTGTTCATCCTGAATTTGTCATTCCAGGCATGGTAAACCATGATTGTAAGATTAAAAATGGTGAATACCAGTCCATTTCAGCTCACTAATACCTAGGATATTGATTCATTTCATTTCTGACAACTTCCAATTTTCCTAAAATCTAACTTTGTACTTCCAATTAATAATAGATGTTTGCAGCTGTTTCTCTTCATTTTGAGTTGTGTTCCATCAGCAAATAAAGGTCCCTAAAGCTTTACTCCATATGCATCATCATTGTCAGCTCTACTTTGAGGAGACATCTCTCCCCAGTTGTATTTTCAATGTCTTCCACCTGAGGTGCTCACCTTCTGGTACTATATCTGCCAATGTTCTGGTGCTATTTATCGTGTTTCATTTCCAGCAATATATGTGACTTTGTTCTGCTGATATTCATAAGGTTTTTGGTGGCTGAGTATTTAGAATTAGTCAGCCTCTCCTTGGTAGTCTGGGAAGCTCTGCTGAAACTTGTCCACCATGGATGACTCTGGGGTTTAAATTATCTGTAGCATAGCTTCCAACTTCACAGTGCGACAAACTGACAGATGAGTAGTGGCCACAAAGCCTACTACTTTAAAATTCTGGGTTGTTGACTAATTTACTGGATCATATCCCTGTCTTTGGAGGTACTCAGTTCCATGTATTCAGTGAGGTATGTTGGTGAACAAAACCAATTTCAAAAATCAGAGTCTAGAGAGGTATTTTCCCCTTCCCATTTCCAGTATTGAATGCATAATAAATTTGGAAAATAAGTTTCATAGCAGAAAACGAAGAATACATTTTTGTTATACTTTCTGTTTTTCAAAAACTAATCTTGACTGAGCATTTGCTGTGTGCCAAGCATGTACATACAAGCTCCTGTACTTCTCACAATAGCTCCATGAGTTGGTTCAATTATTATTTCCATTTTGTAGATAAGGAAACTAGAGTGCAGAGAGTCTTAAGTGCCACAGTGAAATTTAGCAACTTAATGTTGGGCCCACATTCATCATTATACTGTTATGTTTCAAACCATAGCATTTGGTGAATTTGTTGTTAAGTGTATTCAAGTCAGTTTCAACATATAGCAACCCAGTGTAGGATTTCCAAGGCTATAAATCTTTGCAGGAGTTGAAAAAGCCTCATATCTCCCACAGAGCAGCTGGTGGGGTCTAACTGCAGACCTTGTAGTTAGCAGTCCAGTGCTTGCCCTGCAGAACCACTAAAGGATACTAGTTTTTCTTTGCAAGTGAAATTGACTGTGAGTGAATAGATAACTTCCTTCATCAGATTCCTATAATTAGACCAGAGCAGATTGTCTGGAAGGCTTATTTAAGCAAAAGTCCTGAACCCTGGCAGCTGCCATACCTAGAGTTTTCTGTACCCATGAGCCCTTCTATAATGAGTATAGGATGTAATTTCTTTTTTTTTTAATCTGTTTTCTCCCAGACTGGAAAAGAGAAATAATATTTTTTGAGTACCTATAATGAGGCAAGATCTTTGCATACATTATTCATTTATTCCTTCCAACTTTAGCATATAAACACCACTATTCCAATTTTATGTTTCTAAACACTTGAGATGAGACAGATTGAGTAACTTGTTTAAGGCCACGTATCTAGTAAGAGTGAAACCCATTCTTTTTCATCTCTATCCCTCACTAGTGAAGGGCCAACAAGAAAGGACAGGACTAGGGACAAAGAGGCAGAGCATCTCACAATTCTGCAGTACTGTTGAGTTTGCGAAGCCATCTCAAATTCTTTTCTGAAATAAATTGTTTTAGTTGTTATGAAGTGACATCAAGTCAGTTCCAACTCAGAGTGACCCTATATAGGGTTTCTGAGGAGCAGCTGGTGGGTTTGTACCACCAACATTGTGGTTTGCAGCCCAGTGCTTATCCTATAAGTATACAAACATTATATTAAAGATGTTTAAGTGTAGGCAGCGGAACTGTCTTTCATTTATTTTACAGATAACTCCTATTTTTAATTTTTTTTTTTTTTTTTTTTTTTACAAATAACTCTTGATCACCTACTGTGGGTTGGGATCTGAAAGAGGAGCTGGGGACAAAGTGGTGAATATGACAGGCTAGAAAAAATAGGCAATTAAACAAGGATTTATAATAAAATGTGGTGAGGATTATGATAAGGAAAGCCTAGATTTGCATTGTAAGGAGATAGAACGTAATTTAGGAGGCCAGGGAACATTTCCATAAAGACAAAATATTTAAGCTGAAACTGGGAAGAATAAGTAAGAGTTCTTTAAAATATTATTGTATTTCATTCTAACTCTACTGAAAAAGCAGTGTTAGAAATAAGGAGCTACACAGAAATACTAAAATTCTCCAAATGAATTATTACAAGTAATTATTAAGACATTGTAGCCCAAGGACTTCCCAATTTAATCTTGCCAGTGTAATATGCAAGATAAACCTGTTGTTGTTAAATAAATACCATAGAATCGATTCTGACTCATAGCGATCCTGTATAGGGTTCCCAAGAAATGGCTGGTGGGTTTGAACTGCTGATCTTGTGGTCAGCAGTCCGATGTTTATTCTCCAGTGCCGCACTAGGACAGCAGGCATAAACCTAGACCGTAAATTCTTAGTCATGGACACATCAATATTTTGGGGATAATTTGTTTTCTTCCAGTTGTCAAGTACCAAGTCATAGATATGAAATATGAAAGATCGATCTGAATTTTGAAAGGAATTTTTCTAAATAGATGACACATATGGGTCTTGCCAGGTACATTTGCCTACCTGAACCCCATTTTACTGTTAGAAACCTTATATGGCACTTCTTGCCATAAGGCTACTGGAAAAAGATGATTGCTTTCCAGATAGGTTCTACATTCAGAAGCAGTTTTGTTTTATTTTGTTTTTAATCAAGATAGTTTTAAACAAGGCTTGACCACATTCTTCTGCTTTTCAAAAAACTCAAACTTTTCTCTAGCTCTTTTTTTTTTTTTTTTTTCCATGTACTAGTGGATCGGCCCTGGATGGTGAACCACAGGGTCAGCAGTTCAAACCACCAGCTGCTCCTCGGAAACTCTATACAGGGTTGTTATAAGTTGAAACTGACTCGATGGCACTTAACAACAACAACCATACAATTAGAGTCTGAAAATGTATTTTGTTTTCTGCCTCTCCACCACCACCAAACCCATAAATAACACTTTAGAAAGTAGATCAAGTGTCCCATATACTCAAAGTGTTTGGGAGGCTCTTGCCAACTAATAGGCCAAGGACTATCAAAAAATAATGTTGCTTTGCAGTTGCTATTAAATGATTGAATACAAGCACACCAGAAAGACTGATAATGTCTCTCTGATGCTTGGAACAGTTATAAATGTAGTAAATTGAGCCAAATAACATTTAAAAATATGTTACATTTAAAATATGTCTCTGAGGTTAAAATAAGCTAATTATATATTAAAAATATTCCAAGGCAGATGTAACGCCAACCTGATGTCACTGGAAAATATTATTCTATAAACTTGTATTGACTCTGACACTTACACAGCACTTTCAGCCTCAGAAATTCAAAATATTCCACTACAATTCCATTGTAACAGAATTTCCATAAGAATAGTGATAAAGATTACACTCTCCCTGCCATGTACTTTGGACATTTTATTAGGACGGACCAGTCCCTGGAAAAGGACATCATGATTAGTAGAGTAGAGGGTCAGCCAAATGGATTCACACAGTGGTAGCAATAATGGGTTTAAACATAATAATAATCATGAGGTTGGCGGAGGCTGGGTCGTATTTCCTTCTGTCGTGCAGGGTCGCCATGAGTCAGAACCGACTTGATGGCACCTAACAACAAAACCCCTGACACACACCATAGAAACAAAAGCATACCATGAAAGAATACTCACATTTCAGGCTGTATATTTGATGCAACAGACAGAAATTTCATTAAGATGTTAGGATTCCTTCCACTCTTCTCCAAAACCCCAAACTCACAACCTGCCTTCACCTGGACAACCTAGAAAATTCAGGGATTATCTTTGCATCTCAAAGGGTCTGTCTGACATTATCTATGATTCTAAGAGTACCAATTGCCAGAAATGTCATCAAATGTAGACAGATTATCCGTGCCCCACAAAGGGATTTATCTGTGTAATGTCTGAGGGAAATGGGGTAAGACATATTTTGTTAGGATTGCAGAGTAAAATCTGGGAGTGAAGAGTTAATTTTTCCAAATCATATTCACACCCATATATACGTGGGTGGATCAGTTAGCTATTACTGAAAAGCAGACCCAAAATGTCATAGTTTAAAAACAGTAGACAAAATTCTGCAGGTAGTCAATTCAAACTGGGATCAAGTAGGTGATTTTTCTGGTCTTGACTGCTCTCTAGACATCTCGCGTCAGCTGCATGTCAGCTTTGCTGATGTTAACTGGACTTCCTCTTTTCTCTGGGTGTTAGCTGGAATGAATCTGTTGACTGTTTTCCACTATTGTTGTTGTTGTTAAGTTCCATTGAGTCCATTCTGACACATTTTGTTGTTAGGTGCCATCGAGTCGGTACCAACCCATAGCGACCTTACTTACACACAGCAGTTCCGACCCATAGAGACCCTGTTACAGGGTTTCCAAGGAGCAGTTGGTGAACTTGAGCCAACCCTGCGGTTCAAACTGACTTTGCAGTTCAGTGCGTTCACCCACAGCACCACACTAGGACTCCCTAAGGTTCTCTTTATCTACACAAGGGAGGGGAAATTTCAGCCTGTTACTTGTTTTGTACATAAAGTTTTTTGGAATACCGCCACACCCATTTGTTTATATAGTATCTATTTTCACACTGCCACAGTAAAGTTGAGTAGTGACAGAAACCATATGGCCCACAAAATCTAAAATATTTACTATCTGATCCTTTACAGAAAACTTTACTGATCCCTTATGGTCAGTTTTGAAGTCCTACCCTATTGGATCATATCAGAGTAACCTTCAAAGTAAATGAATTAGTGTGGAATTTAAAAAATTTAAAGTTGCCGTAGAATAACTTCCAATTCACAGAGAGTCCATGTGTATCAGAGTAAAAACGTGGTCCATAGGGTTTTCAATGGCTGATTCAATCTCTGGGTAGACTGAAACCACCAACCTTTCAGTTAGCAGCCAAGTGCATTTGTACCAAGTGCCAAGTGCATTTGTACCACCTAGGATCTCCAAGGTGGAATTGTTGTTGTTAGGTGCCATCAAGTCGGTACCGACTCATAGCGACCTTACGCACAGCAGAATGAAACACTGCCCGATCGTGGGGCAACCTCACTACTGTTGCCACGCTTGAGGCCATCGATGTTGCCACTTGGCCAATCCATCTCATTGAGGGTCTTCCTCTTTTTCTCTGACCCTCCACCTTACCAAACATGATATCCTTCTCCATTGACTGGTCCCTCCTGATAATATGTCTAAAGTATGAGAGACGAAGTTTGGCCATCTTGGTCTCCAAGGAGTTCTCTGGCTGCACTTCTTCCAAAACATGTCAAACTATCCACTGTATTATTAAAATCATCTTCTGCCCAGGTAACCCTTTGGTGGACACAAACATTAGACACAAACGTCTTCATTTTTTTTTTTGTCCATTCAGTGAGATCTACCTACATACCTCTTCCCCATACTTCCTTATCAACAATTTTCCAATCATGTTCCTTCCAAGTCCCTGACCATCCATGCAAACCATGTATACAGCCACACATCTGTTCATTTCTCCTTCTAAGCAAAATGGACACCAGGTGCAGTGCTGGAAGTTCTGTCCATTGGGCAAATTTCCCTTTACCACTGTTCTTCAGGGAAGTCCCAGAAAAGAGCTGTTGTGCTGCTACTGTGGTGTCTGCCTATCGTGCAGAACTGTCTGTAAACCAAGCATGAGTTTTCTCTTCCTCAGTCAACTGATCATAATGAATGCCCCATGAAGCCATCAGTGTAGTCTGGAAGAGGGAAGGGAATGTTACTGACATGGATACCATGGGCATTTGATCTACTTCTTCAGGCAACTTACTTGTGCCTTCAGGTCCTGCTCAAACCCAATACTGCATTTAATGATGGAGTACTTCACTGCAGGTCCAACTTTATGACTCTGTGGGTCAGACAATGCTCAGTTCATAATGGGTAGTTCAGATGAATTGGTGACCCCTGGTTATGCATTCAGTCTCTACTAAGGCCCAGTAACAAAAGCTGTTTCTCAAAAGGAGCAAAAATATTTTCAGAGGATGGCAGGGTTTTGCTTCAAAATCCTAAAGGTCTGTACTGTGATTCACCAATAGGGGCCTAGCAAAGACCATAAAGTGCCTCTCTATCTGCCACTTAAGCACCATTGGATCAGCTATGCCATTCGGCCCAAGTGGTAGAGCAGCTTGCATCATACCCTGAACCTATTGCCAAGTCTTCTCTTGTACTGACTGGGTCCCATTTAAAACTATCAGTTTTTTGAGGCCATAGTAGCACACCCAAATGAGTGATATGTTGCCTCCAAAATCCAAAGAGATCCACCAGGCATTGTGCCTCTCTTTTCAGTTGTGGGAGGGACCAGATGCAATGACTTCTTCACTTCAGCAGCAGTATCTCAACATGCTCTAAACTACTGAACCCCTAGAAATTTCACTGAGCTGGAAAGCACCTAAATTTTTGTCGGGCTAATTTCTCGCTCTCTAGCTCACAAATGTCCTGGAGTTGCACTGTAGGCTAAACACTGGACTGTTAACCACAAGGTCAGTGATTCAAAACTACCGGTGACTCCTTGAAGACCCTAAACAGGGTTGCTATAAATGAGAACTGATTCAACACCACTTCAACAATAACAAGCAAACAGATGTTTTACCAATAAGTCTACAGTTATTGATATTTCTTCCTTACTAGGTCCAATCAGCATAATTTCTTCAATGAAATGCATCAGTGTTACATCTTGTGGCAGGGAAAAGAGATCAAGGTCCCTTCTGACTAAATTATGGCACAGTGCTAGACAGTTGATGTACTTTTGAGGTGGGACAGTGCAAATGTATTGTTGACCTTGCCAGCTGAAGACAAACTGCTTCTGGCATTCCTTCAAAACTGGAATTGTGAAAAATGGCATTGGCTAGCTCAATAGCTACAAAGCAGGTACCAGGAAATGTATTAATTGGCTCAAGCAATGAAACATTTGAAACAGCAGCTACAATCTGGTTAACTTTATGATAATCCATTGTCATTCTCCGAGATGCATCTGTTTCTCTTGCACAGGCCAGATAGACTAGTTAAATGAGAACATGATGGGAATCACCACCACTGTATCCTTCAAGTTCATGATTGTAGCACTAGTCTCTGCAATTCCTCCAGAAATGCAATATTGCTTTTGGTTTACTATGTTCCTATGTATAGGTAGTTCTAATGGCTTCCACTTGCTTTTCCCTGCCATAATAGTTCTTATTCCACATTTCAGGGATCCAGTGTGGGGGTTCTGCCTGTTACTGGTATACGTGTGTGTGTGTGTGTGTGTGTATGTATATGTATATATATACACACCAATTATGCATTCCTGAAATGGGGATGTGACTACATGATGAGTTTGTGGACCCATGGTGAGACGAATTTTAGCTACACTCCATTAATAACTTGCCCTCCATATGCCCTCACTCTGACTAGTGGACTATAGTGACATTTTGAGTCTCCTGGAATTAGTGTCCATTTAGAGTCAGTGTCCAGCAGTCCCTGAAAAGTCTGATTATTTCCTTTTCCCCAGTGAACAATCACCCTTGTAAAATGTGGTAGGTCGTTTTGGGAAAGTCTGGGAAAAACTAAACAGTATAAATTTTGGCGGCATAGTGTGGACATCAAGGGACCATACCCCTTCTTTCAAGGGGTAGTGGGTCTGTAAACTGGCTCCTATCTGGGAATTGATCATGAGTCCATGACTATAGTGTGGCTATTCAATTTAAGCTACCATTAACTTTATCTAGAATTCTTCTGCTTGAACAGATCAAGTAAGTATTTAGTAGCTTTCCCATCTGTTTCTAGACTCCTAGGGACATCATACCTAAGTAGCCAATGCTGTAAGTCCACACCAGTCAGACTATACTGTTTACTACTTTGATTCTGCTGTCCATTATGATAACCACATCTTTGTTACTAAGTGCTGCCACTTGGCCCCTACCACCATGGAGTCCAATCAGATCCCTTGTAATTAAGTGTCTTAATTTAATTAGGTTGGTTCCCATTGTCACATCTGACTTACATAAAATAGCAATCACAGAAGTCTTCAAGAATGCTGAGGCTACTTTCACAGATTTGTTATTCACTGTTTGGTAAAAGGTCTGTCCCTCGTTTTAATGGGTTTATCCTGATAAGATTCTGGGTTTGGCTTTTGGCAATTTCAGCTCTGTTACTATAAGAAAAAAGACTTTCTTTTAGGGCACAAGTAGAAACCTAGAGGTCTCTTATGAGGTCAGTAACTCTGAAACTGGTCTCTTTTCTTTACCACTTTGTGTATTGTCATTAGGACAATGCTTCTCATCCTGACAAAAATCTCAGAAAAGTATCAAACACACAGCCACCCAGAGATTCTCTTATCCCTAATATTTGATCTACAGGTGGTGATAGTTTGTGTATTAGCATTGCCACCTCATGCCATGTTTTAGCAGCACTCTGTTTAGTAATGGAAGCATGTTATTAGTGCCATTAAAACTAAGACTTGAGACTCAATTTAGAAAATCCATCCTTATGATTACAATTGTTTGTCTAGAATCACTACCAGTACCAAA
>NW_006408549.1:13739022-13745127 GCF_000296735.1 Chrysochloris asiatica | reverse complement strand
GTCACTGGCTGAAGGCCAAAGAACCAGAGGTTTGATGATAAGTCAGAGGCAGAATCCAGACGCAGCAGAAAATAAAGGAAGCTTTACCTGAGGGTCCAATAAATTGGAAGCAGGCCACACCCCTGAGGAAGCCTCCTTTCAATTGACTGGCTGCTTATAGCAGATCTCATCATGGGGTATTACTATATCTTAATCAGAACCAACTCAATGGCACTTACAACAATGACAACAAATTGCCAAACCACTGAGAATCTTGGCCCAGTCACATTGGCACAAAACCTTAAGAATCACAACAGAATATACTAAGATTCTTCCAAAAAGGAAACCACCAGCTCCTGCAGCTACTGCTTTTTGCTCAAAATCCAGATAATGCTCACTCCTCTCTGTAAGGTCAGGATGTAGTCCCTGGAGATGTGACAAAGATGAACAGAAAGTCACATTTTCTATCCCCCTTCCCACTATACACACACACTCATACCCCAAGTATACAATGATAAAACTGGGTCAGGATAACTGCCCCCAAAACTGCCATCTGGTCCATTGCAATGATGAACTCATACTAGAAAGGTATTTTTTCAAGAAGAAAATTCCTTGATAAAACACTGGATCTCCACTCCAGGAGGGACCTTGCTATCTGTTGTTCTTTTGAAAGGTTCTTGCTGGTATATTATTCTCTAGGCCACATCTGAAATGGCCAATTGGAGAGCATTACTCTCCTTGGGTGCTATATTCACTGCTTCCTTCTCATAAAGTTTTGGAGTGCTAAATACTATTTTAAGGCTTAAACAATCAAAAGATTTTACTAGTGGGTTAAGCATTTCTTTGGCAATACAGTCCCTCTAATATTTCATAGATTTCTGATTAGTTTACAATTAGTTTACAGTCAGCTTCACATGCCAGTAAAGTAATGATGCCCAGAGTTATTTTCTGGACATAGTTCTCAAGCATAAATCCACAAGGACAAGAAATCTGTCTTGATTTGTAGACAAAAGTCTACAAACTATAACATTCAACTATAATTGTAAAATTATTTGTTACAGGAAGCAGTTGGCATCAGCCTAATGTAATCCATTAAATGTAGGCTCCATCTAATAGTATAGACTTTGAACATGAGCTATTATAAGTGATTAATATGTTTGAGAACCCTGTAATAGTTAATGTAACTTAGGAAATGCATCAATGAACACACACTTTTTTAATTCTGAATGTTTATTATGTGTCTTTTACTACATTTAGACAAAATGTTCAAGAAAGTGTTCTGGAGATCACAAAAATGTTCAGGTTGGAACTGTGTGTGGTATTGAACAGAACTGCCATCTTTTCGTTAAAATGTGGTAAATGACTCTAAGGCATTGATTGAAACCCTGGCTGCACATTATATCTTGCAGAGAAGTTTGAAAAAAATACCAGTGTCTGAATGCTCTTCTCGGAGATCCTACTATAAAAGTTCTTGTCATTTTAAAACCTTCTCAGTGATTCTAACTAAGAATCACTGCTTTAAAATACACCTCGTTGTAAAATACACCTTCCTTAGTTTCCCTAACCGAGGCCAGAAAAATAACCCTGCCTATATAACTGCTTTAAGCAACTTGGACTAGCCCTAATTTTCTCTGGCCATATTTTTAAATGAGAATTGGTTTCTGTGGCGGGGTGGCAGGGGCAGTAGAGGCAGTGCTTGCCAGCATAGTAACACAGGCCCCTTCCTCAGCAGCATATCATGCTTGTGCAGCGTCAGATGTCTGTGATAGAAGAGGACTTGGAGGAATTCCAACTTGCCCTGAAACACTACGTGGAGAGCGCTTCCTCCCAAAGTGGATGCTTGCGGTAAGTGCCCTGTGGAGACTCTTTAGCTTGGGTGGGGTGAGGAAGAAGACATTTCTGACCATCTCAAATGACCGGCATTTGAGAATGCTCCTGTTAGATTACAGTGATCTGTCCAGCCCTCTGGGCTATGCAGTGTTTAACTTGTTGTTTTCTCTTTGGTACTTGGACTCTGTGTTAAATTCATCGTTAGGGGCACTAAGGGAAATAAAATGGAGAGAATAATTTGGATGTGAAGAGGGAGTTTCAGATAGATCAGAATTCCCTTTTGACATGCAGGCAGGTCCACAGACTGATTTAGAATCATCTCTGGTAGATGAGGCCCCGACTCCAGCATCTCACACTGATTGCTCCCTTGGCAGACTGCCCTCTGGCATAATAACCACTGCGACCATCCTGAACTTGCACACATTTCGGAAATCCTGATTAAAGAACTTAAACGTAACAGAAAAATCAACTGCTCTTCCTTGCCTCTTTCCGTAGCCACTCAAACTCAGGCTCCTATTATCTCAGGCTACTAAAATATACTGTTCTTTTAGTTTCTTCGCTCCAATCCTGCTGATACACAGCTGCTGAGAAAGTTTTCTAGAAATATTTATGAAAGAATTTCCTTAGGTAAGAACGTATGGTAACTGTATAATAGGTATCATCCCAAGTGCTAGGTCTACGCAAACAGCAAAGAGCACAACAGTCAGTTTAAAGGTTATAAGATTGAACTTACCCGGAAGTGCTTCAGATGACTGGCCTGATGGTCTGTTTCTGAAAGGTCATGGCCTGAAAAACCAGGCTCACCATGAGTTGCAAATGACTCAAAGAAAATTAGCAACAACCTTTTCTTTACCAACAGATTCCAGAACTCAATATTATTGTTATCACTCGCTCTCCCTCACCTTAGCACTTTGCCCAGGCAATGCACAGCTACCTATTGTATCTGGTCTGTTCATTCCTCCCATTGTACCTTAGACCTGGCTATTCTCCTACCCAGAAATGTGAACTCAGCTGCGGGTCTCTGCCAGCCCATGCCCTACCCCAGGAGCAAAGCACAGCTTCAAACTCACCTGCTTCTGGACAACTTCTACAACCAGCTATCCTCCTAACTGATGCCATTGACTAAACTTCATTTCATAGTATTGTCAAAGTATTGTTTTCAGAAAAAAATTTTTAGTATGGGTATGGATATATGTGTATAAACACATACCTTACATCTCCGATTGCGTTTGTGTTCCTTCCGGTAATTCATTCTAGTTTGTATACATCAGCAGAACTCCTCCCCAGCTTAGAAGTATGGACCTACAATGAAGCATGGGTTTCTACTAGCTCTGTGGCTTTTGGAAAGGCTTTCACTAGCCCTAGGCTTCAGTGTCCTCCTCAGGAACCTCTTCAGATGATGATGAGAATTAAGCTCAATGAACCCTGTGAAGTGCTCAGTTCAGGGTCTCACCTCAATTGAGGCCCCACCACAGGTGAACTGCACTTCCTGCTGAATTTGGATACACTCCTCCTTGTCCAGCAACCGACAGCCTCTCTGAATTGTCAGAGTACTTTCCTAGAGCCATGATCTTCACAGTGGTGTTTTTGTAACAGAAAGACAGGAAATTCTGTGTTTTCATTATTTTTATTACTATTTATTCTACTTCACACCAAACTCAGAGGAACACAAATCAAAGTCTCTTAGAATTCAGTGACTCAAGAGAGAACGGGGAGCAGGATATAGTTGCCAAAGTGCATGTTGTTGTTGTTGTTAAGTGCTGTTGAGTCAGTTCCAACCCATAGCAACCCTGTATAGGGTTTTCGAGGAGCAGCTGTTGAGCTTGAACCACTGACCTTGTAGTTCAAACCAACTTTGAAGTCCAGTGCATTAACCCACAGTGCCACACCAGGACTCCAATGTGAGTATATCTGTAGTGTAAAATAGGATAAAACCCACACATGTACTGCCATTCAGACTCCTATTGATCCTAAAGAGGGTTTCTGAGAATTATAAATCTTTATGGGAGCAGACCACCTCATCTCTGACCCAAGAGTGACTGTGGACTACTGGCCTTGCCATTTTCGTATCACAATGCCTAACACCCAGCATCGCCAGGGTTCCTTTTTAGAATGATATCATTACTGTTTACCCTGATCCGCGGTGACCGTGGCCAGGGACCCGGCCTTTGTGACCTACTGGCAGTGGCGGCCTTGGAGACGAGGCAGTTGGTGGGCAGGTGCCCTGATGCTGAAGTACTATGAGCTTTCAGAACTTCTGGAGGCACAACAAAGTTCTGGTTGTTAGGGTACCATTGATTGGGCTTAAACATTTGGGGGCACAGAATTAAAAATAGCCCTGTTTTTCAAGTACCTGATAAGGACAACATTTCTGAGCCAGATGGTCTGGCACTTACAAGTCCTCAAAAGAGCCAAACCCAAGCGAAATAGCAGGTTTGAAGTCTTCAAAACAATGTAGCTTTGAATCTGAACTTGATATTGAAAGAAGAAATGAAAAACATCAGTTGGATTAGAAAGAACTGGCTTCTTGTAGCTGGGGTGTCCTTCATTGGTGTCCATCTTGGAACATATTTTATTCAGAGGGCTGCAAAACGGTCTGTGAAGTCTCAATCTGGAAGCAAACAGAAAAGTATTGAAGAATGAAGTGAAATCAGTATTTAGAATGAATAATATGTTATGAAATCATGATGTGCTAACTAGCTTTGTGAACATGGAGCTCTTTAATATTGTTACCACAGTACTGCAGATTCAGACTTTGGTTCTTAAAGAATAATTTTTCTTCGCTACTAAAACCCATGGCTGGGCTATACATAGAAAACTGTGGTAAACAAAATAAAAGCTATCTTCCCAAGTTACCCCCTGAATAAGATGTCTCGTTTCGAAGCTACAAAGTCATCCGTGTGTGAAAGTGAACCACTAACACATGAGCACATCAGGGCCACACTTGGTGTCTTAAAAGGAATCATCACGTCCTGCTATGGCTCTTCCGGTCGTCTGAAGCAGCTGCACAATGGTGTCGCAGGGCATGTGTGCACAACCTCACAGTCCTCAGCCCTGCTCCGTAGCCTGGCGGTCACCCACCCTGTATTAAAGCTCCTGACCACTTCCATGCAGAACCATGTGTCGTGCATCAGTGACTGTGGCTTGTTCATGGCCATTCTATGGTGTAACCTGGTTGAAAATGTTCAGGGAGTACACTTGACACCCACCACTGTCATTGAATTAAATAAGCTACTTGTGAACCTCTGCACTAGTTATCTGGGGCCTGTGATTGTTGGATCCCAGTTGACTTCAATAGTACCCAGATCCTCCTGGGCCTGGTGCACAGCATATTGACCAGCAAACCTGCCTGTATGCTCACCAGGATGGAAGTAGATCACATGAGCACTTTAGTTCTGAGAGCCTTTCTGCTTACAATTCCAGAAAAGGCCAAAGAGCACATCATTTTAGGAAGAAGTATAATTGTACTTTTAAAAGGTCAGAGGGTCATAGATTCTACCGTGTTACCTAGAATGCTCATTGAAATGCCAGAAGGTCAGTTGATGAGGATGTTGCCCATGAAAATATCAAGTGCCCTCAAGGTGGCACTCTTTTGTGTGTTTTTATCTGGAGACTTTTCTGACACTGGAGAAGGAACGTTGGCAGTCAGTGATGGAGTGTGTCTTGAAAGTGCAGTTCTGGACCAGTTGTTTAACCTAGGTAGGCAGCTAGTTAGGGAGCATGTAGATCTTGTCATGTGTCAAAAAGTTATCCACCTCTCATTGAAACAGATTCTAAGTACACATCATGTTGCAATAGACCGGATTGGAGTAGCTCTGATGGAACCACTGAGTAAAATGACAGAAACACAGCCTATTGGTTCCTTAGGCTCAATCTCTCCAAGGAGTTATGGAAGCGTGAAGGATTTGGGCTCTGCAGAATTTGGCTCCTAACATTTTTTCCATCTTCTTCCTGATGAAGTGACTGTCTCCAGTTTGCCTCTCTGTGATAGAAGTGACACGGCCTGGGATGAGTTGAAGACTTTTAAAGCGTCTGGAAGTGTTCTCATCAAAGATGAAAGATGTACTCAAACGGAACTTCAGCTAATTGCTGAAGCATTTTTCCGAGCTCTAGAATCTCTTGCTGGCTGTCTGGAACATTATGGAGGTGAAATTCTCACTGACATGAAGTATGGACAGTACTGGTCAGTTCAGTCAGATATTCCCCCTGTTGTTAACTGGCCAGATCTGCTTTCTAGATGTGGCTGTGGATTACACAGCAGCCAAGAACAACTCAGCTGGTCTTTTTTTTTTTTTT
>NW_006408549.1:13736077-13738061 GCF_000296735.1 Chrysochloris asiatica | reverse complement strand
GGTTCACAGAAGTCTATTGAACGTTGTAGGGCTTAGCTCACCACTTCATTGCTGTTTTTCCCTCACTTCCCCTTATCGGTGTCGAGCGTGGTCACCAATCACAGTGTGTATTCCCGTTGAGTTTTAGTCTTGGAAGGGTCAGCTGGTCTTTTCTTAAAATGTACTCATCATCCTTTTGTGCTACAAAGCTGCCTTCCACATGAAGCTGCTAACTCAGCCAACATCTGACTCTGGACTGTTTTACTGCCAAGCTTAATGGCCTACAGTTAGCTGTGGAGACAGCCAATTTGATTTTGGACCTTGCATATGTCATTGAAGATAAAAACTGATATAAGAGAAGAACACGTTTATTGTTTTTAAAAATTGCTTTTAATCTAGCCAGGTGTCAACTAAGAAAAATATTGAATGTATTTATTTTCTCTCAAAGGCCTGTTCTGCATGTTTGATGAGTCATAAAGTTATTGATATCCTTAAAAAAAATGATAATGCATTTAAAAATACAATTTGCTTTTTTAAATATGCAAAAGAGCCTATTTTTTATAAGATAAAATATAAAAAGTAGAGTTCAGTAAAATCCTTTTGAACCGAGGTATAGTACTGTAGCATAAAACACTGGAATGCTCACTGTAAGGTGGACCCTGCAAGCACACCAGCCACACCTTGAAACTCCTGTACAGGGTCCCCATGAGTTGAAATCAACTCAAAAGGATTTAACAACAATATAGTTCATTAAGTGTGTTTTGGTGTACCTCAATCTCTAGGAATAATTAGATACTTTACTTTTATTAAAGGACAACAAATGTGCTATTGTTTTTGTTTCCTTTTTTTTGTTGTTGTTAATGAAGGTTCATGAACACGGCTGTAGTGTTATAGTGTGTAGGGGAAAATAGCTTGAAACTATTAGAACAGCTTGGGGGAGTAGGAAATAGGCTGTGGGAGAGTAAGAGTATGTAGGTTTGTGCTGTTTGCTGCAAATTCTGCTCTCTCAATAATCAGGAAAAATTGTTCCTCAGCTCCGGCAGAAGGAAAAAAATATTTTTCCTGTAATATAAGTAAATTGAGACCCTCGACTTCTCTTTTCTCTTTGCAAGACTGGTCTGTTTCTTATGGCTACTCACTCGTTTCTTCTTGCTGATTTTTCCTTCTTATACATAAATTATAAGAAGCAGACCTTATCAACCACCACTAAAGTCAGTAATTATTAAACTGAAGAATTTGCTTCTACTACACCAAGACATTGGAGTCCTGGTGTGGCGCTGTGGGCTAATGCGCCAGACTGCAAAGTCATTTGAACTGCAAGGTTAGCAGTTCAAGCTCACCAGCTGCTCCTTGGAAACTCTATACAGGGTCACTATGGGTTGTAACTGACTCAACGACACTTAA
Source organism: Chrysochloris asiatica (assembly GCF_000296735.1). NCBI lineage: Eukaryota > Metazoa > Chordata > Mammalia > Afrosoricida > Chrysochloridae > Chrysochloris > Chrysochloris asiatica. The sequence continues at coordinate 13,736,678 of NW_006408549.1, read as the reverse complement.
CAACAACAACAACATACCAAGACACCACCACTCATATTTCAGTTCGTCATGCTGTGTTGTTGGCTTGCATTATGTTGTGTATGATTCTGGAAGCTATGCCACTGGTATTTTAAATACCAGCAGGATCACAAATAGTGGACAAGTTTCAGCTAAGTTTACAGGTGATGACAGATTAGAAGAAGGAGAGATGGACTACTACCAAATATTTAGTCACAGAAGACATTGTGAATAGCAGTGGAACACTGTCAGCACCAGACTATTTAATACTGAAACATGATGAAGAGCACCAGAATACTATCAAATATAGTGCCTGAAGACAAGCCCCTCAGGTTGGAAGGCACTCAAAATGCAACTGAGGAAGAGAGCTGCATCCTCAAAGTAGAGTTGACCGTGATGACACAACTGGAGTAAAGTCCTCAGGACCTTCCATTGCTGATGGAAGAGTAAACATCCATTAATAATTAGAACAAGGGTTGTACAAAATATGAATCTAGAAAAATTGAAAATTGTCAAAAATGAAATGGAATGCATAAACATTGATATCCTAGGTATTAGTGAGCTATTTCAGACTGCTATTGGCCATTTTGAATCTGGCAAACAC
>NW_006408549.1:13734092-13735458 GCF_000296735.1 Chrysochloris asiatica | reverse complement strand
TACGACCTTCAATATACCCCACCTGAATTTAGAGATCAGCTGAAGACCAGATATGATGCATTAGACACTAAAGAAGAAAGACCAGAAGAGTTGTGGGATGAAATCAAGAACATCATACATGAAAAAAGTAAAAGGTCATTAAAAAGACAAGAGAGAAGGAAAAGACCAAAATGGAAGTCAGATAAGACTCTTGACACATGGTCTTTAGCATAGAGATGCTAAAGCAGATGGAAGAAGTAAGGAAGTACAAGAGCTGAACAGAAAATTTCAAAAGTACAAGAGCTGAACAGAGAAGACAAAGTGAAATATTATAACGAAATACGCAAAAGATCTGAAGTTAAAAAAAACTGAAAGGGAAGAACACGCCCAGCATTTCTCCAGCTGAGGGAACTGAAGAAACATTCAAGCCTCAGCTTGGGGTTGCCCACTGAAGGATTATGTGGGCAAAATATTGAATTATGCAGGAAGCATCAAAAGAATATGGAAGAAATACACTGTACCTAAAAGAAATGGTCAATGTTCAGCCATTTCAAGACGTAGTAAATAATCAGGAGCCAATGATCCTGAAAGAAGTCCGAGGTGCTTTGAAGGCATTAGCAAAGAACAAGGTATAGGGAATAGATGGAATGCAAATTGAAATCTTACAACAAACTGATGCGACACTGGAGGCACTCCCCCATCTGTGCCAAGAAATTGAAAGACAACAACCTGGCCAATTGACTTGAAGAGATCTGCATTTGTGCCCATTCCAAAAAGAGGTGACTCAACAGAATATAGAAATTATCAGATGATATCATTAACATCCCATGTGAGTAAATTTTACTAAAGATAATACAAAAACAACTGCAACCATACATTGACAGAATTTTCAGAGGTTCAAGCCAGATTAAGAAGAAGAGGTGGAACGAGGGATATCATTGCTGACATCAGATGGAGCTTGGCTGAAAGCAGAGAATACCAGAAAGATATTTACCTGTGCTTTTATTGACTATGCAAAGGCTTTCAATTGTGTGGATCATAACAAGCTATGAACAACATTGCAAAGAATGGCTATCCCAGAATACTTGACTGTGCTCATGAGGAACCTGTACATAGACCAAGAGGAAGTCATTCAAATAGAAAAAGGGATATTGACTATTTTAAAATCAGGAATGGTATGTACTAGGGCTTTTACTTTGCTACCATACTTATTCAATGTGTATGCTGAGCAAATGACCTGAGAATCTGGATTATATGATGAATTGCATGGTTTAAGGATTGGAGGAAGACATATTAACAATATGTAATATGCATCTCAATGTCAGGAAAACAAAAATCCTCACCACTGGACCAATAAACAGCATTCTTATCAACGGAGAAAAGATTG
>NW_006408549.1:13726671-13732817 GCF_000296735.1 Chrysochloris asiatica | reverse complement strand
ACGATAGGATGAATGTAAAACTAATGTTCTCCCATGTAAACTATCACATAATTCACAATAAAACATTTAAAAAAAAGAATTAATGTATTTGAATTACAGTGTTGTAAAAGAATATTAAAAATACCATGGACTGCTAGAAGAACAAACAAATCTGTTTTGGAAGAAGCACAACCAGAATGCTCTTTAAAAGATAGTAGAGTGAGACTTCCTTTCTCATACTTGGGGGTATATTATCAGTAGAGACCAGCTCCTGGAGAAGGACATCATGCTTGGTAAAGTGGAGGGTCAGCGAAAAAGAGAAAGACACCCAATGAGATGGATTGACACAGTGGCAGCAACAATGGGCTCAAGTGTAACAAAAGTAAGGATGGTACACGACCGGGCAGTGTTTCATTCTGTGTGCATATGGTTGCTTTGAGTTGGAACCAACTTGATGGCACCTAACAAAAACAACATCCTCAGATGCAATGAACATCATAGAATTAGCATACCTGGAGAGGGGTAAATGTTGAATGAAAATTATGCTGTTGTGCCTCAGATGCAATGAACATCAGAGAATTAGCATACCTGGAGAGGTAAATGTTGAATGAAAATTATGCTGTTGTGCCCATCTGAATTCAGTTTTTCATCAGTTATACCAGTTAATTAATGAAATGCAATTGTTTTCTCTGTATCAGTTGATGAGTGATAAAAGGTTCCAATCACATGCCATCTGCCATGCTGCCATATAATTACTAAGTGTTTGCTGATGAAATAAGGCTCTGTAAATTATCTAACTTTTGCAGTTTCTTTTTACCCATTCGTGTTTGAGTACATCTGGCTAGATGGAATCAGAGATTTTATCTTATTTAATGTGAGCTAAAAATTGAAGACTTACTGGATAAGGCATTTTGTATTTTACTTAATCTTTATAGCAATCATCTAAGCATGTATTATTCCTCCTCTCATTTAGGAGGAAACTAAAGCTCAGCTGGATCAAAGATCTTGCCCAAGGTTTTTTTTGTTGTTTTTTTTGTTTTGTTTTTTAAGTTCATTGGACTTTATTGAGTTCATTAAGGTTGTCTTTTTTTTTTTTTTAAGTTTTTATTGTGAATTGAACAAAAGTTTACAGAGCAGATGATCAATTTTACATTCAACAAATTACTTTCATTACAGTGATTACAATCCCCTCCATGCACCATCAGTTAACAGTATTTCTCTCTTTTGTTTTTTTTAACACTCAGGTCTATATAATAATTTAAACCAACAAAGGGCAAGCCTGTCTCCTGGCCACCAGCTCTCAGTCCCTCTCTTTCCATGAATCTAAAGTCCTCAGCTGCTCCCTCTCTCCATGTCCCCATCTCTGCCTCCATCTCTGGTGTCACTGCTTCTCTGGATAAGGTCCCGCATTCCACTTTTGCTCTTCTCCCTTGATGGTCCTCTGTTTCTGGACTGTAAGATAAACTACTCCCCCGTTTTTGTTACAAAACTTCTACCTTTACAGTTGTAACAGTTGAAATTAGTCCTGATAACAATTACTCAGTATTGAATCCTAAGAATCTTATCCCCATCTCTTTTTGCCAGACCCATCTAGACAATATGAAAACTATTCAGTGGGGACTCTATTGCACACACACACACACTTTTAAACTAAACTCCCTCTTGAAACCTTGTAAGTCAGTCACTTCAAACCTTTATCACCCCCTCATTTTAGGTAGCCAATGCCTAGGCTGCCTGTCCCTGTCTATCCTGTATACAGAGGTACTTGATGTGAAGACTCCTTCCCTCTGCTGGTATTTTGAGCTACTACCTCAATGAGTATAGGTCAGGTTCATCAAATTGCAGCAATTTATCCTCATTTCCCTTATCAAAAGTAGTTTGCTTGTTTGTTTTTATCTTCCTGTAGTTGAGTTCTGATTATCAAGCCATCGAGGCTAGGTTAAATGGGTACTATCTTCAGGTTTGGGTGTTCTTGTGTGTCTCCCCTCACTTCATAACATCTGGACACTTCACTCTCAGCTCTATCCTTCTGTGGCTGTGTCGTTTGTTATGGGCTCAGGTGTCCCCAGGTCTCACCTCACTTTGAATCAACCAGCCCTTCCTCTTCTCTCTCTCATCTCCAGGTTAATTGGAGTCTATGGAACATGGCTGAACTCAGCCCATTTCTTCATTGCTGCCTTTCCCCATCTTCTACTCACCAGTAGACCAATGTGGACTCTAGAAAGCTTACATGCCTGCTCATATGTTTCCTTTCAGTTTTACTCTTAGAGGGGGCTTGCCCAAGTTTTGTCTGACTCTAGATCTCACATGGTCATTGGTTGGTTGTCGTCAAATTGGTTCTGACTCAGAGTAACCCTGTATAGGGTTTCTGAAGCTGTAAAGCTTTGCAGAAGTGGCTGGTAGATTTGAACTGCTGACCTTGTGGCTAGAAGCCCAACTTGTAACCCACTATGCTATCAGGGCTCCTTAAAGCAAACATGTAATACCCTGGACTTAATATGGTTAACTCAAGGTAGAATAGATAAGTTCCTTTTTGTTCCAATTACAAGGTCCTACTTTTCTTCAACTCAGGGCACTGAATTTAAGAAGTTTTTGTCCTCTAGGTATTTGCCTAGGAGATTTGGATGCTTGGGGACTGAAGCTAGTCATTTGGGTTTTTTAAATGAGATAAATTATCAAAAATTTCAGTCACATTAATTTTGTGGACTCATAAATAAGACAAACATGTTCAAGATTTAATTATTCTTCACTAATAATCATGACGTTTCATTTAATTTCTGTATTTGCAGAGGGTTGTTGTTGTTAAGTGCTGCAGAGTTGATTCTGACTCACCTGTGTAGGGTTTCCAAGACTAAAAATCTTAGCGGGAGCAGAAAGCCTCATCTTTCTTCCAAGGAGCGGTTGGTGGACACAAACCACTGACCTTGGGGTTCGTACTTCACTGCTTCTCCTACAGAGCTACTGTGCTCCCTTGCAGAGGGTACCAACTGACTGTATGCAGTGAACATGGTGTATTCTCAGCAGTAGTTGACACATGAGAAAGAGATCATAGCTCTGCTTTCCAGGAATTTTTTATTTAGTTGGGAGGATAGACTACTCATTCATAAAGATAGAGAGCAATTAAAGGCATATTCTTGGCCTAACATTTCTCAACTAAGAAGTTGGAAATTATTTCTGAGGTCATTCTCAGATATGCAGTTCTAGAATTGGAATGTGTTTGAAACTCTGAATCAAAGGAACATGACCTTGGGATTTTATTGTAAAATCAACCTTGAAGCTGGATCATGGTCAGAGAAGTCTCAGTAAGGACTGATAGTACCCTGTGACACATGGAATAGTTTCATTTATCAGTGTTTGTATAAATAAAATAAATTGCTGACCAGAGCTTAGTATGGGAAAATGTGAGGACTACCCCTCCTTTCCTCTCATGGTTAGGCTCTTTGGTTTAGGCTATGGCACGTGAGGAAGGAGTATGCTGAGAGGCAAAGAGAGTCCTGTCCTTTTTGGGCTGGTAGCCTCACCACGTGAGATCTTTAACCCCAACTTATCCTGAGCTACCTCCTTTTCCCCTAGAAGTCATTTCACTGACTCGCTTTCCAGCTGTGGAAGGTCTCCTGAAGCTTGATACTGACCCTCCAGGGCCAGCCTAGCCAGAGGACTGCTGCTTCAGCTAGTAGGTGTTCAGTGGCACAGGAGGAAGACAGTAAAATCACAGGAACAATGGCTTAGAAGTCTACCACATTATTTTGCTTGCAAATAATTTAAAAACTAATCATTTGATCCTAAATCTTTTATTTGAAGAATTGTTAGTAAAAATCTTTATAATAAAAATGATTCCATAATGAGCCCTTTCTTGCCATCTCCATGCCATCATGGCATGCATGTCATTCTGATTGTATAGTCTCAAATAGCAGCTGAATGACATTGCTGTATTACCTTGACCTAGTTGTTTAATCTTTTTCTATCTCAGTTTTCTTTATTTGTAAAATGGAGAAAATTATTTTACCTACCTGTATCAGAAAGGAGTGTTTACAGCTACAATTCAGAGAAAGCACAATAGTAGCTTACATCCTAAGTTCATTTTTTCCCCTCAGTGAGAAGTCTGGAAGTAGAAGTCTCAAGGCTACATCTTCTGCTCAGTACTGCCTTCAAAGATCCAAGGTCTTTCGTTCAGCACTACCATCTTTCTTTCAGATCTACCATCTGGCTCTGGACTAGATGGCCTAAAGGCAGAAAGATTGTTGTTGTTAGGTACCATCAAGTCAGTATTGACTCATAACAACCCTATGCTCAACAGAACGAAACACTGCCTGGTCTTGGGCTAACTTCACAATTGTTGCCAAACTTGAGCTCCTTTATGCTGCCGCTTTGCCAATCCATCTCACTGGGGAATCTTCCTGTTTTTCTCTGACCCTCCACCTTCCAAACATGATATCCCTCTCCAGTGACTGGTCCCTCCTGACAATATGTCTGAAGTATGAGAGAGGAAGTTTGGCCATCTTTGCCTCCAAGGAGCACTTTGGCTGTACTTCTTCAAATACAGATCTGTTTGTTCTTTTGGCAGCCCATGGCACTTTCAACATTCTCCTCCAAAACTATAATTCAAATGCATCAATTCATCTATTTCCTTATTCACTGCCCAACTTTCATGTGTATATGAGGATATTGAAAATACCATGGCTTGGATCAAGCGCACCTTAGTCCTCAAGCTGACATCTTTGCTCTTCAAAACTTTAAAAAGATCTTGTGCAGCAGATTTGCCTAATACAATACGTTGTTTGATTTCTTGGCTGCTGCTTCCTTGAGTGTTGATGGTTGATTCAAGAAAAATGAAGTCTTTTACAGCTTCAATCTTTTCTCTGTTCATAAGAATGTTGTTTATTGGTCCAGTGGTGAGGATTTTTGTTTTCTTTACATTGAAATGCAATCCCTACCGAAGGCTGTGGTCACTGATCTTCATCAGTAAATGTTTTAAGGCCTCTTCACTTTCAGCAAGCAAGGTTGTATCATCTACATATCACAGGTTGTTAATGAGTCTTCCTCCAATCCTGACACCATGTTTTTCTTCATATAACCCAGTTTCTTGGATTATTTGCTCAGCATACAGGTTGAATAAGTGTGTGAAAGAATACAACCCTGTTGCACACCTTTCCTAATTTTAAACCATTCAGTGCTCCCATGTTCTTTCAAACATGCCTCTTGGTCGATGTGCAGGTTCCTCATGAGCACAATTAAGTGTTCCGGAATACTCATACTTTGCAATGTTTTCTATAGCTTGTTATGATCCACACAATCAAAGGCCTTTGCATAGTCAATAAGGCACATGTAAACATCTTTCTGATATTCTCTGCTTTCAGCCAAGATCCATCTGACATCAGCAATGATCTCTCTCATTCCACATCCACTTCTGAATTCAGCTTGAACCTCTGGAAGTTCTCTGTCCATGTATGATTGTAGCCCTTTCTGTATTTCTTTTAGTAAACCTTTACTCACATGGGATATCAAAAATATTGTCCAACAATTTCCACATTCTGTTGGATCACCTCTTCGGAATGGGCACAGATATGGATCTCTTCCAATCAGTTGACCAGATAGTTGTCTTCCAAATTTCTTGGCAGAGATGCGTGAATGCTTCCAGTGCTGCCTCATTTTCTTGAAAATTTTCTATTTGTTTTCCATCAATTCCTGGTCCCTTATTCTTTGCCAGTTCCTTCAGTGCACCTTGGGTGTCTTCCTTCAGTATCATTGGCTCTTGATCATATGCTACCTCTTGAAATGGTTGAACATAGACCATTTCCTTTTGGTACAGTGACTCTGTGTATTCCTTCCATCTACTTTTTATGCTTTGTGCATCATTCAGTAATTTGCCTAGAGAATCCTTCAGTCATGAAAGTTGAGGCTTAATTTTTTCCTTCTGTTCTCCCAGCTTGAAAAATGCTGAGCATATTCTTCCTTTTTGGTTTTCTAACTCCAAATCGTTGCACATTTCATTGTAATATTGACCTTGTCTTCTCTAGGTAACCTTTGAAATTTTCTGTTCAGCTCTTGTACTTCCTCATTTCTTCCATTTGCTTTAGCATCTCTACGCTGGAGAGCAAGTTTCAGTCTCCTCTGACATCTATTTTGACCTTTTCCTTCTTTCTTGTCTTCTTAATGACTTTTTGCTT
>NW_006408549.1:13717944-13720035 GCF_000296735.1 Chrysochloris asiatica | reverse complement strand
CAAAATGTGTATTCATGGTTAGGCTCATACTCAGCAGCTGCTCCTCAAAAACCTTTGCAGGTCATAACCGACTCAATAGCACTTAACAACTCTCCTTTGTGTTTATACAGTTGTTTCCTCTTTTTGATTCCTTTCTTTCTGCCTTAAGTTTGCAGGAAGTATTCTGGAGATGAAAAGCTTATGAATTGGTTTGGGGCTTTGTGGGTTTAAATTCAGCGCCTTAACCATGTGACCATTCCTGTAGAGTCTAAATGTTTGTCTTTACCCTATTTCATTAATCCTTCGTTTATCTTCATGCTTTGTATGACTGCCCTCATACCGGACCTCATCCACCATCCCAAGGGTCTTTGAAAACACAGCTTTAATCATGCTACTCTTACTGCTTTAAAACCTTCCATGGCAAGAAACCCTGGTGGCACAATGGTTAAGTACTCAGCTGCTAACTGAAAGGTTGCAGTTTGAACCCATCCAGTGGCTCTGTGGGAGAAATACCTAACAATCTGCTTTGGTGACCATTGGTGGTGGTGAGCCAGGGAGTTGGTTCCAACTCTTAACGACCCTGCGTAGGGTTTCTGAAGCTGTAAATCTTTACAGAAGCACAAAGTCTCATCTTCCTCCTGCAGAATGGCTGGAAGTTTTTAACTGCTAACCTTGAGGTTAGCAACCCGACTCATAACCACTATGCTACCAGAGCAGCCAAGAAAAAATTATGGGGCAGTTCTACTCCATTACATGGGGTTGCAGTCCACTCGATAGTATTCAACAGTAAAGGTAATAATTACCAACGTAACTTGTAGGAATTAAAAATCACCTTTTTTTTTTCTTACACCTTTAATGACTCCTTCATTGCTATAGGATTAAGTTCACATTCTTCACCTGTGTGTTTTTCTAGTCATTCCTCCAGAGCATATTATATAAGCTGTTAGCCATTCAGGCTAATTGAAAAACTGGACGGAATAAATGTTTTCCCCAAATTGTAAAATAAATAATAATCATAAGATGATGGCTGAGACACGGTTGAGGGGTGAATATGTGTGGGAAAAGGGAAAGGCGGGAAAGAACCATTATTCCCTGGCAAAACTCAGTCAGATGTAGAATGGCAATATTGTGGTCCAGATGACTCAAATGGCTTAGAACAGGACCCCAGTAAAAAAGCTGCCCATACAGGGAGGTGCAGGTAAGCCAAGATTCATAGAGGTTGACAGGAACCGATGCAAAGGACTACACATGAGGACAAGGAAAGTGGCATGCAGTCATATTTTTTCTGAACCCCCTAGTACAACAGATGTTTAATAAATGCTTTTGAATGAACAGTGAATGAAGTTCTACAGAAGTTGAATTTGTGTTATCTGTACTATGCTGAGATGGCTGTGATGCCACAAGAAAACAAATTCTTATGCCAAACAGACACACTGAATTAATTCTGTACAAAATGGATCCATTTTCATGCAGGTGCCATGTGTTGTTTCCTGGATCAGTGGATTCGATTGTTTCATGCCATATTTAGAGATGGTTATAAAAAATTAGTTTGCCTCTTGCTTTTAAATTTCCTGTGCCTAATTTATGCCTTTTATTTTCCATTCTAGTATTTCTATTCAGAAGCTTTCCAGTGAATCTCGCTACATAATTTATGAGTTCTGGGAGAATAGTAGCGTATGGAATCGGTAAGTTAGGAGCAGGGGTGATTTTTATGAAACAAATAGGCCACAATATTCATATGATGTGATTTGGGGGCATGTAGGAAAAACTCCACTCCCTTTACCTTTCCTCAATAATATCTTTCTTATTTACTCATTATTCTGACTCCCACTACTACACATTTAGGAATATTTTTCACGGATTGGAAACCACTTTCCCCTTGAAGCATAGATACTTGTGATATTGCTTCCACTTCAAAGCTTAACCATTTTACTGATGCTTTAGGTAAGATTTAGAGGCAGGCAGTGGGTGTCTCCAGGACGAGAGAAGAATGTAGAAATGACCAGAAAAAAATCTTTACCTACAAAATTTCCGTAATCTATGAGGAGCTCTGGTAACGTAGTGGTTACGAATCGGGCTGTGAACCGCAAGGTCAGCAGTTCGAAACTACCA
>NW_006408549.1:13688806-13717804 GCF_000296735.1 Chrysochloris asiatica | reverse complement strand
TAAAGCTATAAATGGTTAAGATCATCAAAGCCTAACAACTTTGCTAAATACCTTTAACCACAGCAAATAAAGAGCAAATTTATAACTTTTCATGGCTAAGCCAAAATGAATCCATTTTCCTAAATTACTAATTCATATTTTAATTAGAAAATGGGATCAAAAATGTTTTTGGTTTTTTTTTGCTATGCTGAGCTTATAGACAACAGTTTCAGTGATTTTAAATGGCATGCATTGCTCTTCAGTAACCCCATGCTTCTTGTTGCTATTAAGTACTGGGGAGTAGGTTCCAATTCACAGAGCCCCTATAGAGGGGTTCCTAGGCCTTTAAATCTTCCCATGAGCAGAAAGCCTCATCTTGCTCCAGCTGACTCACCAGCTGACAGGCTCAAACACAGACCTTGTGGTTCGTACTCCAGTGTTTATCGTATGGAGCTACACTTCTCCTCAAAGTCTATGTTTTGTTGTTGTTGTTAAGTGCCATCAAGTCGGTTTCGACCCATAGTGACCCTGAATAGTGTTTCCAAGTCTATGCTTAGATGGGGGTTAACTATAGTAATGAACTTCCAATAGAATGTCTGGAAATTTAGCTGACACCTATATTTCACCTAAACATTTGATTTTTGTGACAATCTTGGGGGCATTTTGTGGTATAAAGCATACTGAAATCTAGAGAATTTGAGGCACAGAAGGGAAATTTAAAAGGATAGTTATTCGAGTCCATATCTAGACCTGTATTTCAGGATAAATGATTTTGTTTTTTTTTTTGTTCTCTAGAAATGTAATCTACAGTCCCTTTCTTAGCTAGCCTATATTTTAGATAACTTATGGCAGCCAAAATATTCTTCCATTGAAATTTCTGGCTGCAGTTAAAATCTGCCTTCTATTTATTGCTTTATCTTCTATAGAAAACTAATGTCCACATTTTAAAAAACCTTACTTCTTTCAACACTTGTTAAATTGGCCTCTGAATCTGTAAGGTTAAATAATCATTATTTTAAAAGTCAGTATTTGAGCACTTAAACTAAATCATTCAAAACCTTGCCATCTTAACTGAATTTGTTCCCTGCTACCTGTATTTAGGAAAATTGTAAATAAAGTTTCACAGTCATAACCTATAATTATTTATACAGGCATCTTCAGATGAATTATAGCAAGACATTCCAAAGAAGTAATGTGGATTTCTTGGAAACTCCAGAGCTTACCTCTACTATGCTCGTTCCTGGTAATGATCTGGGTTCGCATGCGTCTATGTGATTTTGTATTGTCTTTTTCCTTTTAAAACACAGAATATTCTTTCCCTCTCAAATGTTATCAATGGTGCTCTCTTTAGTGTTAATATACATTGAAATTGAGGAGGAATGGAGGAATAAGAGCTCTATTTCTTTTTCTCGATGGCCTTCATTCCATCTTTAGTGAAGCAAAATGTGTATTCATGGTTATATTAAACCTAAGTCATTTTCAGGTCATCCTGGCATTTTAAGAGACTTGAAGTACTCAAAAATGTATGCAGTTATTTTACCCTACTGGAATTTAGAGTTTTGCAAACCATTTGAAATAAATGGCCCATAAACTGGAGATGAAAATTGTTAGGAATATTTTAATTATTGTTGTTACGTGCTATAAAGTTAGTTCCAACTCACAGTGACTTTGTATAGGGTTTCGGAGGAGCAGCTGGTGGGTTGAAACCTGACCTTGTGGTTGGCAGTCCAGTGCTTATGCTACAGTGCCACACAAAGGAATTATAAAGTTATAGGAAAATTTCGTTATTTTTCAATTTCGTTTTTCCATGAACTTTTTGAAGCCCTGGTACTACTGGGTGGAAAGAATCAAGAAAATAGGTTACTATTGTTGTTGTTGTTGTCAAGTGCCATCGAGTCAATTCCAACCCATAGCGACCCTGTATAGGGTTTCCAAGGAGCATCTGATAAGCTTGAACTGCCGACCTTGCCATTGAAATGGCTTTGCAGTTTGTCACATTAACACCAGGACTCCAGGTTAATATTAGTGGGACTTTAAAAGGATAGACTTGGTGGCTTGGGTAACAAATGGAAGAAAAAGGAAGTAAATACTGAAAGTAAAGTTAGGTGAGGAAGTGGGGAAAATCTGGTGTGGATGCCTTTGAATAGAATTGGATGATTCTTCTTACAGTCTCAGACTGAGCTCAGGTCTTTATAAGGGGGCTTCAAAAAGTTCGTGGAAATGGAATTGAAAGATATTGGAATTTTTCCATGAAGTTTTGAGTCCCCTTAGAATGTACTGTAGATCTTAAGGACAGCTTTATCTGGCATAGAAATGGACAACTTATAGAATTTCTTTCACTATATATTTCAATTATAATCCTCAACTAGGAAAGTCATAAACCTGGTTGAAATCTCTTTTGATTCACAATTTAAACTAGGATACACCATAGCTTAAGAATACGTACAAATGAGAATGTGGTAGCACTGGGTAGTATAGGGCAGACGTCAGTGATTGCCTTCAATTTATTTTTTAATTTTAGCTTATTATCCAGTTTGAAGAGTGTGCTATAAATAGAAAGGTATCAAATACAAGTAATTTCTGTACACATGGCTGCTGCAGCATTTGTACACAGAATACAGAAAAGTGAGACCCATACTTCAGTTATCTTCACATCCCCTTCCGTACCCAAATACAGTGTAATATATAAGAAAACAAGTATTTCCTAAATGAAGGAATGAGTAAGGATGTTGACATACAATGCACTGGTATTGTCATAAAATTTTCTGAGAAGTTCTAACACTTGTAATTTTTGTATCTACCATCACAAAACTGCCAAAACTAGTTCAAAATGTAGGAGGGAGCTTGCTCATACTTGGTGTTTTCAGTTTTTCTAGGACAGAAAATACCTGAATAAGAAGAGAGTAGAAAGAGTACAAACCGAGAAGCTAATGGGTTATTGTTGTTGCTAAGTGCCATCCAATCGGTTCCGACACATAGCAATCTATATAGGGTTTCTGATGAGTGGCTGGTGGATTTGAATTGCCAACCTTTTGGTTCAAACTAACCTTGCAGTCCAGCACATTAACTCTGCAAAATAAAAAGTCATAGCAAGAAAAGGAAAAGTAATACAATAAATGTTTTCTGGCCCAATTTGTTCATTATTTTCAATTAACTTTCTACGCAATATTAGTGCCACTGCTACATACATTATAGTATCTTCCTATCACAGAGCATTTTCTAATTTAGACTGAAAATTGAGAGCAAATATAACTGGATCAATTGTGGTTCCCTTACCCTGGTGTTACAGTGGTTAATGTATACAGCTAATGAGCTCAGTGGTTTGAATCCACCAGCTGCTTCAGGGAGGACAATGTGACTATCTGCTTCTGTGAAGATGTACAGCCCTGGAAACTCTATGAGGCAGGTCTACTCTGTCCTCTAGAGTCACTATGGATTGAAATGGACTCAATAGCAATTAATGTTAGATTGTGGTCTCCCACCCACCCTATTTCAGTGTAAAAGGTCTCCCACCCACCCTATTTCAGTGTAAAAGTTTTTAGTGCCAACAATGTGCACACATCTCAACAAAAAGCTAGAGTTAGCAAATAAATACTATCTGTTATCTTATTGTCCATATTATTTGTAATATAGTTTCAGTTGCCAATTCTGTCCATTTTTACATAGTGTAAAGTCATTTAAGTTAAAAAAAAGAGAAATTAAAACCATATTAGTTGCACATATTTACATATTTTAAAATATGAAAGGAGGTAAAAAAAAACAGCTATTGTATTTACAAATAATTCATAGGTTTGCATTTCTAATTTAATTTACAATTATTTCTAACAAATGGTTCTCATGTAATAAGGCAACTAGAGCGTATCCAGATAGAAAAATCCAACCTAACTCAATTTTCTGTGATCCATTCTTATAAATTCTTAACACTAACAAAGTTTAAATGAGGCATACTGGAACATGGCAACTAGGTCCATAAACCAGAGGCAAAAAGAATATGGGAAGCTGGCTCTATGGAACAGAACACCACCAGGCATAGAAAAGACCTGTAGCTATGGAATAAACAAATAAAAGAAAAACTCTATGGCCATCAAATTATTTTGTTGTTGTTCAGTGTTGTCAAATCTATTCTAACTCATAACAACTCTCTATAGGGTTTTTCAAGGCTATAAATATTTGAGGAAGCTGAAAGTCTCATTTTCTACCCACAGAGTGACTATGGTCTTGAACCAGTGACCTTGTGGTTCACAGTCCAGTGCTTATTCTACAGAGTCACTGCACTCCCTGCAAATCACTTTCCTGTTAAGTGCCATCTAGTCAGTTCTGACTCATAGCAACTCTGAGTTTCCAAGGAGCAGCTGGGTGGGTTTGAACCACCAACCTTGTGTTTAGCAGTCTATTGTTGATCCTACAGCACCACACCAACAAATTAAAGACTGTGAAAACAAATTTTAATTATTTCCTTTTTTTTTCCCTCACAGCATTCTATACCATTTAAAATTATTTGCCATAGACTTGCCCTGGGGATATTTAAATTCATTGAGGAACACATTTCCAATTTTACAATGTAAACATCTGAGCAAAAATCATAGTCAACACATCCATTTACTTGTACCTAATTTTTCTGAAATCTGTAAAGTACCATGTATCATATATTTCAAAAGTACCTTATAGTACTGGATAGATGAAAAACTACAGGATGATTTTATTGTCAGGGCATTTAACAAGTGCCAAAAGGCATGGTAATAATAACAGTCACATAGTTTAATCTAGGTTCAAATAGTCAGGACAGGGTGACTAAAAAGTAAATATGCAGACAGAAGATGGGTGGAAATGGTCTCTTTAAGAATAATGTGATGTTATTAAGTGCCATCTAGTTGGTTCAGACTCAGAGAGACCCTATATAGGGTTTCTAAAGCTCTTTACAAGAACACAAAGAGCCTCATCTTTCTCTAGCACAGTGCCTGATATGCTTGAACTGCTGACCTCATGTGTTAGCAGTCCAACACGTAACCCACTATGCCACCAGGGATCCTAAGGAAGATATTAGCAGAGAAAAACTTTGAAGAAGTATGATGTAGGTTGTAATTCTTTTCCATTACTAAAATCTTCTCTCTTTCTCTTTTCAGCTTCATGGTGGATCCTGAATAACAACTAGATGTTACTTTTTAGCTCCAAGTGCAAAAACAATTGCTCTTATTTACAATGTGAATTAGAAAATTTTCTGTGGTTGTTAATCTGCTGTCTGCTTTTGTGCAGTATATTTAACACTAAGACGTGCACTCTTGTAAAAGCTATTCTATAACTTTACTATTCATGTGAGTTGTAAGCTCAATTTTGAGTGTCCACTATAATTCTCAGTATTTGATGCTAATTGTTCTGCTACCTAAAACACTTTAGTAGCAAAAATCTAACGTGTGACACGAGTACAGATAAAGGAATTAAAATTGTACAAAATAAATTGTTTTTATGAAGGACAAATATTTGAACTGGGAACTTTTGGGGGATAAATTTATAGGACAGATTTGGTAAAATGTCACTGTCATAAAGGGTTAAGTTTATGGTTTGTGATTATATATGCAGGTGATTGTCTGTGAATGGTGTTTATTCTTCAATAATGCCTATTCCATTCCCAATTCGTAATCCCATGAGAATTCACTTTATATTACTTAAAAAGATATTGCATAGGCAGAAAACCACCTTGACTGTAAAGGTAGTTTTCTGCCTATGCGATAACTTTGGAAGTAATAAAGACTAAAAAGAATCTCTATCCATTTGCTAAGTCATAAA
This sequence comes from Chrysochloris asiatica, assembly GCF_000296735.1. Lineage (NCBI taxonomy): Eukaryota > Metazoa > Chordata > Mammalia > Afrosoricida > Chrysochloridae > Chrysochloris > Chrysochloris asiatica. The sequence continues at coordinate 13,712,041 of NW_006408549.1, read as the reverse complement.
CTAGTATTTCAGAGTAAGTGAACAATGTTGTGATAAATTAGGGCATCATTTAGTAACGTAACAGTACTATATCATTTATTAGTATCATGATTACTTGTACATAATAAGTCAAATATATCAAGATAAAAGGGAAGTTTTACTTTGGAAGATTCTGGCTCAAAACTTATAGAATACAGTTTTGGTGTGAGATTTGGAAGATTAACTCTTCTTAAGAAAATTAACATTTTCATTTAAATAAGGATTTAAAACTACTTTTAAAACACTTTACCTAGATGAAAAAACAAAACAGGCACAGAACTTTAGAAAACTCAGAAAATAGAAAAAAATATCGAAATAAAACATGTTTTTAAGTTTCAACACTGGAATAGCTACAGTCCTTAAACTATATATGCTCTGCTAGAAACTCATATTTTGAATAAAATCTCTTATGTTCTGATTATAAACCCTTTTAATGAAAGCATTAGTACATATAGAAATGTATCATCGTGTTAGTCTCAAATCTAAATTCCTGTCAGACCACACTTCCTCTGAAGAAAAAATGTAATTTTTGTCCTGTTTTTTTGACAGAAAAATCCCCCTCTCCCCAAAAAAAGAACTAAAACTTTATTTTTTAATTTTTTTTGACAGAAAAATCCCCCTCTCCCCAAAAAAGGAACTAAAACTTTATTTTTTAATTATACAATTTAATGTTAACTTTTACTATATATAAGTCCTGGTGTGGAGCTGTAGAACAAGTACTCAACCTCAAGTTGAACCCCAAGTTCAGTTTGAACCCCAAGTTCAAACTCACCAGCCTCTCCTTGGAGACCCTATGCAGGCTCGCTATAAGTCAGAACTAACTTGACAACACTTAACAACACTATTGCATGTCCTTAGTCCTCATCTGATCTAAATAAAATTAAAGATTTTTTTTACCCTCTAGATTTTTTTCTATTGCACCTTGGTAATAAAATGTTAGACACACAATATTTTTGGTTAATTCTTAAAAGTGGCACAGTGTTTAAGTCTTTGGATTCTGCAAAGATTTACAGTCTTGACAAACCTACATGGCAGTTCTACCCTGCCTTATCGGAGTCCTGGTGTGGCACTGTAGGATAAGCACTGGACTGCTAACTACAAGGTCAGCGGTTCAAACACACCAACTGCTCCTTGGAAACCCTATAGGTCACTGTGAGTCAGAACTGACTCAAAGAGACTTAACAACAGCATAGGCTCACTATGAGTCTGAAATAACACCAGCAGGGGTGTGTGCTCAAGTCTTAAGATGACAAACACTATGAAATAAGTTCTAACGCAGCTATTTTAATTTATATACAAAGAACAACATTAATGAAGTTGTACAATGATTAGTCAAACAAGCTATACACAAAGCTTGTATACACAAAGGGAAATAGATAATAAACAGTCTTTGCAGTTTCACTTTGATTGTATACAGTAAGAAAGGATCAACTTACTTTTAAAGCTAGGAAACTTTTGACATACAACCTCTTCTTAAAAACACTGGTTACAAATACTTTCAAAGAGCACAAACAAATCATAATCAATCTAAATATTGCTCTGGCAGTCCATTTTAGTATCAAATTCAGAAAGTGTATCAAGTCTTTTGAGTACAAGGTAATTTCCAAAGTATCATGGCAGCATGACTTTGAAAAGGATTCTGCCTTCAGTAATACAGGTGATTAAGTGAAAAGGTTCTCTGATTTTCTAGTTCAAATAAGTTCTATTGTATTTTTTTAATTAGAATCAAAAGGACCCAAGAAAAGGAAATTTTGTAAAGCAAACCAATTTAATTATATAGTCATTAAAATACACAGTCGTTCTGACCCAAGCTCTTACCAAAAATACACATATATTTGTGTGCTTATGTATGTAAGAGAGTATGTTTGCTTAAATGTGTGTGTCTGTATTAACACACACATATATATACTTGGATCTAGAATAAAAATAGTAGTGTAAAACACAAATAAAAAACTGGGCCTTATATAAAGATATCTCATTTTAAATTAAGTAATACATTTATGGCTAATGAAAATGTTTTCTTATACTTATAAAAGCATCATTTTCTGGGAAGGAAAGTAATATAAAGTGGTGGTAGTAAAAGACCAAGATGGAAAACATACCTGGACTAAAGCTTGAATCTGAGTAATAAGCTCAAAATCCAGTGAAGAGAAAGGTACTGATTTTATAAGTTCAGGATTCGGTGAAAGATAAAACATTTCACCAAATGATAACTTATAACTACTTGCCAATAGACTCAGGATCTGAGTGATCAGAAGTATAGAAAGTTTACACTTACCTTTGTAACAGCCTTTTTATGGTAACCCAGTGTTGGAAAAAAACTCTGTTGTTGTTTTTTTTGAAACAGTGGCTACTTCCAAAGTGACAAATTATAGATTTATTGTATAAAATTTTTAAGAGTTTAAAGTTTAAACCAAAAATTCTTCATCCATTCATGTCCTTGACATAAGACATTACAGAATTGAAATTTAATACACCTGAATTTTCTGCAAAGGTCAAAAATTTTCCTTTTTGAAAATAAAGTACCAATTCACTTTTTGCAGATGCTCATCTTCCACCGTTCACATGGTTTGATTAGTGACAAAAGTAGTAGCTATTTTTCAGCTTCAGTTTCATTTACTATTATTACTATTCCCAAATTGTCCGTCTTGGCTAGTAATTTTGTAGACTATGTTACTGTCAAAAACCTATGGACCAATCATATATTTGATCAAAAATGGTTAAACATTCTTCCTCCCACCTTGAACACCCTCTGGAGAGATTAGCATTGTTTGAAGCAATGGTATGAATTCAGTGGAAACAAAACAAAGGTAAATTTAAAAGCAACAAAAAACTGTATACAATATATACATTGTAGCAAATACTTTATATTTGAGAATCTTTACAACTTGTATTTCCATTCCATTATTAAAAGTGATGAAAAAAGAAAAAACTGCAAGTAGCATGCAAATTCTATACATTCTTTTGACTTTACTAACCATATTTCTACTTTCCAGTGTCATTTCCCAATTTATACAGGTAACTTCCTGCAAAGATGAGACTGATTAGAAAATTCTTTATAGTTCAAAATATCTTTCTCATTTTAGGAAAAACCAAATAGACAACCATCAAAATTAAAAATAAATTGAATAGTCAATCCATTGCAGTTATTGTTACTAAATCCACTTCATTTGTAGGTGTCCAAAATATAAAACAAAAAAAATTCTTTATCTTCAAATCCATCTGTTCTTAAAATGCTACTTAAAACTTTGGTTGTTTTCCTGTAATATAGAAAAAAAAAACAGTTGATCAATTAGCTGAATGAATATAATTTTCCTAATTAGTTTATCAAACCAAATACTGTAAACCTACTGTCTGTGCATCTAAATGCATGTTAGTTTAGAAACTATTAAAAGAACTAGAATTTGTCAAATAAAAAAACTATTCTGTGTTTAATAAAACACATGTAGTTCATTTAAAAAATATATTCTATTTCAAATCTGTTGTTATTAATGCGTAAGTTCAAAGTAAACTCAATGTACAAGGTATGTTCAAACAATGTGTATGTCAAACTTTTAATTACAAAATAAAATGCTATTTAAGATGGAAGTCTGCAAATGAAAATATGATTATATTTTATATGAATTAAGTAAGTTTAAATTTATTCTTTCAGACTAAGGATTCTATGTCTGTAGAACAGGTCCCGTCCTGGAACAGGTAGGAAAACTGAACATCAAAACTCTCCAAATCTAAAAATGTTACAAAAAAAATTTTAAATCCCTGCTTTTATTAATTTTTAAAAGAAATGGCTAGAGGTCTTTGAGTTAGAGAATTTACATTTAGAAACATTTATATACATTATAAAAAGATAAATTTCAAAGAATTGTAAGGGGAAAAAAACTATGATTCCAAAAGGTTAGAATCCCCCCAAAACAGCCATTTCTAGCATACTAACTTACCCCTTTGTCCCATCTCACTTGCTTTTATCTATGTAAAATAGTATATGAAAAATCTAAATACAAATAAAATTCTGGTAATAGAGACCATAAGTGTGGCAATTAACATTTGTTGAGCACATAAAAGATAGGTACTGTACTAGGTGTTTTCACACATTATTTCATTTACTCCCAGCAACTGGTCTATAAGAAAGTCTGTCACTCTTATTGACAAACTGTAAAAACTGAGGCTGAAGAAGGGTAAATAACTTGTAAACTTGAAGTACAAGTTCACATATAGCAGAGCTCCGAAAGGAACCCTTCTAATACCAAAATCCATGTCCTTTCCAATCAATATCCAAAAAGGTTTATAAATTTATTTGTATATTTATTTTGATGGAATTTGATGAGCTGACTCAGAAATATCAAGGGCTAAAAATAGCAAAAATACTTTGAATAATATACAGGAGGGACTGTTTTACTATAGTACAATACTAATAAGAGAGCCCAGAAGCAGACCACCATTTATATGAGGGGTCTTTGAACAGTTCATGTAAAATTCCCATTATCTTTCAATTCCATTTTTCCCAAACTTTTTGTAGTTCCCTCATAAATAGCCACTTGGTTTCTGACAAAGGTGGCAAAGGACTACATTTTCAATAAATATTTCCAGGACAACTGTATGTTCACGTAGAAAACAATTTAAACCTAACTCCTATACTTCATATCCTATAGAAAAGTCAATTCCAGACATAAAGTTGAAAACAGAGCAATGAGTTTTAGAAGATAACATGGGAGGTTATTTTCATGATCATTTAATTTCTTAGATGGCTCTTGGCTGAAAGCAGAGCATAACAGAAAGATGATTCCTTGTGCTTTACTGACTATGCAAAAGCATGAGACTGCATATATCATAACAGAGTACACATATTTCTCTTCTCTTTGCATAACAAGTATTGCAAAGAAAGGGAATCCAGAACATTTATTCTCTCCATGCAGAACCTATAATTACACCAAGAGGCTTGAAAAGAACAAGGGTATATTGCATGGTTTAAAATCAGGAAAGATGTTATCATGGTTTTTATCTTTTCTTTCACCACACTTATTCAATCTGTAGGCTGAACAAATAATCTGAGAAGTTGGATTATATGATGAAGAGCACAGCATCAAGTTTGAAGGAAGACTCTTATGCAGATGACACAACTTTGTTTCCTGAAAGCAAAGGACATCTAAAGCTTACTGCTTCAATCTGATTACAACTCAATGTAAAGAAGACAAGAATCCTCAAACTGGACCATTAAGCAGCATCATGATAAATGGAATAAAGATCAAAGGTGTCAAGGATTTTATTTTACATGGACTCACAGTCAGTGTACTGGGAGCAGCAGTTAAGAAATCTAATAGCGAGATACATGGGGCAAGTTGTTGTAAAAGACCTCAGAAAGTATTAAAAACTAAAGATAGAACTTTGAGAGCTAAAATGTGCCTTACTCAAGCCAAGTATATTCATATGCATGTGAAAGCTGGACAATGAATATAGAAGACTGAAGAAGAATTGGTGCACCTGAATGACAGTTTTGGCAAAGTTTGGTAGAAGATCTGCCACAAAGAACACCCTCAATGAGATGAACTGACACAATGGCTGCAACAATGGGTTCAAACAGAAATAATGGTAAGGATGGTACAGGACTGGGCAGTGTTTCATTCTGTTGTGCATAGGGGTCTCTCTGAGTTTGGCACATAACAAGTTGAAAAACAAAACTACAGCATTTTAAAAGGGTATTTTCATGATCTTTCAATAGGGAACTATTTCTTAAACAGTATAAAACTATCGCATTCTATTTCCTGATGAGAGTAGGAAGTACTTTATAGTAATTGGTTTTATTGCACATTTATATTTATGCACTTCACTGATTATATACTACAGTTTAAAAGTTTGAAACATCGAGAGATAGAATCAAATGAAAATGTTAAAGACAAAAATTTTTTGATTGAATTAATATAAAATTAGAAACTCCTTACTGGTTTTTGAAGTACAATGGGATGATCAGGCAGAAAGTCTGGTTTTTTTCTGCAGATGGAAACACTTGAGAGCTTCAACAGGAAATCTCTGCTATATTTAATTCTTTCTGTAGATATTAAACATCAGATGTAATGTTACAAAACATATTATTCTCCTAGATTACTTTTTGGTTTGTTTCCTTCTGAATATACCTTAACTGTCCATTATTTCATAAAATGATGAGTACTGCCCACTCAAAACAGTAGGGGTTAGAGAAAGACTTTGGAAAACTGGAAAAGACAACTAACTATTAGGAAAAACAGTTACTGCCTGGCTTTCTTCATCTGGTTATTCAAGTCTAGTAAACAGTTAGCACTAGGCAATTCAGATAGTACTAAAACAGAGTCTGTTTTTATATTACATTAGTAATCATTTAACTCAATCAAATGAAAAGAAAATCAATTTTAGAAACATTTTGTGTACCCAGAATAGTATACTAGGTATTCATAAAAAAAAAAAAAAAAAAAGACTCAAGATAGGGCTTCTGTCTTCAAGTAGGAACAATGATTCAAATATCTACAAGTTCATCATCAGAAACTATCACTGTCTTAGTTATCGTTCATATGCTGCCATAATAGAAATACCTAAAGTAGATGGCTTTAATACCCAGAAATTTCTCCCACAGTTTAGGAGGCTCAAAGTCCAAATCCAGAGGGTCAGCTCTAGGGGGAAGCTTTCTCTCTCTTGACTATGGGGAAAGGTCCTTGTCTCCTTTCAGCATCTGTACACCCAGTATTTGTTGGAGATCTCCATACAGCTTGGCATCAATTTTCCCCTGGATCTAGGAGCTTCACAGTGCAGGGACCCCATACCCAAAGGACACACTTAGGACCCAAGTCTGCTATCTTGGTGGTAGTAGGTCCCTCTGAGACCTACTTGTATCTCAGGAGAGATCGTTGTTGCTATGAAGTGAAGTTGAGCTGGTTCCAATTCATACTGACCCTGTTTAGGGTTTCCAAGGAGCGACTGGAAAGCTTGAACCACCAACCTTGTGGCTCAAAACAACTTTGCAGTCCAGCGCATTAACCCACAGTGCCACACCAGGACTCAAGATAAAATCTAATCCTGTAGATTGTATCTGGCCTCATTAACATCATAGAAGTGAGGATTTAAACACACAGGATATTACATCAGATCAGAGCTGCTCACATCAGACCACGTTATGGGGGTGATTTTATCATATTTTATTTCATTTTGGATGTGATAACTACATGTTAACTGCTAAATCACTGAGAATCCTGACCAAGCCCAGTTGACACAAAATCTTAACTATCACAATCATCAAGATAGACCATATGTTGGGCTAGAAGGCAACAGAACAACATACTTAAAGTGCTGAAAAGAAAGAATTAGTAGCTTAGAATTTATATTCAATGAAATTATCATTTAAAAATGAACACCTAGAAAGATGAAGGAGAATTAGAAGAATTTGTAGCCAAAAGACTTGCTTTCTGAAAAATTCGAAATTCTTCAGGCTGAAGAAAAATTAATAAAATTTTATCTTTAGAAATAAAAGAATGCAATGGCAATGGTAAATGTTATTATTGCTAAGAGCCCTTGAGTGAGTTCTGACTCAGAGGAACTCTGTATGGGGTGGCTGATGGGTTTGAACCACCAACCTTGCTGTTAGCAATTCAGTGATTATTCTACAGACGGACACCAAGACTCCAAAAATGGTAAATAGCTGGGTAAATATAACACAATATTTCTTCTTCTAAGTTTTCTAAAAAGAAAGCAAAAATTCTAATGTTGCTGGTTGGGTTTTCAAAGTATAGAAATATAATACATAAGAACTCAAGCAAAAAGGTCAGGGTGGGGATTTTACATTGGTTAAGGTTTCACCATAACCATTCATTATAGACAAATATTAGAAACAACCCAACTGTCCATCAACTGATGAATGGATAAACAGATTGTGCTACATTCATAAATGGAATATTATTCATCCACAAAAAGGAATTAATGTAGTACCAAGTAGACACACCTTATAATATTATGCTAAATAAAAGAAACCAGTTAGAAAAGAGAACATATTGTATGATTCCACTTATATAAAATGTCCAAAATAGGCAAATTCAGAAAGACAGAAAGCAGATTCACAGCAGATTCCAAAAGCTGGCTGGAAGAGGAGATGGGAATGACTGCTTTATGGATACAGAGTTGTTTTTATTTTTGTTTTTGTTTTGGGGTGATAAGAATATTATGGAATTAGATACTGGAAGTGGCTGCACAACTGAAATATATATATATATACACACACATATATATACACATATGTGTGTATAAAGAATTTTAACAAAATAATATGAACAGTTGTACAGCAAGAAATACTGTAACTTACAGAAAATGATAAATTTCTTGCAACATAAATAAGCTCCCTATTACTGACTTCAAGGAGCTCTGGTAGCGTAGTGGTTATGAGTCAGGCTGCTAACCTCAAGATCAGCTATTTGAAATTACCAGCTGTTCCACAGTAGAAATATGAGGCTTTCTGCTCCTGTAAGGATTTACAGCCTCAGAAACCCTATGCAGGGTCGCTATGAATCAGAACTGACTCCATTGCACACCACCACCACCATATTGACTTCAGAAAAGAATGGATCTTAACAGACATAACAAATGAAGATACTGAATCAATAATCAAATGATCCCAACAGTGAAAAGTTCTGAACCAAATAGCTTGACTGCAGAATTCTATTAAACATTCATAGAAGTAACTCTAATCCTATTCAAACTTCACCCTCTCAAAAAAAAATAGGAGGAAGCACTACCTAATTTGTTCTATGAAGTCAAAATTACCCAAAAGCCAAAGTCAAACAAGAAGACTCCAGACCCATATCCTTAACAAATATATACAAAAATACTTAATAAAATACTAGCAAGCCAAATCAAAAACCATATTAAAAGGATTATCACTATGATCAAGTGGGATTTATCCCAGGAATGCAAGAGTGGTCCAGCATCAGAAAATCAATGTTATATACTACATTGGAGTCCTGGTGTGGCACAGTAGGATAAGCACTGAATCACAAGGTTGATGGCTCAAACTCACCAGTTGCTCCTCAGGAATCCTAGACAGGGTCATTATGTATGAGTCAGGAACTGACTCAACAGCACTTAGCAACAACAACATAATGCATTACTAACACAAAGAAAAAGAATCATAGGATTATAGAAATACATGGGGGACAAAAGGACACTCGATAAAATTCAACCTCCTTTAGTTATAAAAACATTGAATAAGCTAGGAATAAAAGAGAAATTCCTCAGTATAATAATGGGCAATAATGAAAAACCACTGCTAACATTACAATCAACAGAGAAAGATTGAGAAGGTTCCTCATTAAGAAAAGAAATAATTCTCACTAATGCTACTCAACATTGTCTAAAAGTCCTACCCAAAGCAAACAGGCTAGAAAAAAAAAGTAAATATGAGTAAAAGTTGTCCAAATAGGAAAGAAGGATGCACTTTCTACAGATGACATGATCATATGGATGAGGGTTTCAAAGAGTTTATAGAAAAATTCCATTATCTTTTAATTCCAGTTTTCCACAAATTTCTGAAGCACCTCATACAGAGAAAACCTGAAAACATTCCATAACAAAGCTATGAGAATTAACACACAGATTCAGGGAAGTGGTAAATTACAAGGTCAACATGCATACAATAAAAACTTCTATCTTGTTTAAGCCATTGTTATTCTGGTCTCTGCCTTAAAGCAGTTAAACCTATAACCTGACTAATCTAGACTGAAATCAACAGTACAAGATTATAACATAATTTCTGACATATATTTACATACATAAATATGGTACAGTAAATTACTGAATGTCTCGTCTAGCCATAGTCTTTGCAAACTCCCACAATAAATTGTTTACTGATAGGTCTGAGTAAGAGAAGTTGGAAGAAGATACCAATAGGATGCTGTGATTCAGTTGTGAATGACTGTTAAAAGGGCTAATTATTATTGGTCAATTTTGCCATCCTGCTGGGTATAAAAAGAGCCATCTTAGAAGCAGGTGGGGGTGGGGGAAATCTCACTATCATTAAGAAGAAAAGCCAGGAGTGGAGCCTGTCATTTGGACCCTGAGATTCCTGCATATCGAATCTCCTCAATCTACGGACAGAAAGCTGTGATATCAAAAGAGCAGGAGCAGCAGAATCAAGAGCCAGAACCCCAAGACAGAGTGTTGGGCTTCCCAGCCCATAGAGTAAGTAAAGCTGAGTGTCTTACAGAGAAGATGCCCTTATGGAGACACTTTAATGGAGAGGTAGATTTCATGAACCATGGAACTAGAACATAGTGCCTTCAGATTGAGATTTATAGTAAAGTATCCTTTGGGCATTTATCAGAAGCCCTGACAGAGTTCTGTAACAGGGTAGAGGTCAGGTCAAGATGCCAAAGGCCAGAAAGAGGCCTGTCTGCATGCACAGCTGGCAAGAGCTGTCCTGACTGAAAGAACTGTGCCCTAAGCATTTTCTGATCAATCATTGTAACCTGGTAGCTTCCCAAATAAACTGTGGTGTCTGAGATCAGTATAGTCATTGCAGAGGATTATCAAACCTAGCTAAGTAGAGAAGGCTGTGGGGGAGGAATGGTTGATTTTGTTTTTAGCAATAAGGTTTTCAGCTTAAGAAAATCTTATTGAAAAGTTAATACTAACCTTTTCATGAAAGCTAAAACATTCTTAAGAAAAGTTATTATTAACCTTTACATGAAAGCTAAGAAATTCTCTAATAAAATTTTAGTATAATGATAAGTAAACCCTTACCTTTTTTAACTGGAGACTGATGTTGCTGCTTTTCATTAAGACCTTGAGGAAAGGCTTGCATTCCATTCGTCTTACACTGTTGGCCATAGAGAAAATACAGGTTTTACATCACAGAGTTAGGACAAGATGGTGACTTCAGGAGTTCCTAACACCAATAAACCCCAATAGAAACACCATAAAAACAAGCACTGAACAATATCATACATACTACGGTATATGATTTTTCTGTATCATTACTGTTGTTGTTATGTGCCATCAAGTCAGTTCTGAATCATAGTGACCAACCCCGATTAGGATTTCTAAGAAGCGGCTGGTGAGTTTGAAACACCAACTTGTGGTCAGCAGTCCAGTGCTGATCCTACAGCACAACACCAGGACTCTGTAATTTACCACAACAGTTGCCTAGTATTACATTTAGAGTATATTTTAAATTGTTCATGCATAGTCTATTTCTGGAAGTATCTAGGTAAGATACTTGTTTACTTTTGTTGAGAAGAAATGAATGACTAGGGTTCAGAGACTGGAAGGAAATATCTCACTACAGAAGTACACAAAAGATACCATTTTGTGTATTTTCAATTTTAAACTTTGTGACTATTTAGCCCAAAAGAAAATACAACATTTAACATGATAAACATTATAATGAAATGTTTTAAAATGGAAACAAAAATTAACAGAAACAAGTAGGCAACATACAATTTAAATAAAAATTTTTAAGTATTAAAATAATACATATTTGTTTTCTACAGTTCAAATATATACAGAGAAAAATAGTAATTAAGGATAGTTATTTCTGGAAAGGAAATGGGATGATACAAAGACATACAAGGGATTTTAACCAATATTTGTTAGGGTTTTTTCTTCCAATTTTTTTAAACAGATACGAAAAAATGTTTAGAATTGAAAATGCTGTTTGATAGGTACAAAATTTCTGTTTTCTTTAATATATGCTTGAAATATGTCATTTTTAAAATGCACATAATTCACTTAGCATAGTGCCTGTGGTCCACAACAGCCATCTAACAAATGTTACTTTCCCATCTGTAAATTAATGCTTCATTTTATAATAATTTCTAAGACTTACTCTGCCAACTCCACTTTGTAAACACTGAGTGTTGCATGGATATTCACTTTGAAAGTTGAAAGGAAATACTACACCTAAAATGAGAGAAAAGAAAGGAAAGTTATTTTGGATATCCATGACTTTAAATGAAATGGTAACACCCATGAAACAAAAGTATCCAGAACACTCTAGGTACTATCTTGAAATGTTTTCTTATACTCTGATATTCAACATGTATTTACTCAGCACTATTAAATGTGTCACAGGTGTACAAGTATGAAACAACAGTTCAGAGATAAAAGAATTGATAGTTTATGGTTTTATATGATTCATTTTACCATACTGTTGTTGATAATATGCACAGCACAATATACCCCAATTTAACAGCTTCTCCATGTATAATTCAGAGACATTGATTACATTTTTCAACTTGTACAATCATTCTCAACCTCCTCATCTGAGTTGTTACTCTCCCATTCACATAAACTCACAGAGCCATAAGGTTCTTATCCAATCTTTCAAGTTGCTGTTATCAATTTGATCCCATACGTTGCTGTTGTTGTTGTGTGCTGTCAAGTTGGTTCCAACTCATAGAGACCCTGTCTGTATAGGGTTTCTGAGGAGGAGCTACTAGGCTTCAACTGCTGACCTTGTGGTTAGCAGTCAAGTGCTTATCCTATTGAGCTACACCAAGACTCCAATTGATTCTATACAAGCTGATCTTAAAAGAGCATAATGCACTAGGCAGGCACTCTACTAGTTAAGTTAAATTACTGCTTTTAAGAAGACTTCAGGGATATTTTTATGTAAGATTTGAAGATTATGTCAGGGCAATAATATCACGGGTTCATTCAGCCTCTATGGCTCCAGAAAGTCTGAGTTTCAGGAAAATTTAAAGGACACGCTCATAAATTATGATGAGATTTAATTCATAAGTAATATTAAAGTATAGAGAAGATACAAAGATACAGTACAGCAGGTTTGGGCATATTAAGGAAGCCTCCATTAGAGGAAGTAATCTAATCTGAGTCTTGAAGGAAAAAATCAGAAGATTATTTTGGGAAAATGAGTTGGGCAGGAGGAGACATGAGAAAGGATAAAATTACTGTTCTGTTTACTAAACTTTTCTGCCTAAAAAGAAACCCTATTCTTCTGTCTGGATTTTAGAGGATGCAAGCAAATGAGAGAACAGGCCTCTATCTGTCGGCATCTTTTGCTCATAGAATATCCCTGGAATAAAGAAATCTATGAAAACTTGGATTTTCACAGATGAAGGGAGACTCTGTAAAAGCACTGGACACAGAATGAAAATTGCTGCAAATAGCTTTATATCCTTCCTTAAGGATTAAATCTGAGACTTGACACTATACAACTTCTCCAGCACACCATAGGGATTAGTGTTGCTAGGCTATATGGTCCAGGGGCAGCCATTAATTTTAGTTGTCTGTCCTGAGTCACACCGAGTTTCAGAGGCAGCATCATTAAATTAGAAATCAAGTATGGGAAAGTGGAGTGCTAAGGAATTAGTGCTATTTCTATCTTTTCTGCTTCATCTTTTCATTCAATGAAAGGGCTTTGTTCTTTCCTCTTCAAGTTAATGCCAGAGCTCTTAATTCAAGTGAACATATGAGTTAAAAAGAATTTAATAGATTATGCATATCACCAAAGCATCAATTTGTTGTTACATGCCGTGGAGCCGGTTCCGACTCATAGCAACCCCTGTACAGGGTTTCCGAGGCTATAAATCTTTACAGGAGCAGGAAGCCTCATCTTTCTCCCACGGAACAGCCGGTAGTTTCGAACTGCTGACCCTGAAGTTAGCAGCCCGATTTGTAATCACTGCACTACCAGAGCTCAAAGCATCAATAAATAGAATTAAAAGGTTAATATTTCAATTTAGAAGTTAAATATGCATTATTTCAATAAGCCGTTAAAAAATAATAGTTTTATGGGCTAAAGTAAACATTTAATTTTAGAATTTCTATCTCCCACTCCTTACTTATCCACATGGTTAGAGCAGGTTATTAAGGGAAAATCAGAGTGTTCAGTGAAACATCAGTGACCAAAAGCTCCTGAAGCTCCAGGAGTCATGGTGGAAGCAACTCCACGAGACTGTTCCCTCCTCTTGCAGCCACTGTCCATGCTGTCATGACCTTTACACACCAGCCACCATGGCTCCTATACTTCAGGAGAGGGGGTAGGTTCGTGTCATTTTAAACCACAGAAGAACAGACTGGGTCAGCAGGATTGACAGCCAGGAGGGGAATATCCTGTCCCAACCTATCATACCCCAATCCACATGGAGTTCTTGCTCTCCCCAGAAATGCTCACCAACCTAGATCTGACACCAGTTGGTTTCAGTACCCCTAGGCAAGCAAATGAAAATGGGGGATAACTGGGTCTATGGCAAAATGACTGCATTTGTAGTTCTCTGTCTGCATCCCTCTGCCAACTCTTCACACAGTGTCATGCTCCTAAGTCATAGTTCAACTTGGAAGGAGGATGGTGGGATAGCCATGAGCCTGCAGCTCAACAGGGATTTGGCAAGGTTATAGAGCATGTGTGCATGTCTGGTCTTTTTTGTTTCTCTTCTTTAACTTCATATCCATGATGACAACAGGGATGGGATAGGACAGATCAAGAACTTGGGGCTCAGGAAGAAGGCACTTTCTCACTCCAAGCACAGGGTCCTTAGCTGGCTTTAGGGAGGTTTAAATAGATTTTTACTATTGCTGTAAATGCAAATTGTCAGATGCTGAGATAATCTGTAAGGAGTAGAAGTACTATTGTTGTTTTGATTTCTATAACTTAGATTATATGTTGCAGCACAGGTATAGCCTTCACCTCTATCACAACCACTACAGAAGCTGTGTGGCACTGTAGGATAAGCACTGGACTGCAAACCACAAGGTCAGTGATTCAAACCCACCAGGTGCTTCTTGGAAACCCTATACAGGGCCGCTATGCATCAGAACCAAGTTGAAGGCACTTAACAACACAGAATCTACAACTGTTGTTTTGTGTTAATCACGTTTTGTTGTTGTTTTGTTGTTTTTATTGCATTTAGGTGTTTTTTAAAGGTGAATTCTCTCTCCAGTATAGTAGTTCTAATCAAAATCACAATACACAATTTGAATTGGAGGCATTAATCTGAGAAAGACTTAGTTAACTACCAAAATAAGACATGAAAATACATAAAGTTCTTTCAGTCAAAGATTATACTGTATTCCTCTACCCTTCTTGATCTCATAGACTATGAATTGGTGGATTATGAAGAAATCTTATGGTAAAAATTTTAAAACTATTCAGGTAAGACCATTAGTTTTCATTATTTCTTTTAAGATTTACTATAAACAATTACTTTAAGAATTATTTAGCTATCAAGTCAATTCCAACTTATGGTGATTGTCAGAGTATAACTGTGCTCCATAGAATTTCAATGGCTGATTTTCAGAAATCAATTGTTGTTGTTGTTAAACCACTGAGTCAGTTCTGACTCATAGCAACCTGTATAGGGTTTCTGGGGAATAGCTGGTGAGTTTTGAACTGCTGACCTTGTGATTCAAACCGACCTATGGTCCAGTGATTATCCTACAGCACCATACCAGGACTTCAAAATACTAATTAGCCACAAACAAATTATTATCTAAAAATGAGTACCTATATTACTTACCAGTAGGAGAAGTCAGATGACGAACAGGTCTTGCTGGTTGAAGCGGTTTACCAATCAATTTTTTTGTTTCCATTATCACAAAGACCTTGAGGTTCCATACTTTAGGAGGGAAAAATACATTTTTATTTTTTGGACTAAATATTTAAGATACTTTACATACATAAAAAATAACCATAACACTTATTTATGAGTTTACCTACTTTGTAAGTAAAGGTAGAAAACACAAGCAAAAAAGAAGCATTTAAAATAATATGCAATAATCTTACTAAAAAACTGACTTGCTTTCAAGTTGACTGTGACTCACTGTAATCCTACAGAATAGAGAACCACCCCATAGTCTCCGAGGCGGTAAATCTTTACGGTAGTAGTCTGCAACATTTTTCTCTGAAACAGTCAGTGGATTCAAACAGCTGACCTTTTGGTTAGCAGTAGAGCACATCAACATTGTACTACCTGGGTTCCTAGCTATTGCCTTAGACCTCTTTATAAAATTGTTCACTGTTAGCAAGTTTCTCTTTACAACATTTTCTTTCCTTAAGTTCCCTAATTCTATTCTTTTTGTTTGTTTCCTATTTTTCTGATCGCTAAATTCCTTAGCTGATTTCTCTTCCTCTGTTCTCAGATTATATGGATGGAGTCCACCAAATACGGCTTTGACCCGCTAGGCTAACCTCATCTATTCTCAAGTTGCAACTACCTAGTTACGTGATAAATATTCCCTAGTTTGTACTCCCAGTGTCCACCTCTCTTCAAAATTCTTGTTCTATTTTTTAATTTCCTAAGGAGCTCTGGTAACGTAGTGGTTACGAATCGGGTTGCGAACCTCAAGGTCAGCAGTTCAAATCTACCAGTTCAAACCACTGATTTTTCACTTAGCAGTCGCGTGCTTAAACACTTCACCACCAGGGTTCTTTACATAGTATCACCAAACCAAAAAACCCACTGCCATCTAATTGATTCCAACTCATAGCGGCTCTGTACAGGATTTCTGAGACTATGAATCTTTATAGAAGCAGAATGTTTCATCTTTCTCCCACAAAGTGGCTGGTGGAGTTTGAACTGCCAACCTTGTGGTTAGCAGCCCAGTGCTTATACTATAGCACCTGGGCTCTAGACAGATACTAATATAGTAACACAGGCACTTTAATTTCAACAAGTTCATAAGCACTGTTGGATAAGCAAGCACTGAACTGTTAACCACAAGTGGTTCAAATCTACCCACCACTCCTTGGAAACACTATACAAGGGTTGTTATAAGTTGGAACCAACTTAACTACACTTAACAACAACAACAACTTGACCCCAAAGGCATCCTTTCTTCAATATTCCTTAAAGTTATTATCAGCTTCCTTATATCCATCTTGATTAAAGACTCCTTCAATTGGTCTATATTGGAAACTTTCATCCCATAAACTCAACTAAACCCACTGCCATTGAGTCAATTCCAACTCATAGTGACCCTGTGTGAGATCTCCAAGGCTGTAAATCTTTAGAGAAGTAGAAAGTCTCCTTCTTCTCACATGGAGCAGCTGGTGAATTCAAATTGCTGACCTTGTGGTTAGCAACCCAACATGTAACCCACTATGCCACCAGAGCTCCTTCCCACCTCATAATCAGTCAGACAATCCTGTCCATTCACTTCCAACGTATCTCTCAAATCTATTTTCTTCATTTCCACTATGACTCTCTAATAAGTTCCACAACAGTTCTTAGTTTATCTCCCTGATCACCCAGTGGGATTTAAATATCCACCTCTATCTTCCTGGGACGGTATAAATATATCCACATCATAGCATTTAGAGAACATGAGCTTGCTTTCTAGACAAAAGTAAAGGGCAGATTATCGTAAAAGGAAAAACCAGTATCTTTAATGATTTTTGTGTCTCCTGCAAGCAACAGTTACCTAGATTTAAAGTAGGGCAATATAAGCATTCTGAACACACGATTGAATAGTTTCTTTTCTGCAAACCATGATCCCTTCACCAAGTGGTTACAATTGCTTCTACCACTCGTCTGTCTGTCAGTTTATCGTACTGTGGTGGCTTGTGAGTTCCTGTGATACTGAAAGCTATACCACTGGTATTTTAAGTGCCAGCAGGGTCACCCATGGTGGACAGGTTTCAGATGAGCTTTCAGACGAACACAAACTAGGAAGAATATGAATAGCAGAGAAACACCGTCAGATAGAGTGCCAGAAAATGAGCCCCTCAGGTTGGAAGCCATTCAAAATGCGACTGGGGAAGTGCTGCCTCTTCAAAGTAGAGTTGACCAAGATGACGTGAATGGAGTAAAGCCCACGGGAGAAAAGCCTGCAGGACCTTCATTTGTTGATGGGCCACACTCAAAATGAAGAGAAACAATTGTAAACATCCATTGAAAATCAGAACATGGAAAGGACAAAGTATGAATCTGGGAAAATTGGAAATTGTCAAAAATGAAATGGAACATATAAACATCGATATCTTAAGCATTAGTGAGCTAAAAAGGACTGGTATTGGCCATTTTGAATCTGACAACAACATTTACTATGCCAGGAATGACAAATTGAAGAGGAATGGTGTTGCATTCATTGTCAAAAAGAACATAGCCAGATCACTCATGAAGTACAACACTGTCTGTAATAGGATAATATCCATGCATCTACTGGGAAGCCCAGTTAATAACACTATTATTCAAATGTATTCACCAACCATTAAAGCCAGTGAGGATGAAGTAAAAGAATTCTACCAACTTCTTCAATCTGAAATTTTTTTTTTTTCAATTAGTTGTGTGTACTGCTATATGCCCAATGCTTAAAACTGCGCTTGCTGCATAAAAGATTCTGAGTAGATATTTGTTGAGCAAATGAACGTTGGTATACCAGTTAACCCAGTGAAGTTGCAAGCACTTCATCTTTCTTTTGCTAATTCATCTTTTGTCTATTGCTTGCTCTGTCACCCACGTTAACATGTGTCTACCCTCTAGCCTGTGAATAATTTTCCTTCCCCTTTCCCTGTAACCATCATAGTTTCTTTTGTAAAGAAAACTTTTTACAACATTGGTCTCATACAGTATTTTCTATTTTGTGATTAACTTCACTCAGCATAATGTCTTCCGGGTTCAAGCATGTCGTGAGGTGTTTCAGAGATTCCTCATTATTCTTCAAAGTTTTGTAGTATTCCATTGTATGTATGTACCATTCTTCTGTTGATGGGCATTTAGGCTGTCTCCATCTTTTTGATATGTCTTTTATAGACAGCATATTGAAGGATCCTGCTTTCATATCCATTCTGCTCTCTATGTCTCTTGACTGGTACATTTAATCCATTTACATTCAGTGTAATTATTAATAGCTATTGCTGTCATTTTTCTGTGTTTGTGTGTGTGTGTTCGTGTGTGTGTGTGGTGCTGCTGGACTCTTTGTTCCACACAATTTTCTAGCTGAGTTCGTTTTGTTTGTGGGTTTTCTTATCATTATGATTTCTGTTGTGTTAATGTTTACTAAATCTTTCTGATTTTCCTCTTTTTAATTTTGATGTTTAGGCGTATTATTTTTCTTTGAGGTTATCCTGTAACTTATTCATTTTTCCCTGTTTAAAACATTGTTTTACCTTGAAATCAACTTGACTTCCAAACGATTTGGAAGTTCTTTTATCTATACTATTTCATATTTTTCCAGGTAGTTGACTTCATTACTTCAACCTGAAATTGATCAAACATACAATCAAGATGTATTGATCATTACTGGTGTTTGGAATGCACAGGTTGGGAACAAGGAGGAAGGATCAGTAGTTGGAAAGCATGGCCTTGGTGATAGAAATGATGCTGGGGATCACATGATAGAATTCTGCAAAATCCATGATTTGTTCATTTCAAATAGCTTCTTTAGACAGCATAAGAGACAAATATACACATGGACCGCACCAAATGGAATACATAGAAATCAAATTGACTACATCTGCAGAAAGAGATGATGCCAAAGCTCCATATCATCAGTCAAAACAAGGCCAGGGACAGACTGTGGAACAGACTATCAATTACTCATATGCAAATTCAAACTGAAGCTGAAGAAAATGAAAACAAGTCCACGAGAGCCAAAATATGACCTTGAATATATCCCACCTGAATTTAGAGATCATCTGAAGAAAAGATTTGATACATTAAACACTAACGACTAAAGACCAGAATAGTTCTGGGATGACAACAAGAACACTATACATGAAGAAAACAAAAAGTCATTAAGAAGACAGGAAAGAAGGAAAAGGTCAAAATGGAGGTCAGAAGAGACACTGAAACTTGATCTCCAGTGTAGAGATGCTAAAACAAATAGAAGAAGTGAAGAGGTCCAAGAGCTGAACAGAAAATTTCAAACATCAGCTCGAGAAGATAAAACCAAATATTACAACAAAATGTGCAAAGATCAGGAGTCAGAAAACCAGAAAGGAAGAACAAGCTCAGCATTTCTCAAGCTGGGAAAAAATCCAAGCCTCGACTTTCGTTACTGAAGGCTTCTATGGGCAAATTATGGAATGATGCAGAAAGCATCAAGAGAAGATGGAAGGAATACACAGAGACACTGTACCAAAAGGAAATGGTTAATGTTCAACCGTTTCAAGAAGTAGTATATGATCAAGAGCCAATGATACTGAAGGAGCAAGTCCAAGGTGCATTGAAGGAATTGGCAAAGAACAAGGCACCAGGAATTGATGGAATAAGCATTGAAATCTTTCAAGAAAGTGAGGCAGCACAAAAGGCACTCACTCATCTATGCCAAGAAATTTGAAAGACAACTATCTGGCCAACTGATCGGAAGAGATACATATTTGTGCCCTTTCCAAAGAGAGGTGACCCAATGGAATGTGGAAATCATCAGACAATCTCTTTGATATCCCATTTGAGTAAAGTTTTACTAAAGGTAATACAGAAACAGCTGCAAGCATACATTGACAGAGAACTTCCAGAAGGTCAAGCTGGATTCAGAAGAGGCCATGGAACAAGGGTTATCATTGCTGATGTCCGATGGATCTTGGCTGAAAGCAGAGAATAAGAGAAAGATGTTTACTTGTGTTTTATTGACTACACATAGGCTTTCAATTGTGTAGATCATGACAAGCTATGGACAACATCGCCAAGTATGAGTGCTCCGGAACACTTAATTGTGCTTACCAAGAGGCAGTTGTTCGAACAGAACACAGGAACAATGGTTTAAAATTAAGAAAGGTGTGCGACGGGGTTGTATTCTTTCACCATACTTAATCAATCTGTATGCTGAGCAAATCATCCAAGAAGCTGCGTTATATGAAGAAAAACGTGGAATCAGGATTGGGACAAGACTCATTAACAACCGGCAATATGCAGATGATACAACCTTACTTGCTGAAAGTGAACAAACTTAAAATATTTACCATTGCAGATCAAAGAGCACAGCCTTCTGCATGGATTACATATCAATGTAAAGAAAACAAAAATCCTCATCACTGGACTAACCAATAAACAACATTCTTATCAATGGAGAAAAGATTGAAGTTGTCAAGGACTTCATTCTTCTTGGATCAACTATCAACACTCATGGAACAGCAGTCAAGAAATCAAATGACGTTATTTCATTAGGCAAATCTGCTGTACAAGACCTTTTTAAAGTGTTGGAAGAGCAAAGATACAAGCTTGAAGACTAAGGTGCACCTGACCCAAGCCATGGTATTTTCAGTAACCTCATATGCATGTGAAAGCTGGACAGTAAATAAGGAAGGCTGTAGAAGAATTGATACATTTGAGTTATGGTGTTGGAGGAGAATACTGAAAGTGTCATGGGCTGCCAGAAGAACCAATGGATCCATTTTGGAAGAAGTGCAGCCAGAGTGCTCCCTGGAGACAAGATGGCCAAACTTAACCTCTCATACTTTGGACATATTATTGTCAGGAGGGACCAGTCACTGGAGAAGGATATCATGTTTGGTTAGGTGGAGGGTCAGAGGAAAAGAGGAATACCCCACCCCCCAATGAGATGGACTGGCCAAGTGGCAGCATCGATGGACTCAATCGTGGCAACAGTAGTGAGACTGGCCCAGGATCGGGCAGTGTTTCGTTCTGCTGTGCATAAGGTCGCTATGGGTCAGTACTGACTCGATGGCACCTAACAACAACAATAATTATTTGCTTTGGCTTGACCAAACTGTAGTGAGTCTTATCTTCCCATAGATACCTAAACTTTGGCTTGTCTCCAAATTTAAACAAGTACTAAAGCACTAAGATGTCATCCATTTCCCCTAACAATTAATTTTGAGAATCAATAAAGTACCAACAGCAGCCATTCCCATTCAAGCACTTGATTTCACTACCTCATGTCCACCTCCCCCAGAGTTCCTAAAAGTTCTTCTTACCACTGATTAAAGAATAAACAGTCATCAGTGGTCCAGTGGTAGAATTCTCACTTCCATATGAAAGACACGAGTTCAGTTCCTGGCCAGTATAACTCATGCATGGCCATCACCTATCTGTAAGTGGAGATTGGCATGGTGTTGTTATGCTGAACCAATTTCAATGAAGCTTCTAAGACTAAGACAAACTAGAAAGAAAGACCTGGCAATCTACTTCCAAAAATCAGCCAGTGAAAACCCTATGGATGACAAAGAACAGCAGTACATGTATTTCACAGCATTGTGGTAAATCAGGAGCAGTTTGAAGGCCGCTAAGGAGCTCTGGTAGCATAGTGGTTACGAATTGGGCTGCTAACCTCATGGTCAGCAGTTCGAAACTACCAGCTGTTCTGTGGGAGAAAGATGAGGCTTTCTGTTCCTGTAAAGATTTGCAGCCTTGGAAACCCTGTGCAGGGTCACTATGAGTCAGAACCGACTCTACGGTATTTAACTACAACATAAAAAACCTTTTTCTATTTTGAAATGCTTGCATATCTGAGATCAGAGGGTTCTCCTTATTGTAATTGTATTTTTGAATAATCTCTCCTTATCTATATTTGTATTTGTTATTTTGCATCCTCTGATGGTGCTATGGGTTAGGCACTGGGGTGCTAGTCACAAAGTCAGTGGTTCAAACCCACAGCCACTCTGTCTGAGAAAAATGAGGCTGTCTGTTCCAGTAAAGATGTACAGGCTCTGAAACTATGTACAGGGTTGCTCTGTGATAGAATTGGTTTGATGGTAGTGATTTTTTTTTTTTTTTTTAATATGTATACTCTCACCAACTCTTTGTCAGTTTGTCATCTTGTGGTGGCTTTCATGTTTCTATAAAAGCTGGTATTTATGCCACTGGCATTTCACATACCAGTTGTTGTTGTTGTTGTTAAATGCCATTGAGTCGGATCCGACCCATAGCGACCCTATACAGAGTTTCTGAGGAGCAACTGGTGAGCTTGAACTTCTGACCATGCAGTTCAAACGGCTTTGCAGTCTGGTGCATTAACCCATAGCACCACACCAGGACACCCACATACCAGTAGGGTCACTCATAATAGACAGGTTTCAGTGAAGTTTTGAAACTAACACAGACTAGGAAAAAAGCCCTGGTATTCTACTTGCAAAAATTTCCCAGTGAAAACACCCTATGGATCACAACAGACTCTTGTGAAATATAGTGCCAGAAGATGAGGTCCTTAGATTGAGGAAGGCTCTCAAGATACACAGTGGCCACAACAATGGACTCCATCAAGAAGACCGCTCAGGACTGGGGAACGTTTCCTTTTGTCGTACACAGGGTCACTATGAGTTAGACCCAACACCATCAAGAAGACCGCTCA
>NW_006408549.1:13687240-13688646 GCF_000296735.1 Chrysochloris asiatica | reverse complement strand
TATGAGTTAGACCCAACACCATCAAGAAGACCGCTCAGGACTGGGGAACGTTTCCTTTTGTCGTACACAGGGTCACTATGAGTTAGACCCAACACAACTGAAACTCCTAACAATACTCCTGCTTAAAATACGTAAGTTCTCCATTACCTTCAAAATTATTGGTAATCATGTGTCATGCAAAATAAACCACTTATCTTTATATGTACATTATGCAATACTCACAATTCTATAAATTAGGAACTACTGGTAGCTAGAGCTCCTGGGTTCATCTCATGACTCCACTCTCTAGTTACATAACTGCACCTATCTCTTAGATTTAATCTAAAGACTCAAGATAATCTATATAAAACACTTAGCACAATGACCAGTACACAGTAAGTATACAATAAAGGTTAGCTAGTATTATAATTTAAGTTTTACAGATGAGACAGAGAAATCAGGTAACCACACCAGGGCCATGTGTCTAGGAAGTGATAGGTATCCTCATACATCTGTCCTATACTCTACAACCTACCTAACTCCAACCCCTCTTTCCATTCCACATCCAGGTAGAATTGCCTAATCCTCCTGGTTAAGTATCACAAAGCACCTTTCTATCCTCCTCAAAATTGGTACTTTTTTTACTAACTGCAACTACCTGTTATCTGTCTATATTCTTAACCAGACTATTAAATTATAGCTCTATCACTCAGGTCTATCTCTAATGTCTAGTCGTGTATCTAGCACACAGTGGCTGTTCAATGACGTTGTTGAATTAACGTGTTTTTGTTTCACCAGTTACCTACATATGAGTATTTAGGTGCTCTGTCTGGAGTTCCCTCAGTCTTCCTATTGTTGTTAGGCGCCATCAAGTCAGTATCGACCCATAGCAACCTTATGCACAGCAGAACGAAACACTGCCCAATCCTGGGCCAACCTGACTACTGTTGCCACACGACTGAGTCAATCGATGCTACCACTTAGCCAATCCATCTTGTTGGGGGGGTCTTTTCCTCTGACCCTCCACCTTACCAAACATGATATCCTTCTCCAGCGACTGGTCCCACCTGACAATATGTCCGAAGTATGAGAGACGAAGTTTGGCAATCTTGGGCTCCAAGGAGCACTCTGGCAGCTACTTCTTCCAACACAGATCTATTGGTTCTTTTGGCAGCCCATGGCACTTTCTACATTCTCCTCCAACACCATAACTCAAAAGCATCAATTCTTCTACAGTCTTCCTTATTCACTGTCCAGCTTTCATATGCATATGAGGGTATTCAAAATACCATGGCTTGGGTCAGGCACACCTTAGTCTTCAAGAGGACATCTTTGCTTTTCAACACTTTAAAAAGGTATTGTGCAGCAGTTTTGCCTAATCCAATACGTCATTTGATTTCTTGACTGCTGCTTCCATGAGTGTTGAT
>NW_006408549.1:13682612-13684530 GCF_000296735.1 Chrysochloris asiatica | reverse complement strand
CTATGAGTTGGTTCTGACTCAATGGCACCTGACAACAACAGCTTTTAATATTATTGTCCAACACCACACTCATATGAATCAATCCAAAATAGAAAGACAGTAATTCCTGGTTACTATACCATACATACTACTGTAAGTAGGAGCTTTATTTACAATAATATTTTCATATGTTATCTCCAGAACACCTTCCATTCAGTAAACAATACCCTGTATCAGGCATTATCATTGTTGTTAAGTGCTGTCCAGTAGGTTCTGACTCATAGTGACCCTGTATAGTGTTTCCAAGGAGTGGCTGGTGAGCTTGAACCATCAGCTTTGCTGTTCAAACCTACCTTTTAGTCCAGTGCATTAACCCACAGCACCACACCAGGCATTACTAGCACAAAAATAAAGAGAGAGAAAAAACTGGTAATGTGCTCTGATGTAGGAGCCCTGGTGGCACTGTAGAATAAGCGCTGGACTGCTAACCACATGGATGATAGTTCAAAAACATCATCCACTTTGTAGGAGAAAAATGAAGCTTTCTGCTCCCATAAAGATTACAGCCTTGGAAATCCTATACAGAGCTGCTGTGAGTTGGAATAGACTCCGTGGTAGGTAAAGTCTTTTTTGTTTTTGTACTCATTTATATGTAGCATTTAGTGTGGCCCTGTGTGTTAATGTGCTGGACTGCAAATCCGGCTTGAACCACAAGGATGGCATTTCAGGCTCACCAGCTGCTCCTTGGAAGCCTTACACAGGGTTGCTATGGGTCAGAACTGACTTTACAGCACTTAACATCAATAACAACAGCAAGGGCTCATGTGTGCACAAACAGATCATTTGAAATCCATAGATTAATGGTTAAGATAAAGCACTGAGTGTGCATGGATGTGTAGGTGGTACTTCTAAGAGCTTTGAGAGTCAGGACAAGCCAAGGTGGTAGCTTGACAGTTAATCAAAAGGTTGATTGTCTGAATTCACTCAGCAGCTCCATGAAAGAAAGACCTGGAGATATTTTCTTGTAAATTCTGTGGGGACAGCTCTACTCTGTCACATGGGGTTGCTGAGTCAAAAGACAACTTGATGACCCCTAACAACAAAATGGGTTCTTACCAGTGCCCTACTGGTAAAAGAATCTGCCTGACATTCATTTTTCCACAAACATTTATATACTCATATATAGGCTTAACTACAAGCCTATATTAATTGAGAAAAGTATGGATCATTTTAGTTACAAAACGGGTTCTCTGTCCTCCAAGGTCTCATATACTTGAAGGACTTCTAGTCACAAGAGAAGAACAGCATACCATATGTAACACATGAATGGTGTGATTATAGTACCATAGTGCGACATCTGTGCTGCAGAAAACAGGGAAGCTGTGGCATTTATAGGAAATTTACAGGAGAGGTAGGTAATTCTTAAGCAGGTGTGGAAGGGAATGTAACTCAATAGAGATCATATATGGGAAACGTGTGGCAGTGGGAATGCACAACATTAAAATGACAAGTAAACAGCTTCACTAAAGAGCCCTGGTGGTGCAGCTGCTAAGTACTTGGATGTTAACTAAAAGGTCAGCAATTTGAACTCCATGCAATATAGATGTGGCAGTCTTTTCTGTAAAGATTTACAACCTGGGAAACCCTATGGGCAATTCTTCTCTGTCTTACAGAGTTGCTCCGAGTCAGAATTGACTATGACAATGGTTTTGGTTTGAGTTTTATAGTTTCTCTAGTGTGTAGATTGTTGTTAAGTGTCATTGAGTTGGTTCTGACTCATAGCAACCCTGTATAGGGTTTCTGAGGAACAGCTGGTGAATATGAACTGCCAACCTTGCTGTTCAAACCGACCTTGCAGTTAAGCACATTATCCTGCAGCACCACACCAGGACTCCTGCATATAGGTTAGATCAACTTCAACTGTAGATGTTGTTGTTGT
>NW_006408549.1:13671303-13682512 GCF_000296735.1 Chrysochloris asiatica | reverse complement strand
TAATGAGTCTACCTTCAATCCTGATGCCATGTTTTTCTTCATAGAACCCAGCTTCTTGGATTATTTGCTCAGCATACAGGTTGAATAAGTATGGTAAAAGAATACAACCCTGTCGCACACCTTTCCTAATTTTAAACCATTCAGTGTTCCCATGCTCAGTTCCAACAACTGCCTCTTGGTCCAGGTACAAATTCCTCATAAGCACAATTAAGTGTTTCAGAATGCTCATACTTCGCAATGTTGTCCATAGTTTGTCATAATCCACACAATCGAATGCCTTTGCATAGTCAATAAAGCACAGGTAAACATCTTTCTTATATTCTCAGCTGGTGGCTTTGAATTGCCAACATTGTGGTTAGCAGTCTAGTGTGTTAAGTTTGTTAACTAATTAATGAAAAGTTGTTAAGTGCTTTCGAGTGGGTTCCAACACACAGTGACCCTGTATAGGGTTTCCAAGGAGCGGCTGGTGGCTTTGAGCTACCAACAATGTGGTTCGCAGTCCAGTGCTGATCCTTCAGTCCCATACCAGGGCTCTTTTCTCTTACTCCAAGGTATTTCCTTTATGCTACTTTTTATCAAGGACTCCTGGTATGTGGCAGTATAGGACAAGCAATGGTCTATAAGGTTGTCTGAACTACAAGGTCAGCAATTAAAACTCACCAGCCACTAGTTGGAAACCCTATACAAGTTTACTATGAGTCAGAACTGACTTGACGGCACTTAACAACAACAACAACATAGAGAAAAGCCAAGGGGCTGTAATAGTGAATTATGATATGAGTTGGGCTGCTAACCACAAGGTCAGCAGTTCAAATGCATCAAACACTCTGCAGGAGAAAGATGAAGCTTTCTATTCCCATAAAGATTTACAGGCTCAGAAATGGTCACTATGAGTCAGAATCGAGTTGACAGCACACAACCACCACCACCACCAAGAGAAAAGCCAATTATGGTTCAAAAGATGAAGGATATTTCATAAATCTAACTGCACTATTCAAGAAGAAAACTAAAATAACAAAAGTTATAAACTATCATATTTTCCATTCCATGTTTTCTAACTGACTAAAAAGAAAAAGAAAAGTCTATCTCACCATGGTCAACTGACATAACATGGTCCACAAAAAGACAATGATCTACATCTTACTTTGGTGAATAGCAACTAGGATCTTAAAAGCTCGTGAGTGGTCATCTAAGGTGTCTCCATGTGTGGAAGAAAGAAGAGTGATGAGAACTGAAGATGCTTGGAATCAACTAGTCCAATGGAACAATGGAGCAGGTAAACACCAATCACCATGATTCTGACACCAGAAGTAACAGATGGTGCCCAGCAACCAGTAATAATTGCTCTAAAAGGGATTATATTATAAGGTTCAAGTTAGAGTGGGATAAATTGGGGAACAAAACTAAAAATTATTAAAAAAAAAAAAAGGAAGAACAGACTTACTGGTCAGAAAGAGAATAGAGAAACCAAAGACTATGGCCCATGATGATCTTTCAGGTCTAGAATAGAACTCACCCTCATAGCCCAATCTTCAGTTAAGTAATAGGTAGGTACATAGGGACTAGAACACTAGTAAGGTACGTTGTTGTTGTTAAATGCCTTTGAGTCAGCTCCAACTCATAGCTATCCTGTATAGGGTTTCCATGGAGCAGTTTTGGAGTTCGAACCACCGACCTAGTGGTTCAAATCAAGCTTGAGGTCAAATTTTATCGTATGATGCATACTCACTATGAAATGGTCAACCATTCAAGACCAAAAGAACAAATTTTCCCAAGGACAAAGTTGAGAAGGGATGGGAAGGTATATGGACTAGAAATAGGAGCCACAGTGAAGAAACTGGATTAACTATTGTTTCATGGAGGGCACTGCAAAGCATTGATTTGAAACAAAGTGCACAATTTGTTGAATGTAAAACTGATGGTTTTCTCTGTTAACCTTCACTCAATTCACAATAGAAAGTTAAAAAAAAAAAAAAAAATCAAAATCAAATCCTGTATGAATTGGCTATGGTCCATAGACAGAAGAGGATGGGATGGCTGGGATAAAGTTCAGGGTGAGATGTGAACTCCCAAGTCCAAGGACTCTGACCTAGTCACTGGGGGCTAGAGTTAACAGTAAAGTGCCCAGCTGATCTGAAGATGGGGGAGGCATGCGAGAACTCTCAGACTTGCAGACAGTACCCATTTGACCTAACATGGATGGCTTGCTGACCAGAATTTAATCAGATGAAGATAAAGTAGTAGGATACTGGAGCAAGCATAAATTGCTACTACCTAATCAACTAAATCTTTGCTTATAGATGAAGTTGCCCCAAATTCCAACTGAAAGGGAAGGATTCTTCATATTAAGGATCAAGTGTGCATCCTCAGTACATTGGGTTGATAGGGACAGACAACTTAGAATTCAACTATGAAAATTGGGGGGGAGTGGGGAGACGGTAATAAAGGCATGAAGTGGCTGGCTTACAAGCTTTCATGACAGTGTTCAGTTTCAGAATGAAGGGAATAAGATAGAATCCCCACCAAATAGTTTTCCTCTTGTCCAGATGATCTGGTGATGAGGGGGATAGGATTTTTATGACTCAATTGTGAGTAATTGTTAATAGGACTAATGTTGAGTGTCACATCTGTAAATGTAGAAAAGGTGTAACAAACAGGGAGGAGCAATTAACCTGTCGTTTCGGGAGCAGAGAACCCTAGGACCATCAAGAAGGAAGAACATGAGAGGAGTGAGGACTCCTAACCAGAAAAATGGTGACAACAGAGATGGCAGCAGACGCAATGACACAGACAGCGTGGCAGAGGGACAGAAAAAAACAAAACATTGATATAAGTCAATGGGTTGGCCGATGATGAATGGTTGTTGTTATTATGTGCCATGGAGTCGGTTCTGACTCATAGCGACCCTGTACAGGGTTTCTGAGACTGTAAATCTTTACAGGAGCAGAAAGTCTCATCTTTCTCCTGGGGAACAGCTGGTAGTTTCGAACTGCTGGCCCTGAAGTTCACAGCCGGATTTATAACTACTACACTACCAGAGCTCCTTGATGGTGCATGGAGGGGACTATAATCATTACAAAGCTTTGTTGAATGTAAAAAGATGAGCTGTCCTGTAAGAAAAACCTGTCTATCTGCAGCATGTTTTCACACTAACACAATGTACTATTTGGTGGTGATGGCTGCACTCATGGTGACAAGGTGTGACAGTGTCCTGTCCGCGGCCAGCAGCCCAGAGCTCACACACCAGGCCACCTTCCAGCTCACACTGGGCCCACTAAACACTGTCTAGGTGACACGTGTCTGTGACTCCTATAACCAATGTAACTGTCCGTCTGTCCCAAGAAACCACAGGCCACGGATATCAAGTTGGTTCAGGCTCGTCCTGGCCCCAGACAGGGTTTCCGAGGCTGTCATCTTTCTCCGCGGGGCGGTTGGTGGCTTTGAACCATCGGCCTTGCAGTCAGCATTACAACACGTAGCCCACAGCGCCACCAGGGCTCCTTCCATCTAAGATACCAGCAAGACACACTGGTGGAGAAAGTGGCAAGGAGGATATCCGGGCGTGGGGGCCAGTCTTCATGTGGCACCCATTTTAAGCTCCGCGGGTCTCCTCTCACCAGCCCCAGGCCATCCTAGGCCCGCCACCACCGCTGTGCTCGCTCCCACCCACGCCCACCGGAGCCCTATGGAGGCCCTGAGGTCATCCGTTCCTTCGTCTCAACCTCACGGGTGCCCGGCGTCCCACCCTCTTCTTACCCGAGGTGCCCACGTGTGCCCCCAAAGTCGCTCACCCTGACCCGCCACCTACCGCCTCAAGATGCAGGAGGATTGCGGGGCAGCAGGGTCGCTGCGCTCAGCCCAGACACGTAGGCCCAGTGCCCAGCTGCCCGTCGAGGAACAGCTCTAGCCGCGCGTCCGCTCGCGATCTGAGATCCCAGTGGCGGCGTCGGGGGGGTGGAGCGGCCCGGGGGTGGGGCCTCGGCGGCTCTTTGGGGCGCCAGGCGCGTCTCGGACGCCCCACCCCGAGGGCGGCCGCGCCCCTGTTAGGCCCGCACCGTTAAACCCTTCCGCGCGAGCCTTGGGCGTGCAGAGGAGGCTACAGGCAGCCTTTCTGAGGCGCAGACAGGCTGGTCCTAAGCGGGCGTTGGAACCAAGGCCGGTGGCTCTGCTCAGGAGGCAGAGGTGTGAAGTGGGCCACAGCGACTCCTGGCCGCCTCTTTGAGCTGTGAGTGAGGCCGCTTCTGTGAGCTGTGAGGGAGGCCTCTGTGAGCGAGGCTGCCTCTGTGAGCTGTGAGGGAGGCCGCCTCTGTGAGCGAGGCCGCTGGCTCTGATGACTGGGCTAGGTCCAGCCTTGGCCTTGCTGACTGCATAATTCCTGATGGGTCTAGTCCCAGCTACATTTAGGGTTGTCAGGGGGTAACATGTTTAAGAAAGGTTTACATTGGGCCCATGTAAATGGGCCCACAGAAGGGAAAAAAAATGGTTTACATTATCTCACATGGATTGAGGACCTAGATGCAGGGACGTCAAGATAAGGCCAAAATTCCCTCTGCGGGAAAATAAAATGTCTCCATCCGAATATGAATCTTTGATTTTCAGTGTTCACCTCTTTTCTTTGGCTTGTGTTTCATTCAGTTCTCTCCGAACTTCCCTGTTGACTGCCAAGCACTGTGCTGGAAGGAAGGGAGTGGGTAATAGGACAATTGGACTAATCCCACTGAGAGTAGTCAGTCACCTGGAGCCCAGGTCAAGATCTGAACTATAGTCAGGAGATAGTGCATTTGTGCCACCCCATGATATGTCCTGACAATGCCTCCCAGAAGCCATCAGGGCAGACTCCAACATGAACAGAATCAACTTCATTCTGAACTTTCTTTGAACAGGAAAAGGTAAAATCATTCGCTGCCCTCTGCCCAGAAGACAAGCTAAAATGCTAATCAGGTTACTGAGTGGGACCAATCTCCCCAGCCCAGGAGACAAGCGAGAATGTTAATCAGGTAACCTAACTAGACCAATCTCCCTGGTTTTCCTCCCCATGTCCTCAAACAGGCCTGCAGCCTGGCCTGTCCCCGACTCTGACCTCATATAGGCCCGTGTTGCACTCTCTTAGGGGGCTCAGAATCTGGAAAAATGGGCTCCTCGGAGCTGGCTTAATAAAATCTGAAACTCTACTTCACCTATGGGAGTGGCCTCAGTTTCTTCTACCATGGATCAAGAGCTGCAGTGAGTGACGCTTTCAAATCTAAAACTGCTGTAACATCTTCACCCACACTTCATTATCCTAACGCTATCTTCCCCCCACCATTCACAAGAAGAATGAATCCTAGATAAACATGAGAGCCTTCCCTGCCTTTCCTGTCCAAGCATCCTTTAAAGATGGAAAGGAAGCAGTGCCTCAGAGAAGTGGAGTAATGTTGCTTAGATCCCTCCTGGTCTCCTCTGGCCATATCTTCCCTCTCAATACTCTAAATCCTTTACTCCCATGAAACTCAGTCTAACCTGACCATTCTTGATAGGCAAAAACAAGGACCCTCTGTTACATGGCCAAGGCCCTCCACCCTTCTCCCCCATAGCAGCTGGCAACCATGAAGGGATTAGTTTTTTTTGACCCCTCCTCAAACCAGAGACCCCTGAAGTGGCCCATCTGACCACAGTAGGCATAGATGAAGCAGCTGAAGCAACAATTTTTCCTCTTGCGTCCCTCCGCCTCTTCAATTTCTCACCATTGATCTTACTCCTGGTTTTGTTGGAACAAAAAGTCTCTCTCTTTAAACTTGTATGAGTGAGAACTGCGTTTTGCCTACTGATTTAAAGGCCTGGCAAAATAGACACTTGGACGTTCATGGGAGACTCTGTCTCCTAAGGAGACAGGATGAGGGTCAGGTTAAAACGCTAAGACCAGGCTTAGTGGAGTAGACATCTGGATGTCTGAGTGGAGACTTAGTATCTTAAGGAGACCAAACGGGGGCCAGATTGAAAGAGTGAAGTCACCTGGGCTAAGTTACCCAAGGACTTCTATGACTGGGAGTCCTCAGACCATTAGAATTGCACCTGTAAGGAAGAGGATGGTTCAGTAAGGAAAGTTTCCAGGAGACATTTGTACAGTAAGGAGGCTTGCTAACTCCAGGAAGCCGGTTTCACCTTGAGTAGCCATTTCCTTCTCTTTGCCAGGACTGCAGCCCACCTCCTTTAAAGGTTTGAATTGACTACTATTTCTTCTCTCTACTCTTAAGGTTTCTCCTTTCCTTTCTTTGACTATGCAATCTGCTTGATAAGTATGTTTTTAACTAAATACTTTCATTTCTACATAAATATTTTAAATTAAATATTGCAAAAATAAGTTTCATAAAATTTTCTTTAGCCCTGATATAAGAACAAAAAGAAAAAAAACCTTAAAAAGAAAGAATTTGACTTCTTAGTCTTTTCCAAATTGCCTAGGCTATTCTAATCATATGCAAATAAACTAGTAAGCCTAAATTGTTGTTTTTGAATGTGAGCAAGGAGTGGTGGATATACTCAGTTTTTCCAAGGATTACTTTAAAAAGGATAAAAAGAATTCCTCATAACTCAGCATGAAAGGACCCCTGGTGTCACTGAGCTCAGCATTCTTCAGTTTTGTTCTTTTGTTGTTGTTGTGAAGTGCCGACCCATTGTGAGGCCTCAGATGGCCTTACCTGGTAGAAGACTCCGAAAAGATCAACAGGACTAGAGTTCGATGCAAAAGCAAGAGGTTTATTTGCCAACGCGTTGGGGTCAACCTTCACAAGGACTCCTGAAACTAGGATATGAAGGTGACCCCTATCTGTTTCATTACTTTTTATAGGGTACACAAGGCAGATTTTAGCAACAGTGCATAAAGCATTTTGCAATTGGTGAACATATTAACCTTTAAGCTGATTGGTTTTGGCATAAAGTAAGTATTCTGACCTTTACGCGGATTTGTTTCTGGCGGTCAATTTGTCAGTTTCTTGCAGGTGTGGGGTATTTCCAAGGATGTTTTAGGGCAGCCTAACCTAATTGTTTTGACCTTTAGGGGAAATGTCTTTGCTTGTATATTTCCTGGCAGCTGGGTTTAGTCATGCTATAGATAAGCAGAGGCCTAGGTGCTTTTGGATAATTTTTGAAGCCATGCTAAAGTTTGGTCAAGTAAAGTTTCAGTCCTTACACTTTAGCGACCCTGTATAGGATTTCCAAGGAGCAGCTGGTGAGCTTGAACCACCGACCTTGCAGTTCAAATGGCTTTGCAGTCTGGCGCATTAACCCACAGCACCACAGTTTTGTTCTTTACCTAGGTTTCATTGAGTGTCTGTGTTAGTGCCTACATACTTAAGTGAGAGGTTTTTCAGTTATAATACTATGGGGGAAGGAGGAGGGGAATAATAAAGTTTCATTGCTAACCCATCAGCCCCTCTTCCAGAAAAGAATAAGACTCTCTGCTCCAGTGGAGAATTTTCACTTTCAGAAATCCAAAAGAAATCCAAAAAAGCTGTCCTGGATTGCTCACTAGTTACCATGAGTGGACCTAGACTAGACTCCCTGGCAGAAGGCTAATTAAGAATAAGATTTTTTTTGTTTTTCTTTTCAGAAAGTCAAAAAAATAAAAATAAAACACAAAACCAAACTTAGGTTTAGAGAAATAAATATGGATTAAAAAAAAAAACAACTTCTTGATATTTAAACAAATGTTATCTCAACAATTATTAAGCTTTATAGTGTATGAGTAATTTCAAGACCTTAGGTAAATTTACGAGCCTTTAGAGTTAGGGATATAACAGGAAATTTAGCCTGACAGTTTAGAGAATAAAGTTAATTGGTAAAATGACCATTCTGACAAACTTGTTGTTTTTGAATTTTTTAACATATTAAAAGACTCCAGAAGAGGAGGCCCCAGACAGAGTTACAGAATTTTGCACCCAGATTTTTTATCATTTTTGTCATAACTATTACCAATTCAAATTATTAATAAGAGATAGCAGACTCAATTATGCACTATTAGGAAAAAATTAAGATTCAATCTAGTTTT
Organism: Chrysochloris asiatica; assembly: GCF_000296735.1. Taxonomy (NCBI): domain Eukaryota; kingdom Metazoa; phylum Chordata; class Mammalia; order Afrosoricida; family Chrysochloridae; genus Chrysochloris; species Chrysochloris asiatica. The sequence goes on along the minus strand of NW_006408549.1, from coordinate 13,674,489 downwards.
GTTCTTTACCTAGGTTAAGGGTTTGTGTTAGTGCCTACATACTTCTTAAGTGAGAGGTTTTTCAGTTATAATACTATAGGGGGAGGGAAATAACAAAGTGTCACTCTAATATTGTGTGGCCACAATATCAACTGGGTTGATACTATCAGAGTCAGCACATGCAAAAACAAACTGAGTACCCCTATGTTTGTGTTACATACATAGTGTTTTATAAGCTTAATCTTTGACGTATAGTCTTTTTGTTTCACTCTGTTCTGAGAGTTGCTGCATCTTGTTTTTATATCATGTTGTACCTTGTTTTTATATCATGTTAAAGACCATGGCTAATATTTGCAAAACGCAATCTAAAATGGTGCTGGCAGAACTGGAAATTGATATGCAAAAGATTGAAACAAGACCTCTACCTCATACCATATGCAAAAACCATCTCAGCATAGATTAAAGGCCTAAACGTGAATTCCAAAATTATAAAGGTCATCAATGAAAAAATAGGGACAAATTTAAGGGCTCTACTACAAGGCCCAATTTGCAATACATTTTTACTTATACTTGTATGTTATAGGCATGTTACAGTTAAATTTCAACATTTGCCTTATTTAGATTGAATATGAAAACACTGATTCCAGAGAAAAACATTTAAGAAGAGAATTCAAAAGGCAAGTAAAATAACCTCCAAAGGAGGCAGTAAAATCAAAAAAATGCAAAAGCAAAGAAAACTTGACTAGAATGGGGAACCTGAAGAAGGAAGGCCTCTTTGAGGCTTGAAAGCAGATACGCAGTAGGTAAAGGTGTTCTAGGTTGAAAAAACAATAGGTATTCATGCTTTGTGGTGCAAAACAATAAGGCCTGGCATATCTTAGAAGTTATTGTTAGGCCTGTATGGCTGGGTTTTAGAAAGCAAGAAAAGAATGGCAAAGATGAGTTTGGGAGTTGGGAAAAGCAGAAATCATATAGTGATTTTTAGGTTTTAATATGTGGCTGTGTGCCGTGGAGTTGGTTCCAGCTCTCGGTGACGCTGTACAGGGTTTCTGAGGCTATACATCTTTACGGGAGCAGAAAGCCTCTTCTTTCTTCCATGGAACAGCTGGTAGTTTCAAACTGCTGACCTTGTGGTTGGAAGTCCAATTCGTAACCACTATTTAGATTCTAATAGAGGTTGGATTTCATTGACCAATGGAAAGCATTGAAGGATTTTAAATGATACAGAAATATGATAGAATTTACCACTTAAAAAGATATGGAGAACCTGGAATAGCTAGAGCAACAGAAGATACATCTTCAAAGAAAGACCATCAGGAAAAACCCAAAACAAAAATATAAGCATGACTGGCTACCACAAGAATAAGCAAGCTGTTCACCAGGAAGCCATCAAGGCAAGCAATCAAGATCCTTCAGGACAAACTCCCCTCTAAGACTGAAACTCAAAGGGAACACATGAGCAGGCATGTAAGCTTGCTGGCAACCACGTTGGTCTACTGGTGAGTGGAAGAGGGGAAAAGGCAGCAATGAAGAAATGGGCAGAGTTCAATCACAGCCCATTGACTCCTCTTGACCTGGAGATGAGAGAGAGAAGAGGAAGGGCTAGTTGTTCCAAAGTGTGGTGAGACCTGGGGACACCTGAGCCCATGGACAAGGACATAGTCACAGAGGGCTAGAGCTGAGAGTGAAGTATTCAGCTGATATGAATTGAGGAAAGATGCACAAGAACACCCAAACTTGAAGACAGTACCCATTTGACCTAGCCTCAATGGCTTGATAATCAGAACTCGACTAGAGGAAGATTGAAAAAAAAAAAAAATTTTTTTTTTATAAAGGAAACAAAGGTAAATTGCTACAATTTGATGAACCTGACCTATACTCACGCTAGACTCATGGTGGTAGTAACTCTAAATACCAATAGAGAGGGAAGGAGTCTTCACATCAAGTATCAATGCTATCCCCTCTATACACAGTGTAGATACGGGATGGGAAACTTAGGCATTGGCTTCCTAAAATAGGGGGAGGAGGGCTATGAAGGCACAAAGTGACTGACTTACAAGGTTTCATGATGGAGTTTAGTTTAGAGTGTGTGGGGGAACAAAGAGTTCCCACTGAACAGTTTTCATCTTGTCTAGATGGGTCTGGTGAAAAGAGATGGCTATAAGATTCATATGATTCAATAGTGCATAATTGTTATCATGACTAATTCCGTCTGTCACAATTGTAGAGGTAGAAGTTTTGTAACAAAAACAGGGGAGTAGTTAATCTTACATGTCACAAACAGAGGATCCTAGGACCATCAAGGAAGAAGAGCACAAGCAGAATGTGGGACCTCATCCAGAGAAGCAGCAACACCTGAGGTGGAGGAAGAGATGGGGACATGGAGAGGGAGAGTGGCTAAGGACTCTAGATTCATGATAAGAGAGGGACAGAGAGCTGGTGGCCAGGAGGCAGACTTGCAGAACATATCCTTTGGAGGTATAAATTATTATATATGCCTGAGTGGTTTTTTTTTTGTTTTTTTAACGACCTAAAGCAAATAATGAGAAATACTGTTAACAGATGGAGGGGACTATAATCATTGTAATGAAACAAGGTGTGTGATTTGTTGAATGTAAAACTGATGATCTACCCTGTAAACGTTCCCTCAATGCAAAATAAAAACCTTTTAAAAAAAGGAAGGGGGATAGAGGTAAAAACTGTTGACTGATGGTACATGGAAGGGATTGTAATCATTGTAATGAAACAAAATATGATTTATGAAATGTAAAACTGATAATCTGCCCTGTAAACTTTCACTCAATCCACAATAAAAACCTTAAAACAAAAAGAAGACATGAGGAATGAGTTGAGGAAAAGCAAGAGTATAAATAGGAATCCCAGTTGTTGCTGTTATGTTGTTAGGTGCCATTGAGTTGGTTCTGACTCATAGCAACCTTATGCCGAACAGAACAAAACATTGCCCGGTCCTATGCCATCTTCACCATCCTTGTCCAGCTTTAAGCCATTACTGCTGTCACTGTGCCAATTCATCTTGTTTGGGGTCTTCCTCTTTTTTTGCTGACCCTCCACTTTACATAGCATGTTGACCTTTTCCAGGGACTCTGGATAATATGTCCCAAGTGTGAAGGACAAAGTCTTGATATCTTGGCTTCTAGGAGCATTCTGGTTATACTTCTTCCAACAGTTCAAGCTACTTTTTTTTTT
>NW_006408549.1:13643783-13665238 GCF_000296735.1 Chrysochloris asiatica | reverse complement strand
CACTATGAGTCGGAACCGACTCCATAGCACATAACAACAACAACAAGGCCTAAGGAATTGGGGGAGATACTGCTCCTTAAAGCAAGAAAAATTTAAGTTTAAGGAAACACAATGGAAAAGAAAGTATGTAGGGTTGTTGTTGTTAAGTGCTGTCGAGTAGATTCTAACCCATAGTGACCCTGTATAGGGTTTCCAAGAAGCAGCTGGTGAGCTTCAACCACCAACCATGCAGTTCAAATGACTTTGCAGTCTGACGCAGTAGTCCACAGCGCCACACCAGGAGTCCATATGGGAGTGGTGGTATCATATTTATAATTTAGAGTTTTTTGAAAAAGGACTTGAACTTGGATAAAAATATACTTGGAGAAATTAGTCAGGGATTTGCAGCAAAATGGTAAAGTAGGCAGACACGCAACATGGACCATGTACAACAAAGATATGGAAGACCAAATAAAACAGAAACAGATGACGCATTTGACTTAGATTCAATGGCTGGATGATCAGGCCTCCACTAGAGGAAGAAAGAAGAGGGAAAAAAGTGTATTCTGCTACAGTTTGATGAACTTGACCTATACTTATAGATGTAGTAGCTTAAAAGATGGAACAAATCTTCACAGCATGGATCATTCTCAAGCCCTCTGTACACAGGGTTGACAGGGATGGGCAACTTGGACATTGGGGTAGGAAGGGCTACAAAGGCACAAAGTGAGTGGCTTACAAGTTTTCAAGAGGGAGCTTAGTCTCAGAGGGTGGGAGATAAGGTAGAATCTCCACTGAATGGTTTCCATCCTGTCTACAGGGACTGGTGAAAGGAGATGGGGTAAGATTTTTGTGGTTCAATAGTGAATAATTGCTATCAGGACTGATTGTGAATGTTGCAAATGTAAAGGTAGATGTTTTGTAACAAAAGGAGGGGAGTGGTTGATCTTGCAGTCTAGGAACGGAGGACCCTGGGATTATCAAGGGAGAAGAGCGGAGTGCGGGACCCTGCCGTGGGAAGCAGTGACGCCAGAGATAGAGGAAGATACAACATGAGGAGATGGAGCAGATGGGGCCTCTAGACTCAAGGAAGGAGGGGGTTGTGTGCTGACAGCCAGGGGCAGACTTGTAGGGTATGCCCTTTGGTTTTTTGAATGATTATATGTTCCTGAGTGCTTCAGTGTACATCAAAAAAAAAAAAAAAAAAAAGCCAGAGGGAATGGTGATGCATGGAGAGGATTGTAGTCATTACAACGAAATGAAATATGATACGATGCATATAAAGCTGATGTTTTCCCATGCAAACTATCACTTAATTCACAATAAAAACTTAAAAAACATAATCAGAGACATGCAGAATAAAGCAGTATTTTCCTCTATAATTTTCAAAAAAAACAACAACAACAACAACAACAAAATGGATACAGATGATAATCATGGAACCCTGATGTTCAAAGGAAAGGATACAGAATTAAATACTTACTAGGAACATCTTCAGAGAAAGATCAGGAGGAAAAATCCAAAACAAAAATTGCAGTATGATTGACTACTACAAGAACAAGCAAGTTATTGGCCGGGAAGTCATCAAGACAAGCAAGTTTGGCCCTTCAGGACAAACCCTCCCTCCAAGACTGAAACTCAAAGGGGACACATGAGCAGGCATATAAGCTTGCTGGTGATCATGTTGGTCCTGGCAACCACTGATAAGTGAAAGAGGGGGAAAGGCAGCAATGAAGAAGTCGGCTGAGTTCAACCATATTCCATAGATTCCTGTCAACCTGGAGATGAGAGTGAGAAGAGGAAAGGCTGGTTGGTTTGAAGTGTGGTGAGACCTGAGAACTTCTGAACCCATGTACCAGGACATAGCCACGGAGGGGTAGAGCAGAGAGTGAAGCGTCCAACTGATTTAAAGTAGATGTACAAGAACACCCAAACTTTGAGATTGTACCCATTTGGCCTAGCCTCGATGGCTTGATGATCAGAACTCAACTAGAGGAAGATAAAAAACAAAACAAAACAAAACAAAAAACAATGTTTGATAAAGGAAATGAGGGTAAATTTCTACAGTTTGTTAAACTTGACCTATACTTATGGATATAGTAGCTCAAAATATCAGCAGACAGGGAAGTAGTCTTCACATCAAGTAACAATACTATTCCCTATGTATACAGGGTAGATAGGGACAGGCAACTTAGACATTGGCTACCTAAAATGAGGTATGATAAAGGCACAAAGTGACTGGCTTACAAGGTTTCAAGAGGGATTTTGGTTCAAAAGGGGGTACATGTGTGATAGAGTTCCCTCTGAATAGTTTCCATCTTGTCTAGGTGGGTCTGGTGAAAAGAGATGGGGATAATATTCTTATTATTCAGTAGTAATAGTTACCATGACTAATTGTGACTGTCACAACACTAAAGGTAGAAGTTTTGTAACAAAAACGGGAGAGTAGTTAGTCTTACTCCAGAAACAGAGGACCATAGGACCATCAAGGCAGAAGAGGACAAATAGAATGTGGGACCCTATCCAGAGAAGCAGCAACACCAGAGATGTAGGCAGAGATGAAGATATGGAGAAAGGGAGCAGCTGAGGACTCTAAACTCATGGAAAGAGAGGGACTGAGTGCTGGCAGACAAGAGGCAGGCTCGCAGAATGTGCCCTTTGATTGTTTAAATTAATACATATTCCTGAGTGTTTTTGTGTACATCTCCCCCACCCCCCCAAAAAAGAAAAGAGGGAATGGAAGCAAGTACTGTTGAATGCATGGAGGAGATTGTAAGCACTGCAATGAAACAATGGTGTAAAGGAGATGTTTTCCCATATAAACTATCACTCAGTTCACAATTAAAAAAAATAACAAACAACTTACTAGAAGAAACTGAACAGAGGCAGTGAGATGGGAAAACTACCTTTTTATTGTGAATTGAGTGAATATTTACAGACAAGATCACCAGTTTTACACTTGGTTGCATCTCAATGACTGCAATCCCTCCCCTGCAACAAAAGTTATCTCTCTTACTCCCTGTCATTCCTAGTTCCATTCCTTGCTCTTTCCCATATCTTCTCATATTTGTCCTGAAGTAAACGTTACCCTTTTGCTTTTGCATGGTTGACCATTCCATAGTGAGCAACCTTACTAGTGCACTGTCTTCTCTATATATCTATATGCCACTTGGCTGAAAATTGGACCCTGAGGAGGAGTCCATTTCTAGAGCTGAAGGGCAGTCAGAGTTGGAGTCTTGGGTTCCTGCAGTTTCTTTCTGAGCAGTAAGCCCAGTCTTTATTTTATAATTTTGAGTTTTGTCCCACATTTTCTTTGACTTTAATTGGAGCCTTCTAATGTGATCCCTTTAAGAAAAGTTGGTAGTGGTAGCCAGACACCATCTCGTTGTGGTGACTGAGGTTCACATGCTCCATTGATCCATTGGACTAGTTGATTCCAAGCATCTTCAGTTTTCATCACTCTTCTTTCTTCTGCATATGAAAAGACCAATAGTTGCACCTTAAATTGTAGCTCATAAGCTTTTAAGTGCTCAGACGCCACTCACCAGAGTAGGATGTGGAACATAACATTATCTTTGTGGACTGTTTGCCAATTGACCATGAACTCTTTGCCTTAAGATGTTTGATATTCAATAAGAAGATGGAAGGGATACATAGAGTCACTGTACCAAAAAGAAATGGTCAATGTTCAACCATTTCATGAAGTAGTACATGATCAAGAAGTAAGAAGTCCAAGCTGCATTGAAGGCATTGGTAAAGAAAAACATGTCGGGAATTGGTGGACTACAAATTGAAATCTAACAACAAACTGATGCAGCACTGGAGGCGCTCAATAATCTGCACCCAGAAATTTGGAAAACAACTATCTGGCCAACTGACTGGAAGAGATCCATATCTGTGCCTATTCCAAAGAGAGGGGATCCAACAGAATGCAGAAATCATAGAACAATATCATTAATATTGTATGCAAGTAAAATTTTGCTAAATATAATTCACAAATAACTGCAACAGTATATTGACAGAGAACTTCCAGAGGTTCAAGCCAGATACAGAAGAGGATGTGGAATGTGGGATATCATTGCAAATATCAGCTAAAATTTAGCTGAAAGCAGAGAATACCAGAAATATGTTTATATTAAGTAAAATTAATTGAATGCCAATTTCTTCATATCTGATATATGATATTGCTACTCAGGCTTCCTATAACATTTATTAATTATGAAAATGTTGTTGTTTTTAGGTGCCATCGAGTTGGTATTGACTCATAGGAACCCTCTGCACAACAGTATGAAACATTGCCCATTCAAGGCCAACCTCCCATTGTTGCCATGCTTGAGCTCATTGATGCTGCCACTTGGCCAATCCATCTTGCTGGGGGTCTTCCTCTTTTTCTCTGACCCTCCACCTTACCAAACATGATATCCTTCTCCAGCGACTGGCCCCTCCTGACAATATGTCAGAAGTATGAGACATGACGTTTGGCCATCCTGGCCTCCAAGGAGCACTCTGGTTGCACTTCTTCCAATACAGATCTATTGGTTCTTTTGGCATTCCATGGCATTTCCAATATTCTCCTCCAACACCACAACTCAAAAGCATCAATTCTTCTACGGTCTTCCTTATTAACTGTCCAGCTTTCACATGCATATAAGGTTATTGAAAATACCGTGGCTTTGGTCAGCCCATGTAATAATATTTTGTAAACATAAATTGAAATGCACTAAAATCAATGTTGGATGAGTCACCATGAAATTCATAAACTCTTTTGACTATAGTATTCCACTCTTGGTAAAACGAATACTTCAGGATAAATGCTTTCTATTAGTTTTCTTTCCACAGATAAGCTACAGAGAATGAACAGCAGGGGGCACAGAAACTCAAGTTTACATAGGAAAATGTACACTCTATTGGAAAACAGATAAATTTTGAGACAGACAGATTGTGTTTTATTCTGACTAACCCCTTATATAATAACTTCTTTGAGCTTCCTCAATGGTAGAATCATAACTATGCAAGGCATCTTAAGTACACTATGAGTTTTTTCCTTTATTGATCTACATACATGTGTGTATAGGAACTGACAGCATATATTAAACAAATGCAAATTTACATTTCCTAGCAATTTGTGCAGGTTGTGAACATGAAAACACCTATAGAATTTTATGGTAACATATGAGTACATATATAGCTATATTAAAACAAAAGTTACATAAAAGGTGTTATTTACTCAAGTACAATCAAAACTTTTTTCTATGAGAAAAGGTGAATGCCAGAGTAGCTGGATTTGAACATGTGTGTACATGAATTGTACATAATGCAGTGCTTATGTCAAATTATGATTCTTAAAACAATCTACATCAGAATCTTCTGCAAGTCTTGTTTTGAAGGTAGATTTCTGTCCTACCCAACATTTACTTTTTCTGATCAATTTATGGGTGTGAAATCTAAATTGTCTCTAGTAAAACAGAAGCAAAAATACTTGCTTATTAGGGTACCTGTGAGTATTGAACAGCACATGCTATGAAGCTAGCATGTGTAATTCCTGATGTGTAATTATCAGGAATCAAAATAACATATATACTGTTTTTATTATTGAAAATAAGAGGTCTGGCTACACAATGGCTAAGTGCTTGACAGGTAACCAAAAGGCTAGTGGTTCAAACCCACCAGCCACTTTTTGAGAGATTAGACCTGTTGATCGGCTCCTGCAAAGATTATTGTTGTTAAGTGCCATCGAGTCGGTTCTGACTTACAGTGACCTTATATAGGCTTTCCGAGGAGCAGCTGGAGAGTTTAACCACAGACCTGGCAGTTCAAACCAACCTTAAGGTCAAGTGCTTATCCTACAGCGCTATACCAAGACTCCCCCTACAGGCCAGGAAACGGTCTGGAGCAGTTTCACTCTGTCTTTTAGGGTCTTAGTGAATCTGAATTAATTCAATGACACACAACTGAAAACAGGACTCACACGATATTTATACTCCCTGGTGTGGCACTGGAAATGCTATACAGGGTTGTTCTGAACAAGAAACAACTCAACAACACAATAACAACAACTATGTGGTGCTGTAGGATAAGCACTGGACCAAAAAGTATGTTTGAACTGTAATGCCGATAGTCCAAACTCACCAGCAGCTCCTCGGAAACCCTATATGGGTTCGCTATGAGTCAGAATTGACTTGATGGCACTTAACAACAACAACAACAATATTCATAGTAGGGAACTCCTGGTGTGGTGCTGTAGGATCAGCACCGAGCTGCAAACCACAAGGTCTGCAATTCAAACCCACCAGCTGCTCCTCGGAAACCCTATACAGGGTTGCTATGAGTTGGAATCAACTCCATGGCACTTAATAACAACAATTCATAGTAGTACAATCCTGGTGTGGCACTGTAAGATAAGCACTGGGCTGCAAATCGCCAGGTCCACAGTTCAAACTCATCAACTGCTCCTTGAAAACCCTACACAGAATCACTATGAGTCAGAACCAACTCAATAGCACTTAACCACAACTATATATATATATATATATATATATATAACATTCACTTATTTTTCCATATATAAATTTCTTTATGGAAAAAATATTTATAGCAGCATTATTCACAGTAGTCAAAAGGATAAAACAATCCAAGTATCCATCAACAGACAAATGAATAAACATGTTGTAAACATGTACTTCTGGTGTGGCACTGTGGGTTAATGTGCTGGACTGCAGTATCAGGTTGAACTGCAAGGTTGGCAGTTGAAGCTCAGCAGTTGCTTGTTGTTGTTAAGTGCTGTTGAGTCAGTTCTAAGCCATAGAGAACCTGTATAGGGTTTCCGAGGAGAGGCTGGTGAGCTTGAACCGCTGACCTTGAAGTTCATATTGATCTTGCAGTCCAGCACATTAACCTACAGCACCACACCAGGACTCCTATATATATACACACACACAATAAATAGTTTTCACCTTTATCATAAAAAAAGAATGAAGTCCTAATATATGCCATAACCTTAAAATATTATACCAGGTGAAATAACCCACACTTAAAGAACAAATATTATATGACTCCATTTATATAAAATAACCAGAGTAGTCACAGGCAACAGAAAGGAGATGCAGTTACCAGCAGCTGGGGAGAGGAGAGAGTAGGGGTTGTTGTTTAACAGGTAGAGAGATTCTGTTGAGGATGATGAACACTTTTGGAAATGGACAGTGGTGATGGCTACCAAACGCTGTGAATAAAATCAATGCCACTAAACTGCACACATAAGAAATACTAAATAAAAACCATGAAATACTGGGAAAAAATAAGTGAATGTTATATAAAGTACCCTTACTTATGTTCTTAAATTTTAAAACTCCTTTAGAGTAAGATCTATAGGTTATTTTGGAAATGATACCTTTGTTTTTAAAAATGGACTAGAACAAGGTAATTTTTGAAGATTTATCTTTATTAGTGTATTTCGAAAGGTACATATAATCCTGAGCTACTGCATTTTTACATTTATTTTGTTCTAGACTCTGATGGATACATATTTTAAAATACAAATCAAGAACATAAATAATTTAAATTAATAATCTTATCCCTGGAATATCCAATTAATTTATTCAGATCATCTCATTATCTAATTCTACTACATAAAAGGCTTTAGAACATTATTTCTCAATTAAGCAATTTCTTCTTCAAAACTGCAAAGATGGGCAGTGTAAAAGCTGATTTCTTAAGTCTTAGTGAATTCTTAGAAAATGATGTTGATTTTGTTTCTGATCTGTTGTGTGGTGTGTATTTTAATAAATTGGGTAATTGTCTACCCACCTATACTTGAGAAGAATGGTTAAAAACAACTACCGATAGTCTCAACAATTTAGCTAATGCAAAATGTCAGAGGCTCCCTTCACATAAAGTAATACATAATTATCCCTACAAGAAAAGTATACTACGGTTAAATGAAAACAAGACAACCCAACATAAATATACCTTTGTTTAAATGGTCAAGTATTATAAAATATGAAATGTTTATAGAGCCTCCTTCAGGTTCTATAAAAGAATACATATAGTTGATTAAAATTAAATCCCAAGAATCCAGACAAAAACTTTTATACTTGGTAAAGAAAACAGACAAAAATGAAAGACAAAAAGTCCTGTGATCTTTGAAAAAAGACATTTATCCAACATTATCTCCAACTGTGGACAAATAAATATTTTCATTTTTGTATTTTAAAGTACTAGCAAAATATTGTATCTCTCTACAAACAACAAAAAAAGAAGCATACAGTGTTTTCTAGAAATGTTTTTTTCTCTAACAACAGTGTCAAGTCTTTAAAGGTACACTCAAAGTTTCTTCCTGAATAAGGTCACTATAATCTTAGGTTAAAGTTACAGTATAGCAGTTCAAGCAAAATGCATATTGCTTATAATTAAAGCAAGCAATTTTGATATTGTCTAATTAAAATGTAAGTATAAAGGTGAAGCTACTGTAGAAAAATTTATAAACAATTCCTGGGAATACAGTTGTCCATCAGTATCTCCAGGACAGGAGATGGGGAGGTGATTGGTTCCAGAGCTCCTACCCCATCCCACCCCTACTGTGGATCTGTGGATGCTCAGGTCCCTTATTTAAAATGGTGTAGTATGCTCATATAGCATTATGCACATCCTCCCATATACTTGAAACCATCTCTAATTACATATAATACCAAATACAATGTAAGTGCTATGTGAATTACACTTTATACTACCCCTTAGCCTTTGAGGTCTTGCTTTGACCATTTATTGTTTTGTGATTTTTTTTTAAAACACCCCTCTGGATATTCTCAATCTGTAATTGGTTGAATTCCCCTATGTCGACTGTGGAGGGCAGACTGTGGTCACAGATTAGAAAGGAATGGATCAATTGATTTTAAAATAATGAGCAGGTGATACTAAATGCAATGATTGGGGGAAATTCAAAAAGGCTTTTAAGAAATGTAAAAGAGCATGAAAACATAGCTTTTTTATTATTCGGAGTCTGAAAAACCTAGCAGGGAACCAAATTATTTGCATATAATGTAGTGCAATCAACATTTGTTCATGAAAGACTCCCAAAGTCTTGAAGCTATCATAAACCAGAATGAAATCCAATGGGATAAATGATTTAAAGTTATCCAGAGTATTTTATCAAGATATGCTTGCTAGACACTCTCACCTTTATCACTTCATCATAACCAAGTTTATTCAAAACTGTGTTCTGGGTAACTGACTCTAATGGCCCCCCAATAACAAGCTCGGATAAGGCAGATCAAACCTAAGAGATAAGCAATTGCCCAAGAAATATAGGTTGCATGAAATCGCCTGGAAAAATCTTGCATGCCAACCTATAATAAAAAAAAAAAAAAATACATAAGAAGGTTAGGAATTTTAAGAAAATATCTACTTAGTGAATTTTCATTGGGTTACATATGAGTTTTATGGAATGTATTCCTAGACTGTATGTATCTGTTGACTATAGAACTGGCAGAATAAAATTTAATAAGATGCTGCTGCTACTTATATTAATGATGGCGTTTATGATGCCAACAAACAAATCCACTAACAATATGTTACTTCTAAAAGGAATTTAATCTATACACCTCCTTAGACACAGTAGACTATTACTAGAAATATGGGACCAGGTGTATAACTCTGATGAACAAAGAAGCATGAAACCAAATGGTCCAAAAACAGCAGTTTCTTCTTCTGGTATAATCCTCATGCTTAGTTTCAGCCCCCTCTAAAATTAAGCCATCCCATATCGGTAATAAATCTCTTCTTAGCTTAGATTAAAGGGGAAATGACTTTTAGAACAATAATTATTGACTCATTTATAAGAAACTCCATGGCAATGCAAAATTGGTTCTGGCAGACTTTTGTTAAATGTATTATAAAGTCTGCAATGTCAGAGCCTCCAAAGGGGTCTCGTGATATTTCACCTAGATGGGCAAGCTATCTGGGCTTGGCAGGCAAGGGAAGCAGGCTCTTCAAGGGTCATTCCTGGTTGTCCCAGGCTGATTATTTACCATGCAGATAAAGTTGAGAAGAAAGAATTCTAACAGGAAAGCAATACTTACAGTTAATCCAATGCCAATGAAAAGACACATCATTCCAATGGTAATATATGCACAGCAGCGTCTTCTTGGAAGTGCACTACCCACTGAGGAACTGAAAATTCATGAAAGCAAAAGAGGAATTAAAAATTTACAAGATTTTGTATAGATACACAGGCTGAACAGGTATAGGTAGGAAAGTGAGGATATATTCACAAATCTATAAATGTTTGACAGAGGATACTTGTACATGGGTATTCACCATTGCTATAAACGTACTCATTAATATGGTGGAACATATGGGGGCAAAATTATGAAAACGTATTAGATACCACCAAACACTTCAAGGAAATGATTTGCTGGGCCTGTGGGCTCAGGGCCATAGTCTTGGGGGGACAACATGGTCAACTGACATCATATACAAAACAATGTTCTGTCTCCTACTTATGTGAGAATAGATTGGGGTCTTAAAAGCTTGTGAGTGGCCATCTAGGGTGCAACTATTGATCTCTCCCTGTCTGGAGGTAAAAAGAATGATGAGAATTGAAGATGTTTAGAAGCAATTAATCCAATGGACTAATGAAACATGTGAACATCAGTCTCCACAATGCTGAGACCAGAAGTAGATGATGCCCAGCTACCACAACCAACTGCTCTGAAAGGGATCGCATTAGAAGGTCTTGGATAGAATGGGAGAACATGTGGAACAAAACTCAAAATTATTCTTAAAAAAGGCTAGGCTTATTGGTCAGAAAGCGACTAGAGGAGCATGGGACTATGACCCCTGATCACTCTTCAGGTATGGAACTGAACTCACCCTCATAGCTTAACTTTCAGCCAAACTGACCCATAACGTCCTTATGCACAGCCGAACGAAACACTTCCCGATTCTGGGCAACCTCACTACTGTTGCCACGCTTGAGTCCATTGATGCTGCTACTTAACCAATCCACCTCATTGAGGGTCTTCCTCATTTTCTCTGACCCTCCACCTTACCAAACATGATGTCCTTCTCCAGCGACTGCTCCCTCCTAACAATATGTCCAAAGTATGCGAGATGAAGTTTGGCCATCTTGGCCTCCAAGGAGCACTCTGGCTGCACTTCTTCCAACACAGATCTGTTGGTTCTTTTGACAGCCCAATAACAACAACATGCCGGGCACTTAATAACAACAACATGCCGGGAAACATAATTTGATGAGGAATAGTATTACAGTCATTGAGAAATAGAATATTTCAAGATTTATTCTAAAGTATAATGCTGTCAGTGATAGGATAATACCCATATGCCTTACAAGTTAACATGGCTATTATTCAAATATATTCATCAACCACTGAAGCCAAAGATGAATAAATTAAATATTTTAACCAATTGACTAAACATGCAATCAAGACACACAAATAATTACTGGTATTAGAATGTAAAAGTTAGAAATAAAAAAAATCAGTTCTGGAAAATATGGCCTCAGTGATAGAAATGGTCTTAACAGTACATGATATATTTTTGTAAGACTAACAACTTTTCCACTGCAAATAACTTTTTTAAACAACATAAATGGTGACTCTCTAGAGGTGGACTTCACCAGATGGAATATATAAGAATCAAATTAATTAATCTGTGAAAAGAAGTGATGAATTAGATTAATAACATCAGTCAGGGGCAGATTGCAAAACAGACTATCAATTGTTCATATACAAGTTCAGTTTGAAGCTGACGCTGAAGAAAATAAAATCTATTAAAACCAAAATATAACAATCTCAAGAATAGACTTCATCCATTGACTACTTGTGGGATAACATAAAGCACATAATACATGAAGAAAGCAAAAGATCATTAAAAAAAAACAACAGCAGCAAGAAATAAAGACCAAAATGGATGTCAGAAGAGACTGTGAAACTTGTTTTAGAATGCAGACAATCTAAAGTGAATGAAATAAACAATGAAGTAAAGGAACTGAACAGAAAATTTCAAAGAACTTTTGAATATGAGAATAAAAAAAAAGCATTATGATGAAATGTGCAAAGACCTGAAGTAAGAAAACCAAAAGAAAAAACATGGTCAATATTTGGAGTTAGAAAACAAAAGGGAAGAACATGCTCGAAGAACAAGCTGAAAGAATTGAAGAAAAAAATCCTAAACACAGTATTGAAGAATTCTATTGAAATAGTGAATACACAACATCAAAAGAAGATAGAATATGACCGCCACTGTACCTAAAAGAACTGGTTTATGTTCAACTATTTCAAAAGGGAGTATATGATCAAAAACCAATGATACCTAAGGAAGATATTCAAGCTGTGCTGAAGTGATGGCAAAAACAAGGTTTCAGGAATGACAGAAATCCAAGTCAGATTCAGAAGAGGACATGGAACTAGGGATAGTATTACTGACGTTAGATGGATTTAGACTGAAAGCAATCTGCTACAAAAGATCTTTTAAAGTGTTAAAAAGCAAAGATGTCACTGTGAAGACTAAAGTGTACCTCATTCATGTCATGTTATTTTCAGTTTCCTCATATACATGTGAAAGCTGGGCAATGACTAAAGAAGAATGATGAAGAATCTGTCTTTAAATATAGTGTTGGCAAAGAATATTAAATAAACTATAGACTGCCATGAAGAGCAGAGATGTCAGCTTGAGGACTAGGGTGCGCCTGACCCAGGCCATTGTGTTTTCAATAGCCTCATATGGATGCGAAAGCTGGACAGTGAATAAAGAGGATCGTAGAAGAATTGATGCCTTTGAGTTGTGGTATTGGAGGAGAATACTGAGGGTGCCATGGACTGCCAAAAGAACCAATAGATCTGTTTTGGAAGAAGTGCAGCCAGAGTGCTCCTTGGAGGCCAGGATGGCTAAGCTTCGTCTCTCCTACTTTGGACATGTAGTCCGGAGGAAACAATCGTTGGAGAAGGATGTCATGCTGGGTAGGGTGGAGGGTCAGAGAAAAAGAGGAAGACCTCCAACGAGATGGATCGGCCAGGTGGCATCTTTGATGGACTCGGGAGTGGCAGCGGTGGTGAGGTTGGCCCAGGATCGAGCACTGTTTCGTTCTGCTGTGCATGGGGTCGCTATGAGTCGGTTCCGACTCGATGGCACCTGACAACAACAACAACAACAACATAGACTGCCAGGAGAATGAACAAATCTATGTTGAAAGAAGTACAACCAGAATACTTCTTAGAAGCAATGATGGCAAGACTTGGTCTTAAACACTTTGGACATGTTATCAGGAGGAACCAATCTCTAAAGAAGGAGGACATCATGCTTGGTTGAGGGTTACGGAAGAAGAGGAAGACACTCAACAAGATGGGCTAATATGGTGGTTTCAATACTGGGCTCAAACATAGCAATAATTGTGAGGATGGTGCAGGACTAGACAGTGTTGTACACAGGGTCACTATGTACCAGAACTCAATGGCACCTAACAACAATCAACACTTTAAAGTAATTTCTAAGATTGAGTTTTGTTAGGCCAAAAAATGATATAAATGCAAGCCTCAAACTCACTGTTTTTATAAATTCTCAGGGACAGATTTTCCATACTCTCCATTTTTAACCGTTACTGGTGGACTTTTCCTCCTCATTCTCCTCATTTGGCCTGCTCTATTCAATTTGCACTTTACAACCATGCACATCCTGTGGAGCAGATGGGCTATTTGGGACACTTGGGAAATGCTAGTGTAGTGACAGTTATCGAAGTACAGAGGGAAAAAAAGAGCACGAAAGGCTAGAAACCAAGTGGATAATACTTTGAGAATCTTTTGTAGGGTTAAGGCCTTCTCTCTTTATCTTCAAAACAACACGGAAACTCAACGGTCTATGTCTTTAGTACTGACAGACATCCTCAGGACACTCCTGTTATAAGTTTTTCTTTGATTTTCTTAACTTCCATATGAACTGAGGTATGCATTTAAAAGGATGCTTATTTGTTATGTTGCTGTTTTTAGGTGCTGTTGGCTTTGATGCAGAGGGGCCATCCTCAAAATCATGAGCCCATTGTTGCAGCTACTATGTCAATCCATCTTACTGAAGAAGGGCTTCCTCTTCTTTGCTGACCCTGTACTTTGCAGAGCAGGATAGCCTTCTAGTATCTCCTATTCCTGTGTATGCAGTATAAACAAATGTGGTTATTGAATTTTCAAGAGGAGAGGATCATGCAATGTTTCCTAACTTTTTGACCTTTGATTTATTCACCATGTCCTTCACACCCATGGATGCCCTACAGAACACTCGGATTATGTGGAGTAAGAGGTGCAGTAAGAGGCATGGAAGTTCAGAGAGAAAAGAAGGCACTCAAAAAAGCAAAAGCCAAGCATATTGCTGTTGAGATGACATCCCCTTATAGAGACTCTTTAGATGAGAGTAGGACTTTCAAGGCTGTAATCTTCAAAGAAAGGAACCCTAGTAGCATAGTGGGTTATGAGTTGGGCTGCTACCTGCAAGGTCAGTCGTTCAAATCTACCAGTCACTCCTCGGGAAAAAGATGAGCCTTTTCACTCCCATAAAGATTTACAGCGTCAGAAAACCTATGCAGGATTGCTACGAGTCAGCTCTCACTTGACGCCATACTACCATCACCACTACCACCAATCTTAAAAAAGTAGCTTCACATACCTTCCTCTCACAGAGTGGTTAGTGGGTGTGGACTGCCAGCCTTTTGGTTAGCAACTGACTGATTAACCACCAAACCACAAGAGTGAAAAAGGAGCCAAACAATGTTATTTACAATTTCAGTTCCAGCTAAGGCAGCCAGGGAAGGCTTTACTAGGTAGAGCTTAAGAGTAGGATACAATTAAACTAGAAAGGAGAGTAAGCACATCATTCTAGCGGATGACAGCAGCATTACTCAGGTATGGGAAAATAAGAACTTATTTTATTTCCATAAAATTCGTATGGGAATATATTCCAAATTCCATTTAGTATGCTAGTCTAATTACAAGAGAAACATTTATTTTAATGTAGTGGTCACAATTGATCCAATTAAAAGAAAAACTTCACCTTCAACTACAGTAGTGGCAGCTACTGTGTGAGTGAAAAACTGAGTTGGGAAAATGCTTCTTGGTCTCTGTAGTCCTGCAGGCAGCTTTCACTATGTATTTTGCAAGATAAACACAATATGACAGGCTTGATTTCATAGTAATCATTTAGTAACTCTTGTCATTTAAAAATAATTTTAGGACATTTGAGATTTGTGCTTAAAGACATAAAATTCTATACCAGGTTCTTATTTTAACAGTTGACCCATTATTTTGTTATGAAGAAAAGCATTCAAAAGGAGACAGAGACCCCAGCAATGACTGCTCATGTGATAACAGCATCAATGCCCTAATCAGTGATGAATACCCTGAGCGCTCCCATGTTTAGCATGTGATTCCAATTCTATAAATGTTATTCTTAGTATGGTGTTTAAGATAATGAATTCCAGGGGAATTTCTATGCAAATTGTTCCTTAAGTAACTGATACAAATTCATACTAACATTGCTATAGTGCCTTGTGATATTGTAACAAATCTTAGAGGATCTAGACATTCAATACTTCTTTATTATTATAAAATATCACCATTGTTTACCATAATTAACGAGGCAAGTCACTTGAGAAAAATTATTTCCTTCCCTTACCCGTCCTCATCTACAAAATGAAGATAATACTCTCTGCATTTCAAATTGTTATAAAGATTATAGCTAATATATATGTGTATTAAATTAAGCAACTATCTATCATCCTATTTAGCACACAACTTACTTGCTGATCATAGTAAGTCTCTGTTTTGTTATTTTCTATAAGATTTTGTGGCTGTGCATGTGTGAGCATAGTGCTAGGATGGGGCAGTGTTTCATTCTGTAGTGCATCAGGTCTGAGATGGAGCCGATTCAATACCACTTAACAATAGCACCCTTTTTAAAATCCAATTTACTATCAGTGAAGACATTTGCAATTTAATTTCTTTTTTGTGGAAGTACAGATAATGCATAGGTGTATGTATTATTCACACAAACACACAAAGAATTTTAGCAATTTTACTTCTTAGGCACTGATTTTCCTTCAGAGAACAATAATCAAGCCCAATGATTTATATTTCAAAATGGAATATATTAATTAGTATAAAGATATCTTTGTGTAAAGTTTTGAACAGCATAAATATATTTAGCACACATTCATCCCACAGATTTTAAAATCAAAACTGACTTAAATAAGTCTTTAAATTGGTCTCACATGATTCTCAACAATATTTCCAAGGATAAAGAACTTACATTTTCTTGCAGTGTGGGCATTTTGCCAGCGTGTTGAACCTTAATTCCATCCACTGTAAAATAAATAATAAAGAGACTAACTGAAAAGGAAAACAATGAAAAAATGTACAATCTGATAAGATGTTTATTTTAGTTTAAGTATCCTCAGAGTTCACCGTAGAAGCATTCACTTTCTCATAGAGCTTTTGACCACCAATTTTTCTTCCCCTCCTTAAATTAAAAAGTTTGGGATTCCCCTGTAAAATGTTCCCATGACTTTTCCAAGGTTCTGACGCAATCCAGGTTTAGTTTGCAATGAAAACAAAACGTAAGGCCAAAATTTGGGTCATTTCTATCAGATTTATGTCTCAGCTCACTTCCAGGAAATAAAAACATATTTCATAAGCAACTTGAAAGATCAGATAGGAAATTTAGGTTGCAGTAAGTTTATGTTATGGGAAGAACAAATCAGAAAAAGAGGGTGAGAATGGTTATACAACTCAACAAATATAATTTTCTATGTAGAAACTGTTAAATTGGTGTGTTCTGTTGTGTATATTCTCAAGAATAAAATGAACTATCAAACATTTCAAGTACTCTCAAAGTTGCATTGTTCTTTTATCACGAGAGTCAGTCTTTTAAACACAAGACAATGTAAATACACTACTAAATTACAAGTATTTATTCCGCAAAGCCACAAAGTAAACAAATTGGACAGAGGTAGAACTAAAGTCAGAATACTTTTCTTCCTTTTTGACGCTGCTTATACTATGTAACTAAAAACACAGTACTTCTTTTGTACAAATTTCTCTGTAAATTTTCTTCCCTGTGACTGTAGATAAAAGAATGCTATCTTCCTCACGGGAAGGACATTTCACATGATTGAAAAATGCTTACTAGTAGTAGGTTAGTCTTTGAAAAAAAAATGTATACTGTAAGTTCAAGGTCAACCTTTATCACATGTAATATAGTTTTAAAAAACACAGTTCTCACTATTTCCTCCATATTCATATACACTTTCTTCTAAAGGATAAATTCCATTTACAAGATTTTGGGTAATTCTCAAATTATTTCAATAGTTTTGTCCGTCAGAGTGCCTTTCTTTATTAACACTATTTTTTGGTTGTTTAGGATTCTAGATCACTCATTTTCTTTTTTGTTGTTTGATACCATCAGATCCTGACTCATAGTGACCCCCTATAACAGAGTAGAACTGTTTTATAAGGTTTTCTAGGCTGTAATCTTTATGGGAAAAGGTCTTTCTCCCTGGAACCACTGGGTTCCAGCCTCAGCCTTTCAATTAGCAGCCGCCAACTTATTTAACCATGGCACCACCTGGGCTCCAGATTGTTGTTTTTGTTATTTGCCATCAAATCAGCCCTGACTTATAGACCCTATGTACAATAGAACAAAACACTGCCCAGTTTTGTACCATCCTTCTATTGTTATGTTTGAATGCATTGTTGTTGCCCTGTGTTAATCTATCTAGTTGGGGGTCTTCCTATTTTTTGCTGACCCACCACTTTACCAAACATGATGTCCTTCCCCCAGGGACTGGCTCCTTCTGTCAACATGCCCAAACTATAAAAGACAAAGTCTTACCATTCTAAGGAGCATTCCGCCTATACTACTTCTAAGACAGATTTATTTGTTTTTCTGGCAGTCCACAGGATAGCCAATATGCTTAACCAATACCATAACTCAGATGCATCAGGTTCCATATTAGAACTCTCAGATTCTAAGTTTGGTAGAGCTTTAATATGTTATGCATATTTGTGTTTTCTGCAAAATGAAAGATAGTTTTTACAAAGTATGTGATGAATTTTTGATTTTTGCTTTTATTTAGTTTTAGAAGAAGAGCCAACAAAACTAGGTTTGCCTGGACTCCTTATCATTTCTTTTCAAACCTCATTAAACCTACTTAACCCTGGTATGACCTATTCTAGTCACAGTTATTGCTGCTGTTGTTAGGTGCCATCGAGTTGACTACAAGTCACAGAAAACCTCTGTACAACAGAACAAAACACTGCCCGGTCCTGTGTCATCCTCACAATTGTTGTTACATTTGAGTCCATTGCTGCTGATACTGTGTATTCTGGCTGTACTTCCAACACAGATTTATTTATTCTCTTGGCAATCCATGGCACTTTTAATATTCTTCTCCAACATCACAACTCAAATGCATCGCTTCTTCGACAGTCTTCCTTATTCATTCTCCGACTTTCACACATATAAGGGTTTGAAAACACCATCACTTAGTTACTACAAGGTTAGTGCTTCAACCCTACCAGCTGCTCCTGGGAAACCCTGTGTAGGGAAGCTATGAGTCAGAACTGACTTGATAGCACTTAACAACTGTAACAACCACCAAAGGATATCATTTAGGCCAATTCAATCATTTCAACATATTCTTCCTTTCGTTGTTGCTGTTAAGTGCCATTGAATTGGTTCCAGCTCATAGAGAACATGGCCAGTTTAAACTGCCAACCTTGTAGTCCAGTGCTTGTCCTCTCTTCCTTTTAGCAGAGATGATTCATGTAAAATCCATTACAATAGACAAACAGCTGAGAATTGATTGTGTAATTAGTAAATTGTACAGCCAGCAACACATCTGGTTTTGTTGGTATTGCCAAGTATTTAAATGAAGAACTAAGAACAGGAAGGCACTACCATTAGAAAAAATGTATCATAATTTATTTAAATGAATGCAAATATCTGCGCTTTTGAATGAATATGACTTACTACTGTTCGCTTATTTAAAATTTACTACCAGAACTTTGAAATTTCAATAGACAAGTAGAAAATAAATGCATCTAATTGCTATTATTTAAGAAGCCCTGATAGCGTTCTGAGTTATGAGTTGGGCAGCTAACAGCAAGGTTAGCAGTTTAAATCTACTAGCTACTCCCTGGAAGAAAGATGAAGCTTTCTGCTCCCATAAAGAATACTAATGTGGTGCTGTGGGTTAATGCACTGGACTGCAAAGACCATTTGAATTGCAAGGTTGGTGGTTCAAGCTCACCAGTTGCTCCTTGGAAACCTTACACAGGGTCGTCGCTTTGTGTCAAAACTGATTCAACAACAACAATTTGGAGTCCTGGTGTGGTGCGTTAGATGGAAAGGTTGGTTTGGGCCACAGAGTTGGTGGTTCAGGCTCACCAGCAGCTCCTTGGAAGCCCTATACAGTGGCTATGAGTTGGACTGACTTGACAGCACTTAACAACAACAACAGAGATTTACAGCCTTAGAAACCATATAAAGGATTGCTATGAGTTGGAACCAACTCCATGGCACACACCCACCAATTGCTACCAAATAGATTAATAACAATTTCTCTAAAACACAGTCATTTAATTGGTTTCTTTTAAAAATATTTCCAGATATTTAATTGGCTTCTTTTTGCCCCTCTAGGTAATGTTGTTAATGTTAAGTGACATCGATTTGGTACTGACTTATAGCAACTCTCTATGGTTTTATGAGGAGTTGTTGGTGGGTTTGAACCACTGACCTTTCAGTTAACAGTCCAGGACTTATCCTACAGCACCACCCTGGAACGCTAGTCTAGGTAACAGGTGAACTTACTTTACCCAAGAAATACGAGAGGGCTTCCAAAAATACATGAAAGATGGGATTAAAAGATAATGGAATTTTCCCACGAACTTTTTGAAGTCCACTCACATTTTGCAACCTATCTTAGAAGCTTCATAAAGAAATACACAAGTATAGTCATTACTAAAGCAAGTAGCTCAATTGTACTTTATTGAAATTAAAAAAATAAATACAATAGGTTACTAGTCACAATTACTTTGAAGTATGTCCAAGTGAAAACAGCTGTCACTCTGCCATGGCTCCAAAACATTTGTGCCTGTGTCTCAGTGAAGACTATCTGACCCCATATTAAAATACTACATTGGTTCACTTCAGGGCAAAACAGTAATCACCTACTATGATTACATCACATATTGTGGGCAGTGTTGGTTTTAGATTGAGGAGGCCAGCCCTATAGTGTCTGGTAAACTAACAAAGCACCTGGATCTGCCATTCATCCACAACAGAGAGCACCTGCTTCACACAATACACTAATTAGTTCTCTGAAGAAGCATCTTCATCTTCATGGATGATTGTTGCTGTTATTGTTAAGTGCCATTGAGTTGATTCTGACCCATAGCAACCCTGTATTGGGTTTCCAAGGAGCAGCTGGTGAGCTTGAACCACCGAACTTGCAGTTCAAGCAACTTTGCAGTCTGACGCATTAGCCCACAGCGTCACACCAGGACTCCTCATGGATGATTAGCTGAAGGCTATATGTATTTCCTTTATCCTTCTATAAAATGATTTTCCAAAAATACCCCCAAAACACTACTGTGGTTACATAATCCCTCAAAAATACTGGAGGCTAAAAACTATTTGAAAATGCTACACAAAATCACCTTGTTGGACACTAAAAAAGGATGCATATTAAAAGTACTAAAAAAAAAAGTTTAAAATTTTTATTCTAGAAATTTCTAATGACCATGGAACTCTCTAGTCATGCAAACCCAAAACCAATTCATTTGCCATTGAGTTGATTCTGACTCATGATGACCCCATGTGTGCAGAGTAGAACTGCTTTATTGGGTTTTCAAATGGGGTAACCTTTCAGAAGCAGAAGACTAGGCCTTTCTTGGAACGCACCACTGAGTGGCTCAAGTTGGGAACCTTTCAGTTAGTAGCTGAGTGTTTAACCACTTGCATTTTTCAAGGATTTCTTCGATGACTTGTCTGTCAATTTGTCATACTGTGGTAGCTTGTGTTTTGCTCTGATGTTGGGAGCCATGCCAATGTATTTTATATATCAGCATGCTCACCCAAGGTGGACAGATTTTAGTAGAGCTTCCAGACAAGGCGGACTAAGAAAAAGGAGAAATGGACAACTTCTGAATTTTTAGCCACTGAAAACATTATGAATACCAGCAGAACACGTTTTGATTGGGTGCCAGAATATGAGCCCCTCATGCAGAAAGGCACTCAAATTACAACTGGGGAAGAGCAACCTCCTCAAAGTAGAATCCCACCATGATGATATGAGTGCAGCAAAGCTATCGGGACTTTCAGTTGCTGATGTGGCACAACTCAAAATGAGAAGAAACAGCTGCAAGCATCCATTAACAAATAGGACATGGAATGTACAAAGTATGAATCAAAAAAAATTGAAA
>NW_006408549.1:13639464-13643065 GCF_000296735.1 Chrysochloris asiatica | reverse complement strand
ATCTGTATGAAGAGGTGAATGAGAAGCTTAATATTGTTGTTAAGTGTCATCTAGTTGATTCCAACCCATAGCAACCCTATGTAGGGCTTCTGAGGGGCAGCTGGTGGGTTCAAACCACCCATTTTGCAGTCTAGTGCTTGTCCTATAGAGCCACACCAAGACTCTTGAAAAGCTCAACAGTATCAGCCAAAGTTAGGTCATCCTACAGTGGATAAGGCCACCAAGTGCTCGTATGCAAGTTCAGGCTGAAGCTGAGCTAAAACAAGTTCATGAGAACCAAACTGTGACCTTGATTATATCCCACTTAAATTAAAAACCATCTCAAGAACAGATTTGATGCATTAGACATTAATGACCAATGATCAGAAAAGATGTAAGAAGACATCAAAAGCATCACACATGAAGAAAGCAAAAGGTCATTAAAAAAGCAGGAAGGAAAGAAACAACCAAAATGGATGTATGAAGAAACTCTGAAACTTGCTTTTGAGTGCAGAGAAGCTAAAGTGAATGCAAGAACTGAGCAGAAAATTTCAAAGGACAACGTGAGAAGAAAAAAGCAAGTTAAATATTATAAAGAAATGTGAAAAACCTGGAGTTAGAAAACCAAAAGGGAAGAAGACGCTCAGCGTTTCTCAAACTGAAAGCACTAAAGAAAAAATTCATGCCTAAGGTTGCAATACTGAAGAATTCTATGGGCAAAATAGTGAATAATACAAAAAGCATCAAAAGAAGATGGAATGTACACACAGAGTTATTGTACCAAAAAGAATTGGTTGATTACAAGAGATAGTATAGGATCAAGACACAATGGTACTGAAGGAAGAAGTACAAGTGACACTGAAGGCACTGGTGAAAAACAAGGCTTTAAAAAGTCACTGGATACAAATTGAAATCTTTTAACAAACTGATGCAGCACTGAAGGTTCTCACTCATCCATGCCAAGAAATGTGGAATACAAGTTGGTGTACTGATTGGGAGAGATTCATATCTGAGCCCATTCCAAAGAAAGGTGACCCAACAGAATATGGAAATCATCTAACAATATCATTAACATCACATGAAAGTAAAATTTGGCTGATACTATTTCAGAGACAATACATTGCAACAATACTTTGACAGGGAGATGCCAGAAATTCAAGCCCGATTCAGAAAAGGGCATAAAAATAGGGATATCATCACTGATGTCAGATGAATTGTGGCTGAAAGCAGAAAATGCCAGAAGATTTTTATTTGTGCTTTACTGGCTATGAAGGTATTCAACTCTATTCATCATAACAAACTATGGATAACATTGCAAAGAATGGATAGTCAAGAACACTTAATTGTGCTCATGAGGAACCTGTACACAGATCAAGAGGCAGTTGTTCAGACAGAACAATGGGATACATTAGGAAAAGTGTGCTACAGAGCTGTATTTTTCATAGTAACTATTTAATCTGTATGCTGAGCAAATAAACCGAGAAACTGGAGTGTATGACAAATACAGCATCAGGATTTGAGGAAGACTAAATTAACAACCTGCCATATGCAAATAATTCAACCTTGCTTGCTGGAAAGGAAGAGGAGTTAAAATACTTATTGAAGAAGATCAAGGACTACAGCCTTCCATATGAATGGCACTTCAGTGTAAAGAAAACAAAAATCCTCACAACAGGACCAATAAATAACATTACGATAAATAGAAAAAAATTAAAGTTATCAAAGACTTTATTTTGCTAAGATCCACAATCAAACAAGTATTAAAGAACAGAGATGTTTCTTTGAGGACTAAGGTGTGCCTGACTCAAGTCATGGTATTTTCAATTGCCTTATATGTATGTGAAAGTTGGACAGTGAATAAAGACCATGGAAAAATCGATGCCTTTGAATTATGGTGTTGGCAAAGAATAATGAAAGTACCATGGTCTGCCAGAAGAATAAATAAATCTGTATAGAAATACAGCCACACTGCCCCTTAGAAGCTATATTCAGACATGCTGTCAGGAAAGGCCAATCTCTGGACAAAGATATAGTGGTTGGTAAAGGCAGGGTCAGCAAAAAAAGAGGAAGACCGCCCACAAGATGGATTGCCATAGTGGTAGCACCAATGGCTTCTAATGTAACAGTGGAGGATGGCACTGGACCAGGAAGTGCTTTGTTCTGTTTTGTATACAATTGATATGAGTCAGGCTGCGAACTTTAAGGCCTGCAGTTCGAAACTACCAGCCACTCCACGGGAGAAAGATGAGGCGTTCTGCTCCTGTATAGATTTATAGCCTCGGAAACCCTGTACAGGGTCGCTATGGGTTGGTACCGACTTGATGGCACTTAACAACAACAACAACAGCAATAAGGAGAATTCCTGGTGTGGCGCTGTGGGCTAAGCGTCAGACTGCAATGTCGTTTGAACTGTAAGGTCGGTGGTTCAAGTTCACCAGTATATACAGGGTTGTTATGGGTCGGAATCGACTTAACTGCACTTCACAACAACAACAACAGTAATAAGGATTCCTTACACAATACCTATTGTTATCTCCTACAATGAGGGCTCCATTGAATACACTGAGAAACTTAATCTAACAACTCTAGTTGCATCCATAATTCTATACAGGCTATCAAAATGAATAAAGAACAATGTGAATTCCTAGCTAAATTTTTAGCCATATAATATTGAAATATATACATGTATTTTTTAAATGTTACTATAAATAGACAACTGCTGCTGAAAACACTTCCCATCACATTTGTGTGTGTGTGTGTGTGTGTGTGTGTGTGTGTGTGGTAATCTTAATGCATGAGAAATTTCTCTTTCAGGTCTCAGTAGTCCAGTAAAAGCTTTTCCTAAGTAATCTTTTTTTAAAAAATAAATATCTTGAAATATATCATGATTTCCTATTTTTTACTGACTTCTAGAAAGCACAAAGCTAAATTACACCTTAATTTTACCACAATTGCATGACTAAATAGTATGTATGCTTATATTTTTATTTTATCCATTATTTCATCTTATTTTTTGTCTATTTTTCATTCTTCTTGATTTTTCTCTAGTGAACTGAATTTATCTTTGTTTGACATAATTACTCATTGATTTTGTAAACCAAGACTGAAAAAAGGGTAGGTAATAAGTAAATGAATTTCCTTACTACTTAAAAGTTTGAAAGGCAAAGAACATACTACACAGAATATAAGCTTGTTCATGGTCAGCATAATAATAAAGATAAGGCTGAGTTCTCAAGTCAGAATCAAGAACCCTGCAGTCATAATATTCTTCATAACACTGAATGTATTTCCATCATTCAAAACTCTCAACACACTACCTATCCTTTAAATCTCACTCAGTGCTTTACAGTCAACTTAGACTCATAGCAACAGGGCAGAAAGGCTCGCTAGGGTTTCTGAGGCCGGACATCTTTATGGAAGCAGACTATGTCATCTTTTTCATGAGGATTAGCTGGTCTTGAACCACTGACCTTTTGGTTAGCAGTCCGACACTTCATCCAGTGCACCATTAGGGCTTCTTCACTCTATAGGCATGGTACTATATTCTCCAAGTAATCAAAAATTTGGTTTCCAGGAATTTAAAATATAAAGAGAGGAATTTCCATGTACCTAGTAGCGTAGT
>NW_006408549.1:13637870-13639194 GCF_000296735.1 Chrysochloris asiatica | reverse complement strand
GTAAGAAAGAGTCATTTTTAAGGACATAGATTTTGACCTGCAGATTACATTAGTAATTTTCTTCTAGAAGGAATAAGTATCTAAATGTATAAATTATTCTTAAAATAATAAAGGCCATGTCACATACATATCTGTGTAAACCCTCAGTCAGAATCATTCTCTGGAATTGACTGTTGGATTATAAAAAATTAAATATAAGCCTTTGAACAGGTATCTGATTCTTCATTTCCCTCATCCCTTATCCATCCTAGTACTGTTGATTCTCTCTCTCATGTGACGCTGTGGCTAAGCACTGGACTGTTAACCACAAGGTTGGTGGTTCAAACCCACCAGCTGCTCCTCAGTAACCCTACACAGGGTTGCTATGAGTTGGAACAGACTTGACAATACTTAACAACAAGAACTTTCCCAACCATGGTCAGCATTTTATTGAAGATTAAGGACAAAAATCTAGTCTCCCTGCCTCTCCAATTTGTTCTCTCTATAATCCACACAGCAGCCATGTATAGACAATTAATTATAAAGCTCTTCCAGGATTCTCTATTACTCTTAGGATAATGCCACTTCTGTAAAGAGACGTGTAGGCAAGATGCTATCATTTATGTGCTAAGGGCACTCTACACTTTCCCTACTGCAATCCAAGTACATTTCTGTACAATTACTCATTTTAATTGTCTTTATTCTCCTAATAAATTAGAAAACTCAATGATGGTAGGGACAGTACCTTCATATTTACCGGCATTGGACCCGTGCTTTGTACTCTTTTAGCATATATTGTTGAACAGATAAAATTAGCTCATTTGTGATGTGGCTACAATGATTATCAAAGACAAAGATTTAGACTATAAAACATACCTGAGCAAAATGCAAGGCAATTGTGGAAGGGGAGATCTTCCCTGAAGTAGGTTGGAAATAAATCTATTTTGAAGATTTTTAAACAGTATCTCTTTCAAGATAAAATGATTTCACATAAAACAAAAGGATAATAAATATGTTTATTTAATATATTTAAGTTAGTCAATTTACTTCATCTTCATCAGTATTTAGATAATAATAGGTTGTCTTACACAAAATCAATATGTAGTATTTTTTTAAACAGAAATTGGGTATCTATCCTCACCAATTATCTTTTTAAATTCATGTATTTGATTGCTGAGTTACTCAACAAGAATGTAGCTGCAAAGAAAGAGACTGATCTAGTCCTACTACATATATCAGAAAAATCCTAGCACTCCTGGTTGATTGTGATAAATTGAAACATGAATATACTGCCATTTCCTCTCTCAAATCCCAATAAAATTATAGTAAATGAATTAAAAATTTA
>NW_006408549.1:13629075-13637391 GCF_000296735.1 Chrysochloris asiatica | reverse complement strand
TAAAAAGAGACTTATTGATATTAATATTTAAGAGCTCTTTAAAAAATGTAGAAGGAAATGGAAAATAAGTAAATAAATAATCCTAGCTCCTGACTGTACTTCTAGAAAAATCTCTTTTACAAAAGAAAAACAAGTAGAAAAAAGTGAGGGAGAAACAGATAAAATGGGGATAAAAAATATGTAAGGCATAGAGAAGACTATGACTTCAGAAAAAAATACAATGAACAGTTTCAGAATGATGCCATGAATAAAATGCTGTAAAAATGGAAAACTCAACCAGAGAATAATGGAAAGTTCTTGAATATTAAGTTAGATCATCTGAAATTGAAATTTTTAAGGAAACTTGCATTGTAAGGTCAGATTTTCAAACTCACCAGCTACTCCTTGGAAACTGTATACAGGGTTGTTATAAGTTGGAACCGACTTGATGGTACTTACCAACAACAACAAAAAGTTGAGAAAGTACAGAAATTAAAACAAAAAGACTGAATTAAAAGAAAACAGGAACAGACAGAAAGAAAAAAAAGTCGCAGGCCTAACAGAAACCATTCTAGAAAAACAAACCAAACAAAATTAAGTGGAGAAAATATATAGGAAAATTTACCAAGACTGAAGTTTATGAATCCACTTTAAGAGGGTCCACTGAATAACTGGAGTCCTGGTGTGGCACTGTAGGATAAGCACTGGACTGCTAACCTCAAGGTCATGGATTCAAATCCATCAGCTGCTCCTCGGAAACCCTACACAGGGTTGTTATGAGTCGGAACTGACTCGAAAGCACTTACCAACAACTGAAAGATTAGACAATAAGTGCAAAAGGACCCCTATCAAAACACTGTTGTTGTTGTTAAGTGTCATTGAGTAGGTTCCAACTTACAGTGACTTCAGAAGAGAGGCTGGCATGTTGGAACTGCCGACTTTGCGGTTCAAACTGACCATGAGGTCCAGTGCTTATCCTATAGCACTACACCAGGATTCCTATCAAAGCGTCTCCTCATGAAATTTCAGAACACTGGAGAAAATAAAAGAGGAAAAAGAAATATAAGGGAGAATAAACAGGAAAATATAAACCACATAGAAATGATCAAAGTCAGTATAAAAATACAAACACTATGTGTTTTTATTGTTTTGTTTTCTGTTGTCTTTTGAATTTAGAGGAACCCCACCAGTGTCCAAAGTCACAAGAGGACAATAACAACAGAACAACAAAAGCACAGAGCATTTATATTTTTCTAATTGGGTAAATAATGTTCACAGCTAAGCCAAGCAATATACTGCATTTTCTCTCCTGTATAACTTAAAAATTTCCAAATAATTGCCCATCTCCTTTCAGATTTATTTAATTTTGTATGCACAAATCACTAATTTCTCCCATATTCTTGAATCAAAATTATACAGGAGTCCTGGTGTGGCCTGTAGCACTAGGCTGCCAGGTTGGTTTGAACCATAAGGTCAGTGGTTCAAACGCACCAGTCACTCATCAGAAACCCTATACAGGGTCACTATGAGGCACAACTGACTCAAAGGCACTTAACAACAACAACAATCTTTACAGAAGCAGATTCTCAGGCCTTTTGTTACATAGTATGTGGGTGTGATTAAACCTCCAACCTTTCGGTTACCAGCCCAACACACACCACTTGTGCCATAACCCAAGGACTTAAAAATGGAAACACTAAGTGTTAACTGAACAAATATTACGACTATTGGAAGCCTGGAAGTGGGGACTGAATACGAGTGGTGTGAAGGCTACATTCTGGCTTGTATTTTACAAGTTGGTAGGTAATGCCTAGAAATGATTAAGCAAAAAGAAAGAGTGTGAGCAAATAATTTAAACACATGGAAGTAAATACCAGAAGGGCATTTGAAAGTTGAAAGTACTGGGGGATGAGAACTGGGGTGGAGCTAGATAATGAAATGATACCCATTTTCCCCTATAAGCTTTATAGTTCTGATTGACATTTGCAACTGTGTATGACTTGATGTACTAAAAGTAAAAATTTGTTGTTGTTGCTGTTAAGTGCTGTTGAGTCAGTACCGACCCATGGAGACCCTGTATAGGGTTTCCAAGGAGCGGCTGGTGAGCTTGAACCACCGACCTTGTAATTCAAACCAACTTTGCAATCCAGTGCATTAACCCACAGCACCCCACGAGGACTCCTATATATGTGTGTGTGTGTGTGTGTATCCATATAAGAAAATTTTAAAAATTTAAAGCAAATCACCTACTCTTTCTTAAGTTTGTTCATCCATTAGTGACAGTGGTTTTACCGCTGCTAGCTCAGCCATTTCCATTCCTACAGCCTGGAAGTTGGAAGCACCTTTTAATACTCACATTTTAAGGGAAAATTTCTTGTATTCAATGAAGACTGAACAACAAAAGAAAATTTCTTACCATTCCTGAGTGGAGCACGATGGCTCTAGAGCATAAGTGCTATACTGTGAATCACAAGGTCAGGGGCTTGATCCCACCAGTAGCTCTATGGGAGAAAGATGAGTCTTTTTGCTCCCAGAAAGATTTACAAACTCGGAAACCCTACACAGGGTCGCTATGAGTCGTGACATCACTTAAGAACCACCATTCCTTATGGAGCCTGTTATCATACATTTAAACTTAATGTGGAAACTGTTGTTGTTGTTAAGTGATTCCAACTCATAGCAACCCTGTATAGGGTTTAGGAGGTGTGACTGGTAAGGGTGAACGGCCAATCTTATAGTTCAAACCGACCTTGCAGTCCAGCTCATTAACACACAGCGCCACACCAGGACTCTAGATATAAAACAAAAACTCCTCTAACTCTTTGTGATATCAAATTATTTAAATTTCCTTACTTTCTATATGAAGCTTTATGTAACTGTCGAGATTAGAGTTTAATCTAATTCAATAAAGTTTTAAAATCAGAGAGGATAAGATACATTATAATAAGAATCTTTTGTGAATCTAAAGGCATAAAATAGGGACATTTATGAGATTGTCCACCTTGTGCTCTGCTGAGGTGAGACTGGGGCTAAGCATCCGGATATAAAAGGGTACCGTTTCTCACTAATTCACCCAAAGGGGCTCCTCTGTGCAACTGGAACAACCAGAGGAGGCACCTATGATCTAATTCACAAAATGTGCTGCAGCTCTGAGAATGTCATAAAATTAATCACCTCTTACATTCAGAGTTTCATGTACTCCTCTTTCCCCACTATTCCTATGCTACAGACAGTCCCTAAGTAAGGATCGAGACTCTATTCTAATCTCTTTTGACCACTTTTTACTCAAGCAGCACATGAGAATAAGGGCAATTGTTAGCGCTATGTGAACATGACCTATATTTACAGGCCGATGTCACTGAGACAAATGTTTGCTACTTACCAGGAATGTGTTTCCACAGTGCCCGCACACGACTCTTGTACCTTCTGGTTGGATTGGCAATGCAGGTTGAGCTGGTTGTTCTTCAGAAATAAGCATTACTGGACCAAGGTTAATTATGCGTCTACTATGGAAAGAGGAAACAATTTCATTATCTCACAAATGAACTGTGGGCAAAACCTGTAATATATGGTTTATGACAGAATGTACCATTGAAAATACATTATACTTGTTTTATAATTTAATTGTTAAGCTTTGGAGCCCAGATAGTATTATTAGTAATAATCAGTCTTTCAAGAGCAAAAAATGAGGATTTTTCGGATACATGGGATAGAAATCATATATTTAAGTATTGGTCTTACCCAATGCCCTTAGGAGGTATTTAACTGCCATTTCCAAAGTTTTATATGTTTAATATTCTTGTTATTCCCTGCTTAGGATTACTTGAATTTGGTAGAAAACTAAATAAATTGAGTTAAAATATTACAATACCAACATATATGTATATGTACTATGAAGGTACCAGGATGAGTAATTACCAAATATCTCTGCAGTGGTGAGGATTCCTACTTAATCAGGGTCTGGGTTCATCAACAAATAAGGTTACCAAATATTCATGCAATGGTCAAAAAGCAATAAATCACAGAAAATCACATAGTTGAGGTCCTGATATACTTGCATCTGAGTACATCCATAATGACATCTGCATGTGTAAACTATTCAAGAATTTATTAGATAGATTCAATAGAGACTAGGATAGCATATAATGAAGTATATAATGACACAACACTAACAGGCCATCTTAAAATAAGTTTAACGAGTCACTTATTTATTATAGTGTATAAGTACTTAAATATACTTATTGTGCTCATTCAGAATACTATGTCTTACAAACACCTTGTTGTTGTTGTTAAGTACCGTGGAGTCGGTTCCGACTCATGGTGACCCTGCACAGGGTTTCTGAGGCTATAAATCTTTACTGGAGCAGAATGCCTCATCTTTCTCCCACAGAACTGCTGGTAGTTTCGAACTGCCAACCATGAGGTTAGCAGCCCGATTCATAACCACTACACTACCAGAGCTATGGCCATTAAACTCAAATCAAGCCTATCATTCCTTGAACAACAACAACAAAAATGTCTAGGACCTGTAACTAATTTGAGGACAAAGACTCTGTCTAGAACAAACTGAAACACATAATGAGCCTTTAATAATTAGTTATTGAATGAATGAATTAATTAACAAATGAATCTTTATCTCTTACCAGTTAGGTCTTGGACATCCTATTCGTCGAGATGTATCCTTACAAATGAGGAGACAATTACAAGGGCATCTAACATATTTCTTCCCTGTTGGGGGGTTTTTGATTGGCTAGACCAGAAAAGAAAATTCAAATACAGCAAATTAATCAAAGTATGGATTGCCAATTTTTTGTGTTTAAAAACAAAATGATTCCTTTATATCTAAGGTTTCTCACAATGCCACTCAAGAACAGTTTTAGGAGAGTGGTTTCAAATAGCACAAATGTTGGCAAACACTCAATGACATTTAGGGGCTACAGAGATTTAGTTATCATGGGTATATTTCAAATACTGGCCTTTTAATATACTTAAAACATATAAAAAGTTATTTTCTCTTCAAAGCTAACAAGACCTCTATCTGGCCAGGTGCAAACATTCACAAAAAGTTTTGTTACCAGTCTGCAAAGAATAAATACAGCAGTCCCTGGTTATGAACAACTGACAAACGAACGTTTATGTTTGTCTTTTAATAGGATATAAATTTGCCTTCACTTTGAAAGGATGAAACAACTCCTGGTGTTGTTGTTAAGAGCTGTTGAGCCAATTCCGACTCCTAGTGACCCTGTATAGGGCTTCTGAGGACCTACTGACCTTTGGTTCACAGCCCAGTACTGATCCTACAGCACCACATCAGAAGTCCCAACAAATACTTTATCATAATCACATTCACTTTCTATGCATGTAGTTTATAAAACACTGAAGAGTCTTTGAGGATTTATTGTACTAACCGAAAAAAACAAGCTCACTGCTATCAAGTTCATTCTGACTAAAACCCAAAATGAAACCGTAGAACTGCTCCCTAGGGCTTCTGAGACTGTAAATGTTTACAGGAACAGACAGCCTCATCTTTCTCCTGTGGAACAACTGATGGGTTTGAATTACTGACTTGCAGTTAGCCTTCCAATGCTAGCTCATTACATCACCAGGGCACTTTTTTGCACTAAAGTAAGTCCTGGTGTAGTGTTGTGGGTTAATGCACTGGACTGCAAAGTCCGTTTGAACCACAACATTGGTGGTTTGAGCTCACCAGCTGCTCCTCAGAAACCTTATAGAGGGTCGCTATGGGTCGGAACCAACTCGCCAGCACTTAACATCAAACAACAACAAGTCTAAATAAGAACCACATGTACCTGGTCCAACTTAACTTACAAATTCTAAAATACACAGGATGGATCTCGTTCCTTATATGTGCCATAATAATAGTAGGGGAAGATGAGTATATGATAAATCTGAACTAATCGTAAGCTTTATTATTAGAATGTAAGAAGTGACTTATGTATTTAGTTTAGTTATATATTCTTTAGTTTTTTAATAAACAACACGAAGGAGCTCTGGCAGCGTAGTGGTTACAAAATCGGGCTGCTTACTTCATGGTCAGCAGTTCAAAACTACCAGCTGTTTCATGGGTCATTATGAGTCGGAACCGATTCCACAGCACATAACCACCACCACCAATACTTCTTAAGAGTCCTTAGTGTGGTACTGCAGGCTAATGCGCTGAACTGCGAGTTTGGTTTGAACTACAAGGTTGGTGGTTCAAGCTCACCAGCTGCCCCTAGGAAACTCTATAAAGGGCCACTATGATTCAGAACTGACTTAACAGCACTTAACAATAACAACAACAACAATAGTTCTTAACACTAACATTGTTTTGAAACTTAAAAGCAAGAATAACATTAAAAATGCCATTTAATTAAGCTTGAACTAGGCAGAAGAGCATGGCACATCTGTGGTATCCCTGTTACAAACACTTAATCTGAGTCCATCATGAAGAAACAGCAGACAAACTCAAAATGAGGCACATTCTACAAAATATTTTGCCCGCATTCTTCAAAAATGTCAATTAATAAAGAGAACTAAGTTTGAGATGAAGAGATAATACAACAACATGACAATCAAATGTATCCTATGATTTTAGACTGACTCCTGAACCAGAATTTTATGATTTTTTTTGCATAGGGAACATTAGTGAGACAACTGAGGAATCATGGATGAAGTCAGTAGCATTATATAAATACGAACTTCCTGCTTTTGATAACTGTATTGTGATTATACAAGTGAATGGCTTTGTTTATAAGAAATTCACTCTGAAGTGAATAAAAAACACCTTTCTACAATTACCCTCAAGTGGCTCAGAAAAAAAAGAACTTTTACTTATTTAGAGAAAGCAGGTATGGTAAAATATTAACATTTGAGGAATCTGGGTGACGAATATATGGAGATTCTTTGAAGTATTATTTTTGTAAATTTTTCAGTACATTTGTGATTATTTCAAAATAAAAGGATTAAAGTATTTTATGTGACATCATAGAAATATATAAAAGTTAGCATCTACAAATCAAAACAACAGTGAGATATCATCTAACACCAGCAATAACAGCGAAGTTCAAAAAAGCAGAGGACAATAAATGCTGGCAAGGATGTGGGACCCTCTTATACTGTTGGTGAGATTGTAAAAAGGTCCAACCACTTTGGAAAAGAGTATGGTGCTTCCTCAGAAAGTTGGAAATAGAAATACCTTATAATCCAGCAATTCCTCTACTTGGTATAAATCCACAAGAAATATAAGCCATGAGTTCACTGGGGAGCCATCAAGGAAGCAATCAAGTCCCTTCAGGACAAACCCCCTCCCAAGACTGAAACTCAAAGGGAATACATGAGCAGGCATGTAAACTTGCTGGCGACCGTGTTGGTCTACTGGTGAGAGAAAATGGGGGAAAAGCAGCAATGAAGAGGTTGGCTGAGTCCGACCAAGTTACATAGACTCCCATCAACCTGGAGTATGGGGAAAGCTGGTTGGCCTGAAGTATGGTGAGACCTGAGGACTCCTGAGCCCATGGCCATGGAGGGCTAGAGCTGAGAGTGAAGCATGAGGATATGCACAAGGGTGCCCAAACTTGCAGATAGTGCCCATTGGACCTAGCTTCAATGGCTGGATGTTCAGAACCCGACTAGAGGAAGGAAAAGGGGTGGTGGTGGAGTTGTTTGTTGTTTTTTAAGAAAACAAGTGTAAATTGCTACAATCTGATGACCCTGACCTATACTTATGGATGTAGTGGCTTAAAATGCCAACCAAGAGGGAAATAATCTTTACAGCAAGTATCATCCCCATCCCTTCTGTAAGCAGGGTTGATAGCGATGGAAAACTTAGACACTGGCTACCTAAAATGGGGAGGGGAAGGCTGTAAAGGCATGAAGTGACTGGCTTACAAGTTTTCAAGAGGGAGTTTAGATTCAGAGTGTGCGGGGGTGGGGTGGGGTTTAGAATCCCCACTGAGTGGTTTTCATCCTGTCTAGCAGGACTGGTGAAAAGAGATGGGGACAAGACTCTCATGATTCGATAGTAATTGTTATCATGACTAATTGTGATTGTTGCAACTGTAAAGGTAGAAATTTTGTAGCAAAAAGGGGTGAGTGGTTGATCTTACAGTCCTGGAGTGGAGTACCCTGGGACCATCAAGATAGAAGAGCAGGTGTGGAGTGTGGGACCCTACACAGAGAAGCAGCGACACCAGAGATGGAGGCAGAGATGATGAGATAGAGAGACAAAGCACCTGAGGATTCTAGACTAACAGAGGGAGAGGGGATGTGTACTGATGGCCAGGGGGCAGGGTATGCCCTTTGGCTGTTTGAATGATTGTATATTCCTGAGTGTTT
>NW_006408549.1:13605873-13628975 GCF_000296735.1 Chrysochloris asiatica | reverse complement strand
CACAGAGGGAATAGAAGCAAATACTGTTGAATGATGACGCATGCAGGAGATTATAATCATTGCAATGAAAGGAACTGATGTTCCCCCACATAAACTATCATTCAAATCACAATATAAACTTTAAAAAGAAAAGAAAAAAGTTAGCATGTAACTTTTCATTAAGCTATAATCATTAATCTATTTAATTACATTAAAGATTTCTAAAAATGTGAATATTTAAAATTTATAAGCATCAGACTGGATAACTGTAGTACAGGATTTGGGTTAAGTTCTATGTATCTGAATGTTACCACTAATTAAATGTCTGTTAGGATTTGTTTTTTACAATTTATTTTTATCTCACTTCTAGATCCCAGTTTTCTCATGACACGGTAATTGAACTACTTCTCAAACTCTGGTCTTCAGTGACAGTCTAGGCCATGTGGTGCCTGGACTACAGAGAAATGAGGAGATGGGAAGAGGGGAAGATACTATCATTATGACTATGTCTTAATGTTTTTACTTGAAAACGTAAACTTGTTTTGCCAGGAACTGTGTTGGGCACTCTCTCTCTATAATCTCAATAGCAACCCTATGGTTGTATCTTTTTATATGAGGAAATTCTAGTTTAGAGGCCAGTCCTCCAGGAAATACTGCTACTAAATAAATGACAGAGCGAGGACTTGAATTCCAATCTATCGGTTTACAAAACTCAGCTTCATAAGCTACACAGTCAAATATTCTTTCTCCAGAACTTAAGTTTTCCATTATCTTACCTAAGAAATTCTTTCTTCCTTAATCTTAAATTTTGTATTACCAAATCATTACTAACAATTCCTTCTCTTTTTTTGACAAAACACAATCATAAAATCTTACTTTTGCTCCCAGTGTGGCTTCTCAGGAAGATGGTGGGTGTGTGCCGTTGAGTCACTTCCAACTCATGGTGACCCTATATAGTGTTTCCAAGGCTGCAAATCTGTATGGGAGTAGAAAACTTCATTTTTTCCCCCCAAGGAGCAACTGGTAGATTTAAACTGCTGAGCTTGCAGTTAGCAGCTCAGTTCATACTCTACAATGCTAGCAGGTCTCCTACTCCACTAATTACCAGCTGCCCTCTCTGGGTCTTAGGAGGATAGATACATTGA
Organism: Chrysochloris asiatica; assembly: GCF_000296735.1. Classification (NCBI taxonomy): domain Eukaryota; kingdom Metazoa; phylum Chordata; class Mammalia; order Afrosoricida; family Chrysochloridae; genus Chrysochloris; species Chrysochloris asiatica. The sequence goes on along the minus strand of NW_006408549.1, from coordinate 13,627,851 downwards.
AACCCTGGTTTCAACGACATGAGGCAAGTGAATCACAGTAAAACTGAACAGGGGATAGTGATTTTGAACACAGGGAACTGCTCTGTGGGACCCTGGTCCAATATATCAGTTCCTTCCTACCTAGAACTTTCCCAGAGATGCTCCTAGTTGTCTGGTGGTGGTGGTTATGTAACGTGTAGTCGGATCCAACTCATAGCGACCCTGTATAGGGGTTTTGAGGCTGTAAATCATTATGGGAGCAGAAAACATAATCTTACTCCCATGGAATGGCTTGTAGTTTCAAACTGCTGACCTTGAGGTTAGCAGCCCAATTTGTAACACTACACTACAAGAGTGCTTTTCCTAGTTTTCTACTATTTCTTAAATAAATCAATTTCAGTGTATATTACATTTTAAACATTGCTGTTGTTCAGTGTCATCAAGTTGGTTCTGACTCATACAACCCTGTGTAGGTTATCCAAGGAGTGACTGACTGGTGAGTTTGAATTGCCAGCCTGTGATGCTGATCCTAAAGCACCATACCAGGAGTTTACATCACATCAGAAGTCCTTTTAAACATTAGCCAGTTGTTATCTGTTTAAGCATTCCTCAAATAATTCCCAGTGTTCTCCTCCTCTGTTTAAATACTATTCATTTTCTGTAGAAGCTTCACAAATATTTATATTTCTTTACTCCTCACAAGAGCAGCCAAAATATGAAATTTTAAGCATAATTTACAAGTACTTTATTTAAGTAGCCAAACCCCTGTATGTACACACACACGTTGATTCTGTATGAGCTCATCACTTCTAAGCAGCCAGATTGCTCTTGTTGGCTTAAGTCACAGTGGTTTTGAGACTACTGCATGAAAGCCCTACTCTGCCCTGGTTTATACAAATGAGTAAGTACTCAAAAACCAACCAACAGTGGGTGGTTCTCATCTGTACAGACGCACCTCCACAGAGTAAGTCTGGTGATCTCCTTTTGAAAGCTAACAGTTGTTTAGAATTGTATGGCGCACAGCTCTTCAGAAATACCCAAGGTCACCATGAGTCACAATCCACTCAGTGTTAACCAATCCTTGCTTACTTCAGTTGTAAACATTAATCTTTAAAATTCCTGTTTAATATTCACTGAAGAACAAAAACTTGTTATGTACAGAGGAATAGATGAAGAAATGAGCACCAATATCAAATCCAAAGAAACTTTCTTGTACTAGTATGTTTCTAATTGCTATTTATGTTTAACAACTTATTCTTTTCTCTTTAAAAAAAAAGTTTTCATTGTGAATTGAGTGATAATTTACATAGGAGAACATCAGTTTGCACACATCCTATCATACTTCGTTTCATTGCTATGATTACAATCCCCTCCACGCATCATCATTCAACAGTATTTGCTTCTGTTCCCTCTGTTTTTTTGTTTTTGTTTTGGATGTACACAAAAACACTTAGGAAAATATAATCATTTAAACAACCAAAGGGCACATTCTACAAGTCTGCTTCCAGGCCGCCAGCACACAACCTTTCTCTTTCCATGAGTCTAGAGTCCTCAGATGCTCCGTTTCTCCATGTCATCATCTCTGCCTCCATCTCTGGTGTTGCTGCTTCTCTGGATAGGGTCCCATATTCTGCTCATGCTCTTCTCCCTTGATGGTCCTAGGGTCCTCTGTTCCTGGAATGATGAATTAACTACTCCCTCCTTCATGTTGCAAAACTTCTATCTTCATAGTTGTAACAATCACAATTAGTTATGATAACTATTGCTCACTATTGAATCATAAGAATCTTTTTCCCATCTCCTTTCACCAGACCCATCTAGACAAGATGTAAACTATTCAGTAGGGATTCTACATTGCCCCATACACTCTGAAACTAAACACCCTCTTGAAAACTTGTAAGCCCCTCCCCCCATTTTATGTAGCCATTGTCTAAGTTGCCCATCCCTATCAACCCTGTATACAGAGGGGATAGGATTGATAGTTGATGTAAAGTATCAATCACATCTTCCCTCTCAGTTGGTATTTTGAGCTACATCCATATGTATAGGTCATAACAACTTATTTTCTTGCCAACTGTGGAAAGAGTAGTGAGAAAGTTAAAGCTAATTAAATTTACTAGAGCGTGCAAGTTAAAAAAAAAAAATAGCTGGGTTTGTAGGAGTCACCTATTTGTATCATAAAGTTCTTCTCTAAATGATGTCCTTTACAGAATAAAATATTTATAATGTAATATATAATTTAATGACTTAGGTTTTATTTGATGACTTTCCTATAAAACACAGGATAAATCAAAGAGTATTACTACCAAGTCATGTTGTTACGTGCTGCCAAGTCGGTTCCGACTCATAGTGACCCTGTATAAGGTTTCCAAGGAGCAGTTGGTGGGTTTGAATTGCTGACCTCGTGGTTCACTGTCCAGTGCTGATCCGACAGCACCACACCGGGAGTCCATAGAAAACTTTATTAATGAAAAATATCAAAATATGATGCTCTTGTTTCTCAACATATACGCCATTTAGCTATATACACTCTTGAACAGTGTTTCCATCTCTCTAACCTTTCCCTGAAGAATTCTGCATTCTTTCAGTTACCCGATATCAAAATGGTAGTTTTGGCATCCTTGAGGGATTCAAATTGTGTTTCTTTTCAATGTTTTTGAGGTTGGGGAACAAAAAGAAGTCTGAAGGGGTAAGGTTAGGGATGTAGTGTGGATGAGGTAAAGCTTCCCAATGAAATTATCTTAGAACAGCACTTGCTACTCTCAAAGATGAGCAGGTACACTGGCGTGACAGAAAACAAAATTGCATGGTGCAACTTTCCTGGTGGTTTTTTTTTTTTTTTTTTTTTTTGCACCAATGCAGTTTTCAATAAAAAAAAAACACCAAAAACTCTTCATAATAAGCTCCCAGGATTTTCCTGTATTATTCTAGAAAGTCTATCAACATTATTGTTTTGGGAGTCCCCAAAACAGTCACCATAATCTTCTGAGCTGACTTCTATGCCTTGAATTTAACTGGCTGAGCAGATTCTCTTGGGAGCCATTGTTTTGAGCAGACCTCTTTTGTTGACAAATGTAGTACCGAGAGTACTTACCTACAGTCATCCATTGATGGCAAAGACATATTTAAACACATTTGGTTTGTAATAAACGCAGATATAAATAAACTGGAACTCTAGTAGCAATACTTTTTTTATTTACCATTATAAAGTCCATGTCTTAAACAGACAAATGTACACAGACCCAAGTTTCCTAGTGGTTACCAGGAGTGGGAGGGAGGGTAAAAGGGGAGTCATTGGTTAGGGGGCACTGATTTTCTATAAAGTTGTTGTGAAGTACTGTCAAGTCGGTTCCAAGTTATAGCGACCCTATGTAGATAGGGTTTCTAAGAAGCAGCTAGTGGGTTTGAACCATTGTTTCTACAATGGTGGTAGAATAATTTGAAAATAGGGTGATGATGGCTGCACAGCAGGATGAATGTAATAAATGTCACTGAACTATATATGAAAAAATGTGGACCTGGTTTATGTTTTGTTCTATTTTTATTACAATAAAACAATTAAATATCTAGAAAGCCCAATATCCATGTTTATGGTTCTTAGCTAGAAATGCTGTTGTTCTTAAGGGCTGTTGAGTCCATTTCAACTCACAGAGACCCTGTATAGGGTTTCCAAGGAGCAGTTGGTGGGTTTGAACAGTCAACCTTTCAGTTAGCAGTCCAGTGTCACACCAGGACTCCAGAATAAAAAAATACAGATACCAAAGACTGAATTCATATATAACTGTAAATTTTGAGAGGGATTGAACCTTCAGAAATACATTTCACGTAAAGGAGTGCACACTTTACCACTTTATTATTTGAAAATATAAATATTTGATTTAAAATATAACTGCTGTTCCCAAGGTGATAGGATATAATGTCAGTTAAAAAAAAATTTTGAATATTTTACTAAATGATTACAAAGTAAATAGAGTAAAATAACAAGCTATTTGTGACCAGTCTAGCATGTCATTAATGCTATCCAATTAGTTCCGACCCATAGCAACCCTGCATAGGGTTTGCAAGGAGCGGCCAGTGAGTTTGAACCATCAACCTTGCAGTTCAAACCCACCTTGCAGTGCAGTGCTTATCCTAAAGCACCAAACCAGGACTCCACTCTAGCATTGTTGTTGTTAAGTGCCATCAAGTCAGTTCTGACCTAGAAGAACCCTACATAGGATTTCTGAGAAGTGGCTGGTAAGTTTGAACTGCCAACCTTGCAGTTCAAACAGACCTTGCATTCAAGTGCTTATCTTACAGTGCCACACCAGGACATGTCAGTAATAAATGTGTTCACAAAAGTCAGAAAGAACAAACTGACATCATACAAATTTAAACAATTTTTCACATACTATGGACAAAGTCTACACTTTTACTTAAGTTTAGTACATGTTTTTTTAAGTGAGAATCAGAAAGAACTTACTTATGATGTGGCCAGACACTGAAGATAATTATAAATAACTGCCCATTATCATCCATCTCATTTTTAGAAAATAAAGAGCCAAGCAACATTATATTTAAATTAATGGTGAAATTTTCTTAAAGACAGTGAGAGATGTGAGAAAGGGTAAAAAAAAAAAAAAAAAAGATAACTTTTAAGTAACATTCTACTGAGGTACTTCAAATAAAAGATATCAGATCGTTTATGCTTTTATTAATGGAAAACTCTACTTACTGTAGCTTCATTGCATACTGTACACTTAACCACATGCTGGTGAAGCTTGCCATCCAAATTGATCAGAGACTGGCACACACGGCAGTTAATTACTGGAATACCATTGGCATCTGGACTGGCAATGGCTGTATATGGAGGTGGGAGTTCCGCTGGAAAGATATTAGTTAGTGAGTCAGACTTTCAGAGATATAATGGCTGGTTAGATTATAGAGCATATTAACAACTGAAGTAAAGTAGAAATTACTGAAGTTTTCCCAAGCTCTTTAATTTATAATTTCAAAATTAGCCAATTTTTCCTAGTTTTGTGACATATACACACTTGAGACTGTCTTGTAAAATAAAATCATTTATTTTAAAAATAACATTTAATTGTATTTTGGTGAAGGTTTACACAACAGTTTAGGTTCCCATTCAACAATTTCTACACACGTTGTTCATTGACGTTGGTTACATTCTTCACAAAATGGTTCTATTTCCATTCAACTAGATTCCCTGCCCCTTTACATTCTCATCTTTGTTTTAAAGTGATTGTTGACTGTTTGGTTGGAGGTGATTTTATTAAAGGAGCATAGTACTTACAGATGATACTTGTTATTTTTAGCCAATTTATTGTTTAGCTAAAAAGTGACCTTAAGGATCAATTATGGTTCAAGGTTTGAAGAGTCTCTCAGGACACTAGTCTCAGGAGTTCTCCAGTCTAAACCAATCCAGTAGTTCTGGATTTTTTGTTATTGTTTGGTTTTAGGAATTTCCGGTTAGTCTAACAATTCTGATAGAATCGAAATCATGTTGGACTAGACCTACCCCAATGGCATAGTTTCCCTTTACTAAAACCTGGATTGAATTGTGTTTCCCCCAAAATATGTGTCCACACGTTTAGGCCATAAGTCTCAGCATTATGCAATTGTCTTCCATTTTGTGATCTGATGCAATTAGTACCGTAAATGCTGTAAATCCTAACCTCTAGGACGTAAATGAAGCCAGGCTAGTGACAGTAATGTTAGTGTTGCTGTTGTTGTTAAGTGCTGTGGAGTCTTTTCTGACTCTTAGTGACCCTCTATAGGGTTTCTAAGGAGGTGCTGCTGAGTTTGGACTGCTGACCTTGTGGTTCAAACCGACCTTGCAGTCCAGTACTTAACCTACAGTGCCACACCAGAACTATAGGATATAATCCACAGGATTAGATAATATCTTCAGTCAATCTCTTTGAGATATAAAAAGCTGGACTGTGAAACAAGTGAACAGAGATCAGAGGAATCTACTACCATCAAAAAAGAAGGGCCACAGCTTGTAGATAGTACCCACTTGACTTAGCCTTGATGGCTTGATTATCAGAACTCGACTAGAGGAAGTTAAAATAACAACAACAACAACAAAACAAAACAAAACAATTTTTTATAAAGAAAATGAGGGTAAATTGCTACAATTTGATGAACTTGACCTATACTCATGGAGGTTGTTGTTGTTGTAAAGTGCCATCGAGTCAATTCCAACTTATAAATCACCCTGTATAAGGTTTCTAAGGAGCAGCTGGTGAGCTTGAATCACCAACCTTTCAGTTCAAATGGCTTTGCAGTCTGTAGCTCAAAATACCAACAGAGATGGAAGGAGTCTTCACATCAAGTATCAATGCCATCCCCTCTATAAACTGGGTAGATACAGACAGGCAACTTAGACATTGGCTACCTAAAACAAGCAGGTGATAAAGGCTTGAAGTGACTGTCTTACAAGGTTTCAAGAGGGAGTTTAATTTAAGAGTGGGTGGGGGAAGATGGAGTCCCCACTGTAAAGCTTTCATCTTGTCTAGAAGGGCCTGATAAAAAGAGATTCGGATAGGATTCTTATTATTCATTAGTAATTGTTATCATGACTAATTAATTACAACTGTCACATTGTAAAGGTAGAAGTTTTATAACAAAAACGGGGAAGTAGTTAATCTTACAGTCCAGAAACAGAAGACCCTATGATCATCAAGGAAGAAGAGCACAAGCAGAATGTGGGAACTTATCCAGAGAAGCAGCAACACCAGAGATGGAGGCAGAGATGAGGACATGGAGACATGGAGAGAGGGAGCAGCTGAGGACTCTGGATTCATGGAAAGAGAGGGACTGAGAGCTGGCAGCCAGGAGGCAGACTTGCAGAATGTGCCCTTTGGTGGTGTAAATTATTATATATGCCTGAGTGTTTTTAAAAAAGAGCTAAAATGAATAGAGAGAAATATTGTTGTCTGATGGTACATGGAGGGGATTGTAACCATTGTAATTGAACAAAGTGATTTGTTTAATGTAGAAGTGATGATCTGCTCCATAATCTTTCTCTCAAGTCACAATAAAAACTTTAAAAAAAAACACAAAAACTTATGAATAGCAGTGGAACACTGTCAACACCAGATTAAACAATTAACCATTGATTAATACTGTTCCAGCTAAGAGTAATGTATTTTTGTTCTTTAAATTTATAGATCATTTTACATTTACATGCATGTTTTCATGCGTTCCTCAATATTGTCCTATTTTCTCACAGATTTATGTACTAATCAAGCGTGAAATTCCAATTTTTTTCCGAATTATTCTTACGTCCATTATCTCTTTTATTGTGTAAAACAATTGTATGTTTCAACTAGAATAATCAAACTATAAATCTTGGACAATGTCTTAAAATTACTTTGAATATATTTTACGTTTTCAAAGTTATAAATTAAAACAAGTTTATAGAATTAAAAAAAAAAAAAAAGAGGGGCCAGAAGCAGGACCCATGTCCCTCTAATGTGAAGCTCCTAGACTCAGCAGAAGATCTAGAAACATGGTGATTCCTAAGACACAAGGAATGCTTGGATGCTGTTGAAAGGAGACAAGAACTTTCCCATAGAGCCAAAAGAAAGAGAAAGCCTTCCCCTAGAGCTGGCTAAATTTAGACTTTTAGCCTCCTAAAATGTCAGAGAATAAATTTCTGCTGGTTAAAGCCATCCATTTGCGGTATTTCTGTTACAGAAGCACTGCATAAAGGAACCAGTGGTGCTGTGAATTAGATACTGGGCTGCAAGGTCGGTGGTTCAAACCCTGCAGCTACTCCACAGTAGAAAGATGAGGCTGTCTGTTCCCCAAAATATTTAGTCTTGGAAACCCTTAGGAAAATCTGAGAATTGAAGCATTTAAAGTCTGGTGTTGGGGAAGAATATTGAATATACCCTGGACAGCGAGAAGAACAACCAAGTCTGTACTGGAGGAAGTACAGCGAGAATGCTTCTCATAGAAAGGATGGTGAGACTTCGTCTCATGTACTTTGGACATGTTATCAGGAGACACGAGTCCCTGGAAAAGGACATCATGCTTAACAAAGTAGAGGGAGGTCCTCAATGGGATGAGTTAGCGCAATGACTACAGCCATGGCTCAGACATAACAATCGTTGTGAGGATGGTGCAAACCAGACAGTGTTTCCTTCTGTTGTATACAGGGTTGCTATGAGTCAAAATTGACTCAATGGCACCTTATAACAACAACAACAACAACAAAAGGTAGTATGGTAAGTATTAAACTGAATCTCCCCAAAATAGGTGTCAACTTGGCTAGGCTATGATATTCAGTATTATGTAATTATCTTCAATATCATGATCTGTTATAATGATCCTATGTGTTACAAATACTAACCTCTATGATGTGAATAGAAAGAAATCTGGTGCCACAGTTGGTTAAATACTAGGCTGCTAACCTCAAGGCCAGTGGTTCAATCCAGACATCTGCTCAGAGGGAGAAAGATGAGGCTTTCTGCTCCCATAAAGACATATGACCTCAGAAACCTTATATAGGGTCACTATGAATCAGCTCCAACTCTAGGGCAGTGGTTTTATGTCAACTAAAGGAGAACTGGTGGCACAGCTGCTTTGTGGGAGAAAAATTAGGTAATCTGCTTTAGGAAAGATTTATTGATTTGGAAACCCTATGGATCAGCTCTAGAGTTCCAGTGTGGCACTGTGGGTTAATGCACTGGAATGCAAAGTCTGTCTGAACCACAAGGGCGGTGGTCAAGCTCACCAGCTGCTCCTTGGAAACCTTATACAGGGTCACTGTGGGTCAGAACTGACTCAACAGCACTTAGCAACAACAACACTGGAGCAGCTCAACTCTGTTATGTAATAGGGGTCTTCAAAGAGTTTATGGGGAAATTCCACTATAAAAGATTTCTCCATTTTTCCACAATCTTTTTGAAGGATCTCTGTGAATTTATGCAACAGCAGTTTAGAATGTCAGCAAGGCAGTGGGTAAGGCTCTGGTAGCGAACTCATTACTAATGGGGCTGCTAACCTCAAGGTCAGCAGTTCGAAACTACCAGCTGCTTCGCGGGAGAAAAAGAGGCTTTCTGTTCCCGTAAAGATTTACAGCTTCAGAAACCCTGTACAGGGTCATTATGAGTCGGAACCGACTCCACGGCACATAACAACAACAAAGGGTAGAAATCCAGATTTGGAATCAAGGGTATATTTGTTCCTAAATTGAAGAAATGAATTCTGATATAACACTCTGGAATGAATTCCCAAAAGGGACTGCCTACTGTCTTCTTAAAACAAAACCAAAAACCAAACCCACTGAAATGGAGTTGATTCCGCGTCATAGTGACGTCATAGAGTTTGTAAATCTTTATTGGAGCATATAACCACATTTTTTCCTGTGGAGTGACTAGTGGGTTTGAACTGCCAACCTTATGATTAGCAGCCCATAGTACCACCAAGACTCAGCGCCACCAGGGCCCCGAGTATGGTTAGAAGCTCAAAGCACCATCAGAGTCCACACTACCACTAGAGCTCCTAGTACCTTCTGAATCTATCGCAATTGTAGTAGGCCTAAAAGGCCCATGCAAGTTAAAGTATTGTCTTAGAACACCTAGAAAGGGTTAAATGGCCTAAACAATACACAAGAGAACTACTTTCTCAAAAGATTTGTGTGACACTGTAAAACACAATCAAAATAGCTAATCGTGAAAAGAGCTATTTTTGGAAAAGACAGTTTCTAACTAGATTAGATCTGAACTCTGACACTTTAAATGATTTCGAGCATAGCACATTGTATGTTTAGAATCCATATCCTTCCTACCACCTGGCATCCTCAGAGTTAATCATGTAGAATTTTTTTTTTCAGATTTGCAAATGATTCATAATAAAATAAATGCCTGCAGCAGCCAAGGTTCTAAAAGAGGCCACGTAGAAATTACACCGTGTTCACTTTACTGGGAGGATTATCCCAAACATTGCCAAACACTGAACATGAAAAAAACGTTTTAAATTATAAAAATAGCTTGAAATCTTTGAAAGAATTTGAAGTTGATCCAGAGTGACTGTAGAGCAATGATTAAAAGCATGGAAAAAACATTCGAAAATATACTTTGAGCCATTACAATTTGCAGATTACCTTATTAGAACTCAACTGAATTATCCTGGAAAATTAAGATACCTCACTAGAAACTTAAGACAAATAAGCAAGAATCTAGCCCATTGATTGATATGAAGTGATGTATCCTGACAGACAGTGAAAACTGTGAGAACAAGGAATCAGTGGGCCTACCTTATGTTTTCAGTTCTCGAAAGTTTTCAGCCTTTGATAGGATGCAATCTTATTACTTTCCTACCACTTGTTTAAATCGAAAACATTTGCATTTTTCTTCTCTGACAGGCTTTTACAGGTTCTACTGTAAATTGTTTTTAATAATTGTTAGCAATAGCTAGCCTCAAAAAGTTAGTTTCCTCTCTTGCCTACTACTTGATTTATAAAGTAACATCAAGCTGTTCTCTTTTAACCCACAGATCTCCATCTTACCCTATGATGTAAAAGAAACATAAAGGTAAGATAAAATGTCATAAATAATGTGTATTGGTGGGGAGGTGAGGAGGCTATATATACCAACAATATAAGAAGATAGTAAAAGTTACCCACTCTAATGAACAAATGCTTTGCTCAGAGAAATTACCTTAGAAAATGTCAATAGGTGGTCTTAAAAGCACTTGAAATGTATCAGAACCAACAGAATCCTGTGAAATTTTCCTTTAAGATTTGTAGTATATAATTTTTTAATTCGTCCAAAAAGAAAAACTTCTGATCTACTCTTTGGGGAACAAGGGACTTCAAGGGAGAGAATTCTAAGATGGGAGACGTCATATGGCCTGGGTCATGTCTGGTTGTTCATGACTGATTCACCAGCACTTGATGTAGTTAGTGCCTGGTTCACAAAAGATGCTCAATAAATAATGAAGGAAGGAAGGAATAGGTACATCATCAAAATTTAACAAATGCATCTGTTTCTCTTGGAAAAATAATATTAAATATATTATCTCTACTTTCCTCCTTCACTATTGGTCAGTTAGTTTGTCATACTGTGATGGTTTGTGTGCTTCTGTGATGTTGGAAGCTTTGCCACCATTATTTTAAATACCAGCAGGCTCACCCAGGTTTCAGCAGAGCTTCCAGACTAAAAGAAAAGGTTCTAGAAAAGATTAGATGGCCTAAGCACTACTCAAGAGATCAGAAGTTTTCCAGACTAAGACAGACTATGAAGAAGGAAAGGTGGACCACTTCTGAATGATTAGCCATTGAAAACCATATGAATAGCATCAGAACATTGCCAGATACAATGCCAGAAGACGAGCCTCTCACACTGGAATACACTCAAAATACAACTAGGAAAGTGTGGCCTCCTCAAAGTAAATATGACCATAATGAGATGAATGGAGCAAAACTTTAAAGATCTATTTTAGTTGATGAGACACAACTCAAAATGAGGAGAAACAGCTGCAACATCCATTAATAATTAGAACATGAAAAGTACAAAGTATGAATCAAGGAAAAATGGAAGTTGTCAAAAATAAATGGAACACAGAAAGAATGATATCCTAGGCATTAGTGAGTTGAAATGGACTGGTGTTGGCCATTTTGAATCAAACAACCATTTGGTTTATTATACCAAGAAGTACAAATTGAAGAGGAATTGGTATTGCATTATTGTCAAAAAGAGCATTTAAAGATCTATCTTGATGCTGTCTGTGATCGGATAATATCCATACACCTACAAGGAAAGCCAATTAATAATAATATTATTACTATTACTTATGCAACACCCACTAAAATCAATGATAATGAAACTGAATAATTCTACCAACTTCTTCAACATGAAATTGATCAAATCAAGACGCATGATAATTACTGGTGACTGAAATGTTAAAACTAGAAACAAAAACAAAGGCTTAGTAGTTAGAAAACATGACATTTGTGATAGAAGCACTGCTGGAGATTGTATGATAGAATTTTGCAAGATGAAGACTTATTCATTACAAATGTAATTTTTTTTTTTAATTCCTGAATCTCATGTACTCTTTTTCCTTTTAAAAACAAAACAAAACACCTTTTTATTATAAATCTAGTGACGGTTTTATATTGAACAAATTAGACACATTCCTTCATCTCAATGATTGCAATTCCCTCCGTGGAACAACAGTTATCCTGCTTCTCCCCTGTGATTCCTATTTCCATTCCACCTACCTTCCCATCCATTTTCAAATTTGTCCTTATTTGTTAAACGTTGCCCTTTTGATTTTAATTTGGAATAACTGACTGTTCCATCATTCATAGTAAGTATACCTTACTAGTATTGTTGTCCCTTCTATATACCAATCTACTGCTTGGCAGGAAGTTGGGTCATGAGACTGAGTTCCTTTTCAGATCTGAAGGGTGGTCAACAGCCATAGTTTCAGGTTCCTCCAGTCTCTTTCTGAGCAGTAATATCAGTCTTTTTTTCTTTTCTTTTTGTTAAAATAATTGTGAGTTTTGTTCTACATTTTCTGAAGCTCTCTCCAGGATCTTCTAATGTGATCCCTTTCAGGGCACATGGTAATGGTAGCCGGGCACCACTACTTATATTAGAGTCATGGAGACTGATGTTCACATGTTTCATTAGTCCATTAGACTAATTGATTCCAAGCCTGTTTAATTCTCATCACTCTTCTTTCTTCTGCACATGAAGAGACCAATAGCTGCAACTTAGATAACTGCTCATGAGCTTTTAAGAACACAGACACTACTCATCGAAGTACGATGTAGAACATTGTCTTTGTGGACTATGTTATGCCAACTGATCACGGTCCTGATCCCTCAGGCCCAGCAACTCATTGCCTTAAGATTTTTGATAAAATCTAAGTTTTCATCATTTTACTCACTGTATGCTTCACCACATTCATAGTTCTTTTTGCAGGAAACGTGAATACCCATGTACCAATATCCTCTTTCAAACTCTTACAGATTTGTGGGATATATGAATATATGAATATGTACAACCCACTTTTCCTCCCATACCCATTTACCCTGTGTCTCCAGCCATGTATTTACCCACAGAGCATTGCTGTTCCAAAGTTGTGTATATACCACTATTTACCTTTTTCCCCTTTAGCCCTTGGACATCTCCCTGTGTTACCTGTCTTCATCTTTCTTCTACTAACCTACTTCTTCATGTATATTGTCCTCTCTATCACCCAACTTATATGTGTCTATCCTCTAGGCAGTGAATTGATCTCCCTTCTCTTCCACCCCTGGTAACCATCAAAGATGTCTTTTTGTGTGAAAAGCTTTTCTTGAGTTTTTACAACATTGTTCTCATATAATATTTGTCCTTTTGTGATTGACTAATTTTACTCAGCATAATGTCCTCTAGGTTCATCCATGTTATGAGGAGTTTCACAGATTCATTGTTATTCAATGTATTAAATGTACTCTACTGTGTGTATGTAGCAAAGTTTCTTTATCCATTCTTCCATTGATGAGCATTTAGACTGTCTTCCATCTTTTTGATATTGTGAGTAGTGATGCAGTGAACATCGGTATGCATATATCTACTTGTGCCATGGCCCTTACATCTTGTGACTAGATATCAAGTAGAGGGATTGCTGGGATTGGGCAGTGTTTCGTTCTGCTGTGCACAGGGTCGCTATGAGTTGGTACCGACTCTATGGCATCTAACAACAACAACAAGGTATTTTTATTTCCCATTTTCTAAGGAAATGCCATACCATTTTTTACAGTAGTTAAACCATTTTACACCAGCCATGTAGGAGGGTCCCAATATCTCAACACCCTTGCTAGCATTTGTTGTTTTCTGTTGTTTTTTTAAACTTTGTTATTAATACCAGGGTTAGATGACATCACATTGTTTTGATTTTCATCTTTCTAAAGACTAATGATAATGAACATTTCTTCAAGTTTGTTAGCTGCTTGAATGTCTTCCTTGGTGAACTGTCTGTTCATGCTCTGTGCCCATTTATAAAATTTGGGTTGTCTTTTTCTTGCAGAGGTGTTGTTGTAGTTGTTTATAAATTTTAGAGATTAGTCCCTTGTCTGACAATTTATGGCAAAGAAATTTTTCCCTATCTGTGGGGTCCCTTTTTACTCTTTTGGCGAAATCTTTTGAAGCACATAAGTGCCTGATGTTGAAAAGGTCCTAGTTATCTATTTTGTCTTCTACTGTTTATGGGTTTTGTGGGTAATGTTTGGTAGTGTACTTATGCCATATGTATTAGAGTCCCTAAATTTGATCCTAATTTTTCATTTATGATTCATACAGTTCTAGGTTTTACATTTAGGTCTTTATCCCACGTTGACTTTGTTTCCATATATGGTGTGAGATATGGGTCTTGTTTCATTTTTCTGCAATTGAATTTCCAGTTTTTCCAGCATCATTTGTGGAAGAGACAATTTCTTCCCTATTTAATATACTTTGGCCCTTTGTTAAATCTCAACTGACTGTATGTAAATGGACTGCCAATACATTTTTAAGCAACATAAAAGGTGACTTTAGAAGTTGACCCCACCAGACAGAATACATGGGAATCAAGTTGACTACATCTGTGAGAAGAGGCGATGGAGAAGCTCAATACCATCAGCCAAAACAAGGCCAGGGGCTGACTGCGGAACAGACCATCAATTGCTCATATGCAAGTTTTGAATGAAGTTGAAGGAAAATTAAAATGAGTCCATGAGAGCTAAATTATAGCCTTGAATATATCTCCCCTGAATTTAGAGACCACTTCAATAACAGATTGGATGCTGGTGTGGCACTGTGGGTTAATGCACCAGACTGCAAAACCCTTTGAACTACAAAGTCAGCAGTTCAAGCTCACCAGCTTCTCCTTGGAAACCCTATACAGGGTCACTATGGGTCAGAACCAACTCTACAGCACTTAACAACAACAACACTAATGACCAATCAGAAGAATTGTGGGATGACATCAAGAAAATCACACACGAAGGAAGTAAAAGGACATTTAGAAGAAAAGAAAGAAAACACTAAAATGGATATTAGAAGAGACTCTAAAGCTTGCTCTTAAACACAGAAAAGCTAAACCAACTGGAAAAAATGAGGACGTACAAGAGGTGAACAGAAAATTTTGAAGGGCAGCTTGAGAAGACAGAGTCAACTATTATAATGAAATGTGCACAGACCTGGAGTTAAAAACCAAAAGTGACAAACATTCTTCATTTCTCAAGCTAAAAGAACTGAAGGAAATTTTGAGCCTCAACTTCTAGTATTGATACTATGGGCAAAATATTGAATGATGCAGGAAGCATCAAAAGTAGAGTCACTGTACCAAAAAGAACTGGTTGGTGCTCAACTATTTCAAGAGGCAGTATATGATCAAGAACTTATGGTATGTGGTATTAAAGGAAGAAGTCCAACTTCCACTGAAGTTATTGGCAGAAAACAGGGCTCCAGGAATTGACAGAATAATACTAGATGCAGTAATACTGATGTAATGACGCTCACTTGTCTATGGCAAGAAATTTGGAAGGCAGTTACCTATCCAACCAATAGGAAGAGATACATATTTGTGCCCATTCCAAGGAAAGGTGACCCAGCCCACACTGAAAATCATTGAACAATATCATTAATGTCACATATCAGTCCAATTTTGCTAAAGATCATCCATAAATAATTGCAGTAGTGCATCACCAGAGTTGCTGCTGTTCTAAAATGCCATTGAGTCGGTTCCAACCCATAGTGACCCTGTACTGGGTTTCCAAGGCTGGTGAACTTGAAATGCTGACATTGCAGTTCAAATGACCTTGCAGTACAGCGCATTAACCCACAGTGCCACATCGACAGGGAGCTGCCAGCAATTCAAGCTGGATTCAGATAAGGACATGGAGCAAGGAATAGCATTGCTGTTGTCAGATGAATACTGGCTAAAAGCAGAGAAAATCAGAAAGAAGTTTACCTGTGCATTATTGACTATGCAAAGACTTTCAACTGTGTGATCATAATAAAATATGAATAATATTGTGAAGAATGAGTATTTAAGAACACTTAATTTTGCTTATGTTCATAAACCAGGAGGCCGCCATTTTGAACAGAACAAGGGACCATCGAATAGTTTAAAATCATGAAAGGTGTGCGCCAGGGCTGTGTCCTTGCACCATACTTATTCAATGTGTATGCTGAGCAAATAAATCAAGAAGCAGAATTATATGAAGAGAAATGTGGCATCAGGATTGGAACAAGACTCATTACCAACCTGTGATATACAGATGATATAATCCTGCTTGCTGGAAGTGAAGAGGACTTAAAATACTGGTGAAGATCAAAGACTACAGTCTTCAGCTTGAATTGCACCTCAGTGTAAGGAAAACAAAACCTTTCACAATTGGACCAATAAATATCATGATAAATGGACAAAAGACTGAAGTTGTCAAAGACTTAACTTTGCATGGACCCACAATCAATACTAATAGAAGCAACATTTAAAAAATCAAATTTGCCTAATGATATATTGCATTAGGCAAATATATTGTAAAAAAGACCTTTTTAAAGTGTTAAAGAGCAGAGAAGTTAGTTTGAGGACAAAGCATGCCTGCCTCAAGCCATAGCATTTTTAATCACCACATATGCATGTGAAAGTTGACAATGAATAGGATAAGAATTGATGCATTGGAGTTATGGTGTTGGAGAAGAATACTGAGAGTACCAGGGCCTGCCAGAGAACATAAAAATTTGGCTTGGAAGAATAACAGCTATAATGCTCCTTGAAGTGAAGATGGTGAAACTTTGTTTCACATACTTTGGACATGGTGTCAGGAAATTCCCTGGAGAATGATATCTAGTTTAGTAGAGTGGAGGGTCAGCCAAAAGAGAGGAAGACTCCCAAGGAGATGAATTGACACTGTGGCAGCAACAATGGGCTCAAACATAACAACAACTGTAAGGATGGAGCAGGAACAAGCAGTGCTTCATTCTGTTGTGCATAAGGGATGCTGAGTTGGAACCGACTTGATGGCACCTAACATCATAACATAACACTGTCCTCTTATGAGAGCTAGCATCTTACCAGTGGAGTACAATTTCACTGAAAAAAGGGTTCCCTTCTGTATAGAAGAATGTCCTCTCCAACTGCATTGAGAGAAATGCCATAGTTAGGAAACATTGACCAGAAGCACCAGGTAACTGGAATCAATTCAAGACATCAATAGAATGACAGATGTTGCAACTTAATTACTCCACTAAATAGTGCTTTCAGGGCCTTTCATTTCCATTTTCTCTCCATTACTTAAGGGCTGCTAACCTCAGGAACTCTAGTAGCATAGTGGTTATGAATCAGGCTGCAAACCACAAGGTCAGCAGTTCGAAACTACCAGTTGTTCCGCGGGAGAAAGATGAGGCTTTCTACTCATGTAATGATTTACAGCCTCAGAAACCCTGTGCAGGGTTGCTATGAGTCGGAACTGACTTCACAGCACATAACAACAACAACAAGCTGATTTAGACATATGAGGGGATATCAAAAGTTAGTGGAAAAATGGAACTGAAAGATAAGGGAAATTTTTCATGAACTTTTTGAAGACTCCTGTATTTCTCGTGTGGTAGGATAAGCACTAGACTGCTAAGCACAAAGCTGGCAGTTTCAAACCACCAGCTGCTCCTTAGAAACCTTATCAAAGGTCATGATGAGTCGGTACCAATTGGATGGCACTTAACAACAAATATTTCTTGTACTTTGGGCCTCTATCATTCAGATTTTATTCTAAGGAAACCTACACCTAAAGCTCTGTCTCCTCTAATAAGGAACTTGTAAATCCAGACATTTATTACAGTAAACATAGACTATGTAGCAACTTAGATTTGTCCACTTTCTCTTTTAACTTTAAAACATTCATCAAATCATTTTTTAAAAATGTTTTATTGTGAATTATGTGATAGTTTACATGAGAGAACGTTAGCTTACATTCATCCTATCATATTTCATTGCCATGGTTACTATCCCCTTCATGCATCATCAACCAGCCAAAGGGTATACACTGCAAGCCTGCCCCCGATCATTAGCACACAGCCCCTCTCCCTCTCTGGGTCTAGAGTCCCCAGCTGCTCCATCATTTCTCCACGTCATCATCATTGTCTCTGCCTCCATCTCTGGCATCACTGTTTCTCTGGGTAGCGTCCCGCATTCCGCTCTTCTCCTTTGATGGTCCCAGGGACCTTCGCTCCTGCACTGCAAAGTCAATCATTTTTATCCTATACTTTTAAATGTCTGCCTTGGATAAAAGCTTATCATAATCTTAGAACTTAGGAACATTAGATATTTTGCGCAAAATTTCCAACCCTCATAGTCAGTCCTGATAGCAATTATTCACTATTATGGCTCATGAGTGCTATCTCCATCTCCTTTCATCAGTTCCACCCAGATAGATTGGATACTACTCACTGGAGATTCTACCTTCCTCCACACCCTCTGGATCTAGGCTTCTTCTTGAAAGCATGTAAGCCAGTCACTTCTTGCCTTTGTAGCCCCCCCATTTTGGGAAGCCAATGCCTAAGTTGCCCATACCTTCTACCCTGTGTATCAAGGGGGTGGGAATGATCCTCGCTGTAAAGATTTGTTCCCTCTTTTGAGCTACAGCCTACATAGGTGTAAGTCATGTTCATCAAATTGTATCTGACTACTCTTTTTTTCCCTCTTCTTTCTTCTTCTAGTTGAGTTCTGATCATCCAGCCATTGAAGCCAGGTCAAGTGGGTATTATCTGCCAGTGTGGGTGCTCTTGTGCATATGCCCGCTCTTCTTATCAGCTGGATGCTTCACTCTCCACTCTAGTCCTCTGTAACTATGTCACTGACTCTGGGCCCAGGAGTCCCCAGGTCTTGCCATATTGCTGGCCAACCAGATCTCCACCCATGTTCATAGGAGTCTATTGAACATAGTAAGACTTAGCTCGCAGCTTCCTTGCTGTTTTTCCCTTGCGTCCCCTTATTGGTACCAACGTGGTCACCAGTCAGTCCACATGTCTGCTTGTGTATTCCCATTGAGTCTTAGTCTTGGAAGGGGGTTTGCCCTAAAGAGACACAACCGCTTGCCTTGGTGTCTCCTGGGCGAGCAGCTTGCTTGTTCCTGTAGTAGTCAGTTGGACTGCTATTATTGTTTTGTATTTTTCCTGTCAGTCTTCCTTTCAAAAGTACCTTCTGTTCTTCTAGCCGCTCCAAGCTGGTCTGCTTGTCCTTTCCAGTGGAAATTTCCCACCTCAGAAGATCCTGGATGGGATTCAGGATTCCACCTATGGTCATATGTAATGCAGAGGCTCCACAGGAAGCCTTCACCACTGGGAACATTGTAGCCCTATTTTAGGTATTCCAATCAGTTATAGGCAGAAGATGGACTTACAAGCTTTCTATGGTGATATTTCTGGCTTTTCCTTTCTCTCCCCCTCAAGTGTCTATTTTATAATGGTATGCAAGGAAAACCAAGATTCAAAAGACAGCCAAGCAACTTAACATTATTTCCCCTCTCTCAGCAAATTATTTTTATCCTATGCTTTTAAATGTCTGCCTTGGATAAAAGCTTATCATAATCTTAAAACTTAGGAACATTAGATATTAAGAGTATGAGTCACAATAATTCTTCCTTTTGGAAGAGTCTTTTAGATTACTTGTTATTAAATAATGGTCATTTATTATCTGTTATCCCTTTATAAATCTCTCCAATGGCAATATTTTCCAGTTTAATTCAATGACCTCACTAACATATTTTTTATATTCAGCCCTTCAGGCCCTTGACAATGCTAGTTTATTCAATTTTAAAAGTGGCATTAAAATTAGAGATATTTTTGAATATTATGATTGTAGGACAAATAACAAAAGGATAAAGAAAGAATCTGTAAGGAAAGCTCTAGGAAGGGTTAATTTTCTATTAGGATGCTTATGGGGAGTGTGGAAAATGAGCAGAGTGACCTTGGCTGCTATGGAATATTTGCTTATGAGAATACAACTTCTGTAGTCTAAGTTAATCCAAAGAAAGTGCTCCTTCTCTGAAACCAAGAAAATAAAACTATTCCAGGAGACTTTGGGGCTATTCCAGAATCATGCCACCTCATTAAGGAGCCCTCTGGCTCACATCAGATTTGAAGGTACACATAATAGTTATTAGGTTACTGACTCTCAGCTACAAATGCAACCTTTTCTCCTCTACTTTGTGATGCAGGAGCTGGAACTATGCAAACCATATTCTGCTTTGCAACTGATGTCTGGTTAAGAGGAGGTGATAGAGGGAGCCTGCAAGGATGGAGGAGGAAGAAGGGTCTTGCTCTTTCTTGGTTGTCAACTGTTTGCTTTCTGCAGGTTTCCTACCTGCTTGTTGTCTCTCTAAGAATCATCCCAGGAATGCTTCTTCACCCACGATAGCTCTTCCTTATCATAACAAGAAGCAAATCCAGTTTGCAGTTTTCAACACTTGTCAGAACCAATTTTATTGTTTCTCTTCTCATTGAAGACTTGAGCACTAGCTAGCAAGTGTCTCTCTCTCACTAGGTGGACATGACCCTCCCCTCAAGCTCAAATAAATCAGCCAGCTTATTCCTCTTCTCCAGATATCATGTTTCAGTTTTGTAGGACCCTTCCTCTAGGTCTCTAAGTTTTAAAAGACCCCAACCTTCTACCGTGCAATGAATTATTTGATATGGTCCTTCTAGCTATAGTCTCTGTAACTCTCACCAAGTGACTTGGCTATTGTTAAGTGCTGCCCAGTTGGTTCCAACTTTATTCCTAGATAACAACTCTTTATACTAAGTTCTATTGTGTAATGTCTGTCTTCTAACCAACTCCTGACTGAAACAGAAACTTGTATCATGAGTGGTCCCAGGAAGCAGATCCTCAAAGACAGGATTGGATGATTAGTTTGGTCATGTGTTGGGCTTGGATGCAGCACTGAGTTCCTTACGAATGGGAAATGGGATAAGAGTATTCCATGACATGCAACAGCATCCTGATGACTCCAGTAATCACCTGTGGTTGATTGTGATATTTGTGACTCCCTTACCTGACTATTATGGCAGGGATAATTACTATATGGACTTGGGTACAGATGCATGCTTCTAAATGTACTGGACCACTTACAGAAAGAAAATGAGAAGCCCAGGTCCTTAAACTCTCAGCTCATGTCATGATTAGAGAACCAGACCGTTTCTGTGGCAGCCTTGATGTATTATTCATTTCTAATTGTCATGGGGTTATACTGCTAGAAATTAAACACAAAATTGAGAAAGGAATACTGGGAAGCATCATAACAGAAAGCTTGTAAGCCCATTTTCAGCATATAACTGATTGTAATACCTAAAAAGGGTTATAGAACTTGCCCAGTGAAATAGGCTTGCAGAACCTTTGTAGTGTATATAGGACCTTAGGTGGAATCCTGAGCCCCATCCAGAACTTCCTGAGTTGGTACATTCCCACTAGAAAGGACATGCAGACCAGCCTGGAGCAGCTAGAGAAACAGAAGATACTTCTTGAAAGAAAGACCAGCAGGAAAAAACCAAAAATGGCAGTCTATGTGGCTATTACAAGAACAAGCAAGGTGTTCACCAGGGAGCCATCAAGGCAAGCAATGAAATTCCTTCAGGACAAACCCCCACCCAAGACTGAAACTCAAAGGGAACACACAAGCAGGCATCTAAGCTCTCTGGTAACCGCATTGGTCTACATATGAGTGGAAGTGGGGGAAAGTCAGCTATGAATATATAGGCTGAGTTTAACCATGTTCTATAGACTCCTGTTGACCTTGAGATAAGAGAGAGAAAATGAAGGGCAGGTTGGTCAGAAGTTTGGGGAGACCTGGGAACTCCTGAGCCCATGGTCAATGATCTTGCCACACAGAGTTAGAGCTGAAAGTGAAGCATCCAGCTGATACGAAGTGGGCGGAGATGCACAAGAATGCCCAAACTTGCAGATAGTACCCATTTGACCTAACTTCGATTGCTGGATTATCAGCATTCGACTAGA
>NW_006408549.1:13596512-13598483 GCF_000296735.1 Chrysochloris asiatica | reverse complement strand
CTAGGTCTCTAAGTTTTAAAAGACCCCAACCTTCTACCGTGCAATGAATTATTTGATATGGTCCTTCTAGCTATAGTCTCTGTAACTCTCACCAAATGACTTGGCTATTGTTAAGTGCTGCCCAGTTGGTTCCAACTCATAGCAACCCTGAATAGGGTTTCCAAGGAACAAGTTCAGCTCCAATGAACTGCCGATCTTGTGGTTCAAAACAACCTCGCAGTCCAGTGCATTAACCCACAGTGCCACACCAGGACTCCAATGATTTGGTAGGACTATCAAATGAGAGGTGCATGTGGCCTGCCAAGGAGATAGGATAGCTCGCTAATAATGCAAATAAGGTGCATGGACCCCTAACATTGGTCACTTTTGCCATTCTGCTGGGCTTCAAATGAGCCATTTTAGAGGCATAAGGGTGGACCTCACAACCATTAAGAAGATCTAGGAGTGGCGTGCAACCTTTGAATCCAGGATCCTTGCTGGGAACATCTTTCATGCAGGAGACAGAGATAGACAAAGAGTTGTTAACACCTGAGATTATGAGAAGCCCTGACAGAGAAAAAGCAGCAATAAAACTGAATTTTATTGCTTTCTGCATGCCTCGAAGGGAGAAACCTCTGCACATGCAGGCTTGCTGGTGGAGAAGAGTGCCTCGGGGCACTTGTCAATGGAGATTTAAAAAGCTTTGTAATACTTGCCCAAGCAAGGCATGGGCAAGACCAAGGGGCCAAGGGCCAGAGAGAGGCCTGCCTGTGGGCACAGCTGAGAATTTGTCCTGATTGAAGGTCTATATCCTGAATCATATCTACTCTTGAATTGTAACCTGTCACTTCCCTAATAAACCTCACAATCATGAGTATTGTCTGTGAGTTCTGTGTGACCTTTACAACAACTTATCAAATCCAGCAGAGAAGTACAAAGTGTTGTGAAGGGGATGGCTGATGTCATAATTGTTAAGTTTGAAGGATAACACAGGTCTGACTTCAGTCTCATAGGAATCTTTTTTTTGTTGTTTAAGTTTTTATTATGAATTGAGTGAAAGTTTACAGGACAGATCATCAGTTTTACATTCAACAAATCATATACTTTGTTTCATTACAATGATTATAATCCCTTCCATGTACCATCAGTCAACAGTATCTCTCTCCATTCATTTTAGCTCTTTCCTTTTTCCCCCCTTTTTTAAAAAAACACTCAGGCATATACAACAATATAAACCACCAAAGGGAACATTCTGCAAGTCTGCCTCCTGGCTGCCAGCTCTCAGTCCCTCTTTTTCCATGAATCCAGAGTCCTCAGCTGTTCCCTCTCTCCATGTCCCCATCTCTGCTTCCATCTCTGGTGTCGCTACATCTCTGGATAAGGCCACACATTCCGCTTGTGCTCTTCTCCCTTGATGGTCCCAGGGTCCTCTAGTTCTGGACTGTAAGATTAACTACATCCTCATTTTTGTTATAGAACTTCTATCTTTATAAATGTGACAATCGCAATTAGTCATGATAACAATTACTCACTATTGAATCAAGAATCTTATCCCCATCTCTTTTTACCAGACCCATCTAGACAAGATGAAAATTATTCAGTGGGGACTGTATCTACTCCCCCCCACACACACACACACCTACACTCTTAAACTAAACTCCCCCTTGAAACCTGGGAAGTCAGTTACTTTGTGCCTTTATCACTCCCCTCACTTTAGGTAGCCAGTGTCTAAGTTGGTAGGCTGTTAATCTTGATCCTTCTTCTCATTTGTGACGTTACAGAAGTTCTGATACCCCTGCAGTGTTATTCTTACACCCTTTTCTTTGTTTCCCCAACCTATGGGTAGTAGTTGCTTCCTGCATTAGTTGTATTTTTTACCTTTAAGTTATCCAGTTAACAACTTTATTCCTAGATAACAACTCTTTATACTAAGTTCTATTGTGTAATGTCTGTCTTCTAACCAACTCCTGACTGAAACAGAAACTTGTATCA
>NW_006408549.1:13585401-13594529 GCF_000296735.1 Chrysochloris asiatica | reverse complement strand
AGGCTGTAAATCTTTACAGGAGCAGAAAGCCTCATCTTTCTCCTGTGGAACAGCTGGTAGTTTCGAACTGCTGACCTTGCGGTTCGCAGCCCAATTTGTAACCACTACGCTACCAGAACTCCTTCAATTTACAATAAAACCTTTTTAAAAAACTAAAATAGTAATGATAAGAATAAGTGTGGGAGTCAATCCTGTGAGTGTTAAACCAAAGAGGAAAGAAGATGGAGCATAATAATTGATTTAGTTAAATTTAATGATATTGATGCACTTGCCAAATCTAGATCCAATAGGTTTATTATAAATATGAAGTGGGTGTAACAGTTTATATGTTGGCTAATGAAACTTGGCCTTACATTCAATGAGGTTGAGATGCCAGGACATCTGTCACATAATATAGAGGAAGCAGTCTTAAATCTCAGGAAATTAGGACTATTGGAGTGAATTTATCATGGAAGACCAGTATACACGCCCCCCCCCCCTCAGATATCCCCTGAGGGAGCTCAGAGAACACACCCTTCACAGGTATCAAAATCAATGATTTAGAGAAGCACTATGGCAGCTCTCTGATGAAAGCCAGGCATTGCAGTGCGATATGACTCCACTGTGATGAGCTGCCTGATTTCAGAGGAATGACAGGATTCCAGAGTAACAGAGACCAATGGCAGCACTTGCATGCCAAAGACATTTGGGTTCATGACTATAAATTGGTGGTAGTGGTGTGCCATGGAGTCAGTTCTAACTTACAGCAACGATCTATAGGTTTTCTGAGGCTGTAAATCCTTACGGGAGCAGAGAGCTTCATCTTTCTCCTGTGGTAGTTTCGAACTGCTGACCTTGAGGTTAGCAGCCTAACTCATAAGTAGCTACCAGAGCTCCTTACTATAAAGAGAAGTAGTACCTATTAGCATATTTGATCCGTAAGGATCTTTGGCAGTTGCTAACTGAAATTAGCCTAGGATTGAAATCGATGTATAATCTGCACAAATGTTACTTGATATATACAAAATACTCTTTTGCAGATGATATACTCCTATACAAGGAGCTCTGGTAGTGCAGTGGTTACGAATCAGGCTGCTAACCTCAAGGTCAGCAGTTCGAAACTACCAGCAGTTCCGCGAGAGAAAGATGAGGTGTTCTGCCTCTCTGCTGTAAAGATTTACAGCCTCGGAAACCCTGTGCAGGGTCACTATGAGTCGGGACCGACTCCATGGTACTTAACAAGAAGAACAACAACAACAACATACTCCTACACATAAAACCCGCAGATATTCTACAGGAAATTTATTCAAACTAAGAGAATGATTCAACAAACTGGCATGAAAAACAGTTTGATTCTGGCTTTCTAGAACCAACAACAGCAGACAACAACCTGAAACTAACTTACATGCAATATTCCCAGAACTCAGCCCAGTTATAGGAATATTCAAAGTAAAACAAACCCACAGGACTCAAAACAGAGAACCAGATACCAGTTTGCAGCAGCAACAACAAAAAAAAAAAAACATAAAGTAAAAAGAGGGAATAATGTAATTATAGAACTTCAAAATGAAGAGCAAATCAAGTATACTTAAAGAAAAAAGATAAAATAAATAAAATAAACCTAACTATAACCCTAAAACTAAACCAAACCTTACTCCAAGCCTTAGCCCAACCCCTATACCTATCACTATCCCTAGTCCACACCATAACCCTAGCACAAAACAGTGTCTTGGTCTAGCCTAGACCTACTCAAAACCCTAACCCTAACTCCTTAGTCCTACCCCAACCCCAAATTAAATAAATAAATGAATAAATGCATACATACATACATACATACCAGTCAGATTCCTCTATGCTAACAATGAGAACTAGGAAAACAATACCACTGACAATTGTTGTTGTTAGGTGCCATTGAGTCTGCTACAACTCATAACAACTCTATGCACAACAGAACAAAACACTGCCCAGTCATGTACCAACCTCACAATTGTTGTATTTGAGCCCATTGTTGCAACCACTGTGTCAATCCTATTGGAGGTCTTCTTGTTTTTCACTGACCCTCTAGTTTACCATCATAATGGATGTTCTTCTCCTGGGGCTGGTCCCTCCTGACACATGTCCAAAGTAAAAGAGGACTAAGTTACGCCATCCTCACTTCTAAGGAACATTCTGGCTGTACTTCTTCCAAGACAGATTTGTTTGTTCTTCTGGTAGTCTATGGAACTTTCAAAATTCCTCTCCAACACTGTAATTCAGTTCTTCAATCTTCTTTAAACATTGTCCAGCTTTCATATGCATATGAGGTGACTGAAAATACCATGGCTTGGGTCTGGCACACCAAAGTCCTCAAACTGAAGTCTTTGCTCTTGAACACTTTAAACTGTTCTTTTGTAGATTTGCCCAATGCAATACATATTTGATTGCTGGATTGCTACTTCCATGATCATTGATTGTGGAGCCAAGTAAAATTAAATCCTTTACAACTTCATTTTTTTCTCCATTTATTATGATGTTATTTATTGCTCCAGTTGTGAGGATTTTTGTTTTCTTTACATTAAGTTGTAACACACCATAAACTGTCGTCCTCAGTCTTCATCAGCAAATATGTCAAGCCCACTTCGCTTTCCACAAGCAAGGTTGTATCATCTTTATATTGCAGGTTGTTAAGGAGCCTTCCTCCAATCCTGATGTCATGCTCTTCTTCATACAGTCAGTGTCTCAGATTATTTGCTCAACATACAGACTGAATAAATATGGTGAATGAATATAACCCTAATACATACCTTTCCTGATTCTAAACCATTCAGTACCTTTTGTTCTGTTAGACTGACTTCCTCTTGGTCTATGTACAGGTTCCCCAGGATCAAAGTTTAGTGTTATGACATTCTTATTCTTTACAATGTTATTTATAGGTTGTTATGATCTGGTAGCGTAGTGGTTACGAATCGGGCTGCGAACCTTAAGGTCAGCGGTTCGAAACTACCAGCTGCTCCACGGGAGAAAGATCATGCTTTCTACTCCCGTAAAGATTTACACCCTCGGAAACCCTGTAAAGGGTCGCTATGGGTCGGAATCGACTCGACGGCACTTAACAACAACAACAACAATGATCCACACAGTCAAATGACTTTGTATACTCAATAAAACACAAGTAAACATCTTTCTGCTATTCTCTGTTTTCAGCAAAGATCGATATGATGTCAGTAATGATATCCCTCATTCCACATCCTCTTCTGAGTCTGGCTTATGGCAGCTCTATGTCAATGTACTGCTATAGTCATTTAAAAAAAAATTATCTTCAGCAAAATTTTACTTGCATCAAGTATTAATCATACTGTTCGAAAATTTCTGTATTCTGTAGGGTCACCTTTCTTTGGAATGGGCATAAATATGGGTCTCTTCCAGATAGTTGGCCAGGTAGCTGTCTTATAAATTTCTTGGCATAGATGAGTGCTTCTAGTGCTGCATCAGTTTCTTTAAACATTTAAGTTGGTAATGCATCAATTCCTGGAACCCTACTTATCACTCTTGCCTTCAGTGCAGCTTGGACTTCTTCTTTCATGCCATCAGTTCTTGATCATATGCTACCTCTTGAAATGGTTAACTAGTGACCAATTATTTTTGGTACAGTGACTGAGCATTTTTTCCATCTTGTTTTCATGTTTCTTGCTTCATTCAATATTTTGCCCTTGTTGTTAAATACCAGTGAGTCAGTTCCAACCCATAATGGCCTTTAGAGGGTTTCCAAGGAGCAGCTGGTAAGCTTGATCCACCATCCTTGCAGTTTAAAGTGCTTTGCAGTCCAGTGCATTAACCCATAAGGCTACACCAGGACTTTGCTCACAGAATCCTTCAGTCCTGAAAGTTGAGACTCAAATTTTTTCTTCAGTTCTTTAAGTTTGAAAATGATAAGGTTGTTCTTCCCTTTTTCTTTTCTAACTCAAAGTCTTTGCACATTCCATTATAATACTATTTTGCATTCTCAAGATGTCCTTTGAAATTTTCCATTCAGTTATTTTAATTTATCCATTTCTTCAATTCACTTTAGGTACTGTGTGTTCAAGAGCAAGTTACAGAGTCTCTTCTGACATCCATTTTGGTCTTTTCATTCTTTCCATTTATAATAGGCATCAAAAATATTAAATAGTTAGGAATAAGCCTAACTGGGGATGTGAAAGCCTTATATAAATAAAACTACAAAACATTACTGTAAGAAACCAAAAGAGACTTTCATAAATGGAAGAGCATATCATATTTATGGACAGTAAGACTTAACA
The DNA here is from genome assembly GCF_000296735.1 of Chrysochloris asiatica. Taxonomy (NCBI): domain Eukaryota; kingdom Metazoa; phylum Chordata; class Mammalia; order Afrosoricida; family Chrysochloridae; genus Chrysochloris; species Chrysochloris asiatica. The sequence goes on along the minus strand of NW_006408549.1, from coordinate 13,590,273 downwards.
TTGTGACAACATCGATACTATTCAAAGTGACCTAGAGAAATTATGCAATCCTGATCCAGATTGCATTCACATTCTTTAAAGAGATATATTTAAAAAAAACAAAAACAAAAAAAAACCCGCCAACTTGATAAGGAAAGGAAAGAGACCCTGTATAAGAAAAGCAGATGAGGCTTTCTGCTTCAGTAAAGATTTACAGCCTCAGAAACCCTGTACGGGTCGCTATGAGTCGGAACTGACTCCACAGCACATAACAACAACAACTGAAAGAGAATAAAGTAGGAGCCCTCTCCCTTCCCAATCTCAGTACCTACTATACAGCATGGTAATCAAAACACCATAGTACTAGTACAACAACAAACACATAGACCAGTGGAACAGAATTGAGAACCCAGAAAACAATGAATTCTGGTAAGGATTTAGGGAAATTGGAACCCTTATTTGGTATAACCACCATGAAAAATATTCTTTGACAGAACCATAACTCAAATACATCAATTCTTCTTCAGTCTTTCTTATTCACTGTCCAAGTTTCACTTGCATATGATAGTAGACATCTCTTAAATATGTATATACACCTACTCACTTGGGAGTTCTGCTGTGATGCTGTAGGATAAGCATGGAATTGCCCACCACAAAGTCAGTGGTTCAAACCCATCAGCCACTTATTGGAAATGCTATACAGACTCTCTAAGAGTCAAAACAGACTCCACATCACTTAATAACAATAACTCCCCACTTATGGACTATCTTTCTATATAACATTTCACATCTACAACAATAACAAAGAATCTACTTAAATCACCTTAAAGTCAGGTAAGGACCCATGTACTTTGAGTGAGAGGGTACCTCCTTCCTGAGGTCTAAGTCCTTGATCCCTTCCACCCTATCCCACTCCCCAGTCTTGGATGAGAATAAAGTTTGGAGGAAAAAAAAAAAAAAATTGGCAAGTACTGGAACCTCAAATATGCCCCGCTGGCTAGTTGAATCCAGAGCTACGTGTCCAGGGTCTTAAAAAGTTGAACACAGCTATCTAAGATACAAGTGATGCCTGTTCATTCTGAGCAAAGAAGGAAACTAAAGAATCAAAGAAATAAGAGAAAGAAATAACAATCTATATGAATGGAGACTTCTTCTACACTGAATCAAGAACTAGATTATGCTTGACGACCACTACTGATTACTCTGATAAGGGCCACAGTAGATGGATCCTGATACCATGCAAGAAAAATGTAGAAGAGAACTCAAATTTCTAAAAAGTCCTGACGTAACTGAATCAGTTGTGACTAGAGGATTTTGCAAGCCGATCACTCTGAAATACTCCTGACACCTTGGAACTGAAACTATTCCTTCAAGTCACCTTTTAGCTGAATACCAAATTGACTCATAAAATGAAGAATATCACCTATGACTACTGCACACTGTCAAAAAATCATATATTTGAGACCAAGGGGTCAACCATTACTCTTAAGCAAAGATGGAAAGGTAAGAGGACAAGCAAAGTACACTTCTAGAAATGGCATAATCAGAAGGGAATTAATGAGAATGTTGACACACTTTGAAAAATGTAATCAACGTCACTGAAAAATTGTGTGTAGAAGTTTTTTGTTTACAAAAATGATTATATTTAGCATTTTGCCTAAGGATAAGCACAGACTGCTAACTGCAAGGTCAAAAGTTAAAACTCAGCAGCCGATCTGTGGCCGAAAGATGAGGCTGTTTGCTCTTGTAAAGATTTACCATCTCAGAAACTTAGAGGGAATACATGAGCAGTCTTATATGTTCACGCTAGTGACCACCCTTATCTACTTGTGAGTGGAAGTGAGGGAAATGTAGCAATGAAGACATGGGCTGAGTGTGGTCATGTTCCATAGGCAACCGTTGATCTCAAGATGAGAGAAGAGGAAGGGCTCATTGATCTGAAATTTAGGGAGGCATGTGAACTCCGGAGCCACTGAGGGCTAGAGCTGAAAGTGAAGCAACCCACTGGTCTAACTGAGGGGGGTGTGGGGTGTGGAGAGAATGCAAGGACTCTCTCAACTTGCAGGTAGTATCTATTTGACCTAGATTGGATGACTAGCTGACCAGAACTCGACTAGATAAAGATAAAGAAGTTTGATACAGGAAGCAAGCATAAATTGCTATAATTTGATTAACTGGACCTTTGCTTATGGATATAGTTGCTCAAAATTCCAACTGAAAGGGAAGGACTTTTTATATCAAGGATCAAGCTTGCCTCCTCAGTACACTGGATTGATAGAGATGTTGCCCTATCAATTGGCTATCAAAAATGGGGTGCTATAAAGGCACAAAATGGCTGGCTTACAAGATTTCATGAGTGTGCTTAGTTTCAGAATGAAGGGGGTAAGGTAGACTCTCCATTGAATATTTTTCCTCTTTTCCAGATGGGTCTGGTAAAAAGACATGAGGGAGGATGGGGAAGGATTTTATGATTCAATAGTGAGTAATTGTTATCAGGACTAATTGTGAATGTCACAAATGTAAATATAGAAGATGTATATCTAAAAGGAGGGAGTAGATAATCTTTCATTTCCGGAACAGAGGACCCTAGGACCAGTAAGAGAGAAGAACATGAGTGCAGCACAGGATCCTAACCAGAAAAGTAGCAACAGCAGAGACAATGGCAGAGGGGATAGCATAGACAGGAGGTTGGCTTGCAAAGTTGCCCTTTGGACATTTAAACAAATATATATTTCCTGTTTTGGATGTATACATCAAACAAATTTCAAAAAGTGGGGAAGGGACGGGGAATGGAGGTAAATATTGTTGACTGATGGTGCATGGAGGGGACTGTAATCATTGCAATGAAACAAAATAAGATTTATTGAATGTAAAACTGACAATCTGCCCTTTAAACTTTCACTCAATTCATAATAAAAACAAAAAGAGAGAAAGAATAATAAACACCTACATTTTAACATGATACATATATTCTCATAGGGTGTCCTTACAAAGAACAACTGCTATAAAAGATAAAAGTGAAAGGAAATATAATAAATAGTTTAATTCAAGCCATTCCTTTTATAAATGTCAAAACTGAGGCCAAAAGAACTATTTCAAGGTCAAATGGCTGAGATACGAAAGACTCAAGTCTTGGAATCCAACATTCATTACACTGACCAAACCATACTCTGGTGGCAGATGTACTATGAGGATAAAAAGGAATGCAGCTATACAATGTTTGGGAAAATCACCGTAACTCCAAGAAAAGAAGTTATGCTTTCCACTGATTGACAATTTTTTAAAATTCATACGGAAAAAAAAGAACCTTGCCTTCCAACAGCAATCAGGCAAAAGAAAATGCCCTAAAGTGGGAGTAAAAAACAAAGCCTCCTCAAAAAAATACCACACATACACACACAAAAAACACAGGCAGCAGCAGGAAGAATTTATCCCTCTTTAGGAGACACTGAAGAGACGTCACTCTCAGTTTATTCAATAACTCTTAGTCATTATTGAATGAAACACCAAATAGCTGAGCACAAAACTGTATCCAGGGTTGTCTGCTTTTCCCCAAAGTGGAAGGACTAGGCTTCCAATGGGATCATTTTGAAAATGGCGACTTACTGCCCTCAAAGAGAGTTTGTCCTTCTAACGCTCCTCTTTTAACATCTGCATCCATCCAACAAATAATATAAGATTTTATCAGAATGCTCTACCCTAACAGTTTAACACTTCTAAAAAGAGTTTGAATCATCTTGGAAATAAATGGGATGCTAAGAGCATCATCATCTTTGACAAATGAAGCACTACTATTAATTTAAAAAATAATTGTTGAATGAAATGTACACTCTACTCCTAAGGCCTCCTCAGACTCTATACTTACACATCCAATAGTCCACTAGACGTTTCAACTGAATGATAACTAACAGGTATCTCAAACTTAACATGTGTAAACATGATATTGATTCCAAAATTCCTGTCCTCTCCACACATATACACCCAGTCACCTCCTCCACCCATTTGCCCATGTTAGTTATTAAAAAAAAAAAAACAAGAAAAAAAACAACAGCCAGTTACTTTCAAGTTGATTCCAACTTATGGAACCCAATGTGCTACAAAGAAAGGCTGTGCTCTGTAGAATTTTCTAGATTGTGATCTTGTTGGAAGCAGATCACCAGACATTTCTTCCAGGCATCTCTGGGTAGGCTTGAGCCACCAACCTTTAGTGAACACTTACTCATTTGTGCCTCCCAAGGATTTCTCTCAGATAATAGCACAATCTTATCTTAGTTAATTTATGTTTCTGAAGACATCTTGATGCCTTTCTTTCTACAGATACATCAAGAAATCTTGCTATTTCAGGTAAAAATCTGTTCCTAATTAAACTGTGTCTCACTGAATCCATCAATTACTCCTACCCCAGCTCAGGCAAAGATCACCTCTTCACTACTCTATTCTAATAGCCTCCTTATTAATCTCATATCTTCTCTTTTTTTCCCAATAATCCATTCTCCACACACCAACTATAATGACCTTTTCTAAAAGTAAAACATTTTGTGTATCTCCCTTGCTCCACAAGCCATGGCTTCCCACCATCCTTCGGAAAGCTTGCATCCTCATCTAACTATAACCTACATATGACTACAAAGACTCCTGGTCTTTCCTAGTTTAGTCCTATTTTACCTCTTCTACCACATGACCTCTAAGTCACTATGCTCTACCGTACTGCTCTCCTTGTCCTTTGAACAGCAATCTATACTTGCTGTTCCTGCTACGGGAACATTTATCCCCTAACTCTTCAAATGGCTGGTTCTTCCTCAATTTCAAATGTCTAAGCAATTATTCCACCACACTTGTGTTCGTTTGTCGTACTGTGGTGGTTTGTGAGTTGCTATGATTCTGAAAGCTATG
>NW_006408549.1:13519350-13583176 GCF_000296735.1 Chrysochloris asiatica | reverse complement strand
AACCTGCGATATGCAGATGATACAATCTTGCTTGCTGAAAGTGAAGAGGACTTAAAACATTTACTGATGAAGATCAAGGAGCACAGCCTTCGGTACAGATTGCATCTCAATGTAAAGAAAACAAAATTCCTCACCACTGGACCAATAAACAGCATTCTTACCAATGGAGAAATGATTGAAGTTTTCAAGGACTTCATTCTTCTTGGATCAACTATCAACACTCATGGAAGTAGCAGTCAAAAAATCAAACGGCGTATTGCATTAGGCAAATCTGCTGCACCAGCAAAGATGTCCGCTTGAGGACTAAGGTGCACCTGACCCAAGCCATGGTATTTTCAATAAACTCATATGCATTAGAAAGCTGGACAGTGAATAAGGAAGACCGTAGAAGAATTGAGTTATGGTGTTGGAGGAGAATATTGAAAGTGCCATGGGCTGCCAGAAGAACCAATAGATCTGTTTTGGAAGAGGTGCACTCCAGAGTGTTCCTTGGAGGCCAAGATGGCCATACTTCATCTCTCATACTTCGGACATACTGTCAGGAGGGACTGGTCGCTGGAGAAAGATATCATGTTTGGTAAGGTGGAGGGTCAGAGAAAAAGAGGAAGACCACCAGCGAGATTTACTAGCAAAGCGGCAGGCAGCATCAATGGGCTCAAGCATGGCAACAATAGTGAGGTTGGGCCATGATCGGGCAGTGTTTCGTTCTGCTGTGCATAAGGTCGCTATGAGTCGGTGCCGACTCAACGGCACCTAACAACAACAAAGCAGTTGTTATTTATTGGATGCCTTTCCTGAATACATTGCCCACCCCAGGAAGTTCTTCTCTATCCTTACACCTTGGTTTATTTCCTTTGCTTTCTGAAATTACTTCTATATGTATCTCTTACTGGAGTGTAAGCTCTCCAACATCTGTAACAGTATAATAGCACTTAAATATTTAAAAGGATGACTGAGTGAGTGAAACACTGCTTGTTTAATGTTTCCAAAGATCATGTGTAGAAGTATGAAATGTGGGCAATCAAGAGTAGAATAAAAGAATCATGGAAATATAGGCCTGAAGAAAAATGAAAATGGATTAAAACAAGAGATTGATACATTCAATGGGCTATTTTTTCCCCTTTTTGATGACGTAATCTCAGTGAAGCAGATTTTGATCCAAGACCCATTTTGAGAACATTCTCTTAACTGGAACATAAAACAACACAAAATCAAGTTTCTGATCTTCAGCAAGTCTCTGCCATGGTCAGTACGACAGCAAGTATGCACCTCTACTTGGCCTTTAGACGCTGCTCTCAGAAATGCTGCATCTCTTCCTGTTCATTGTGGCATAGTGACTTCCAGGATCCTTGGCAAACAGTGAGCATTTAATATAACTTTACAGTGAAGTCTGTGGTATGGGTCTGTGAGTCTATTATCATTTCTTTCAGCAAAACCATTGCCAAATCTGCAAGGTGATATAAAATTTTAAAAAGGCTAGCTACTAAAGTTTTTTCAAGATCTCTAGTACAGCAGAAGTTTAGACTAGTATAGAATATAGTCTTAAATAACCTAAATGTATCCCACTTTCAACTCACAGGCATGAGCTCTAATTTGAGATTTCTCCATGTTACAACTTAAGAGGATCATTTAAAACATACCTTATTACAAGTGACTAGAGGCACATACCCTCCTGCCCCTTACACTATCACCCTAAGGCATCATTCTAACTAGAAACCGATGTCACCTTTCAGTCATATAATGTTGTTGTTAAGTGCCGTCGAGTCGATTCTGACCCATAGTGACCCTGTGTAAGGTTTCCAATGAGCAGCTGGTGAGCTTGAACCACTGACGTTGCAGTTCAAATGACTTTGCAGTCTGACGCATTATCCCACAGCACCATACCAGGATGGCCTATGAAATAAACAATAACACCCAGCAAGAATGTACTCCTTACAACAACCAGCTATGGTAGTTAATGTGCCGTGGAGTTGGTTCCGACTCACAGCGACCCTGTACAGGGTTTCTGAGACTGTAAATCTTTACTGGAGCAAAAAACCTCATCTGCCTCCTGTGGAACAGCTGTTAGTTTCGAACTGCTGACCTTGTGGTTTGCAGCCCAATTCGTAACCACTACGCTATGAGAGCGCCTTAGGAGACCAAAAAACCAACATTTGCTCAAAATCAAAGGTGAGAAGGCAGGAAGGGGCAGGGAAACCAAAAGGAATGGGAACAGGAAACCCAGGAAGGGAGAGTACTGATATAGCGCTGGGAATGCAAGGAAGGTCAAGGAACAATTTGTTTATGAATTGCTAATTGGAAAAGTAATTTTTATGTAACTTTCTGCAAAAGCATAATAAAATGTTCAGAAAATAATATCCATTATTTTGATGAAAAATTGCAAATGATTATGGATGATGGTAATACAATATGATTAATTTTATATACAAAAAAATATTGCATTGGCAAATGCAGTATTGCATATCTTTTTACAGAAATAAAAAATACATACACCCCTATTGACTGAAGGATTTAAGCAGCATAAGAGCATATTTTGTTTTTCAAATTAGGAGTTGATTTATTTTATTACTATCTTATTTTTTATTTCTAGTCATTAAAAATATTTCCTCAATCTATGTCAAATTCGTACATTTTCAAAAAGTGGAACAAAGGTGAAAAAAAAATGGCAATGCCTTCTAAAACTTAAATGTATTTCAGAATCAGGAATACTAACATCTTTACCTAAGTTAAGTTTTTTCAAGAAAATTTTCCAATTAAAAGAGATGTACATTAAAATAGTGCATTTGATGGAAATTAACAACATTTCAATTCTTCAAAAAAGAAAAACTTGAATACAACCATATATAAACAACTGTCACTCACATTACCAATGATCTTCATGACACTAAGTTCAATACAGTTGTTTAGTCTTTATCTTATTTGCTCTTTTTTGTAGTTTCTTATGTATAGTTTTTATGTTCCCTATTTTTTAAAGAACTCCTGGCATGGAGCTGTAGGATCAGCACTGGACAACAAGGTTGGTTTGAACCACAAAGTCGGTGGTTCAAACTCACAAGTAACTCCTCAGAAGCCCTATACAGGGTCACTATGAGTTGCAACTGACTCAACAGCAGTTTAACAACAACAATAATACTTCATTAGATGTGGGAAAGTCTCAATGCTTTGTTCTAGGTCCTCTCCTCTTACTTTATCCTTCCTTCCTAGGTGATCTCATATGGAACTTCCCAAACTTTCTCACACTGTGGTACACAGAGAAAATGATATTAGTATGGTTACTCAGCACTGGCTTAAGGGCTTCAGTTGCCCCAAGGATATAATCGATATTTTGCTGCTTTTGTTTCTGTATAAATATGTATATTAGCATATGTGTATTCCATTCTTGGCACAGCCTATGGCACAGTGGTAGGGAATTGCAAAGGTCTGAATCCACACTCATGTATTTGGCTACCAGCTGTATGTAAAAAATGTATGTAAAAAATTCTGATCACAACACTTATAAAGGGAGTCCCCAGGTCACACAAATAGTTAAGCACTCAATACTAACCAAACGGTTGGCAACTCAAACCAACCCAGAAGTGCCTCAGAAGTAAAGTCTGGTGATATGCTTCCAAAAGGTCACAACCTTGAAAACCCAAAGGAGTAATTCTACTCTGCAATACGTAGAGTTCCCATAAGTCAGACTTGACCCAATGCAACTAATAATAACACATGTAGATCAATTTGTCTATCTTACATCTCTTCTTTGATGTCTGAAAAGCATCTTAAATTTATCATGTCTAAATCTTAGCTAATGATCTGTGTTGACAAAAATGTGGTCATCTTCTGCTGCTCTGTTTCATTGTAGGCAATCACACCATTTGTTATTGTTGTTATGTGCCATGGAGTTGGTTCCGACTCATAGTCGGCTCATAGCGACCCTGTATAGTGTTTCCATGTTTCCAGGGCTCTAAATCTTTACGGGAGTAGAAAGCCTCCTCTTGCTCCCATGGAACAGCTGGTAGTTTTGAACTGCTGACCTTGTGGTTCGCAGCCCGGTTTGTAACCACTACGCTACCAGAGCTCCTTTTAGTTGTGGCATATTCTTTTACCTTCCTTTCACGTTCACACTCTGTTCAATTTACCTCCTTAACATCATCTCACTCGTCTTCATCTCTACTGCCACCTGAGTCCAAGCTACCTTCATAGCTTCACCAGATTTACCTAAATTGTTAAATTGGGTGGCTTTGACTTAGAGTCTCTTATGTAGTTGCTATAAAAAGTTGATTAGAGTGGAGTGATCTAAAGGTACAACTGGGCTGGGCATTTAGGATGACTTTTTCACTCACTTGTCTGAGCATCTGTCTCTCAGTGCAGTCTCTCCATATGGCTCATTTAAGGTCCCCCAAAGCATGGCAGTCTCAGATATTCAACTTCTTACATGGCAAATTACCTTTCAAGAGACCAAGTCAGAAGCTGCAAGACTTCTGACCAAGCCTAGAAAGTCATTCACTATTTATTCTACCTAATTCTATTGGTCAAAAGAGGCACAGGTTCAGTGCAGATTCAAGGGGAGAGAACTACCTAAGAACTCAAATATCTGAAGGCACTGTTAGTGGAGAGGGGTTAATCTCTGGAGATTATTAACCATACCTACTCTTCAATCCCATTTTCTAGCACTCTCCCACTTTCTGTTTCCACTTTAGCCACACATTGGCCTTCTTTCGGTTCTTGTACTTGTCATACACTGTTTTTTTCCTTAGAACATTCTTTCAATTCCAAACTTTGCCAAGTTAATGCCTGTTCAACTTTCAGACCTCATTCAAGCCTTATTGCTCCAAGAAAATCATCCCAGACTTCCTGATTCGCACTTAATCTTCCCACTACCTACTCGCATGTCATGGGATACATTTCCAGCCCTTCCTCAGACTCTTCACATTTGCATTTGTTTGTGTGATTATTTGATTTGTATCTCCAGTTCATCTACTAGACTGAAAGAAGAGTTGTGTCTGTAAGATCCTGCAACATAGCATGGCTGAATAAATGAAAAGAAGAATGAAAAAAAATTAAACTATCTGCCTCCATATAACAAATGACTTTTTTCCTTTTATGAATCATAGTGGAGTACATAGTCTCAAAACACATTCCTGTATTTAATACATAGACAACTAAAGGACCCAAGTATAAACATTTTTCGTAGAAGAAAAATCTTATCATTTTAAAGGTCATATTCTTTTGCTAGATTCTATCTATAAAACTGCCAAAGGTATAAGTCAATCAACTAAGCATATCCAAATTATGTAAGTGTTATGGTATTTTTTTCCAATCTCCTTTGGAATGAGTCTAAAACTGTACTTGATTTCTGTTTCCATGCCTTAGCAGAAGCTAACAAGGATGCAAATGAAGCATGGTTAACTAGAGGAAAGGCAAATTCCTACTCGGTGTAGGAGTCCACAAGCGACAATGGAGACCACTAGAAATATTACACTCAAAAACCCAGGTGGACTATTACACATACCACACATGTGACTCCATGTAATATAGCCAGATACCAAACTGGTTTTGGGATCAGTGGTGGGTTAGGGTTTCAATCAGAGAATTCTTGCCCTCCATGAGCAAGAATTGGGTTCTATTCCTAGCCCATTCGCTGCAAATGCAATTACCACTTCTCTGTCACTGGAGACTTTGAATGTTACTGTGATGTTGAGCAGGTTTCAAAAGAGCTTCTCACTAAGACTAGGAAGAAAGGCCTGGTGATATACTTTTGAAAAATCAGCCCATGAAAATTCTATGGATCACAATGTCATGACCCTGTTGTGCCTGTTGTCACCAGGAGTCACAGGCTGAAACAGGTCCTAACAACATCTCTTGTTAACATTACTGCTTCTCTATATATAATTAATAACTTCACTAAAACGAAACACTACGCTAACGTTCTCCCTGAAATGGAATGCTTCATTTTGGGATGGGAACTCACATTTCTGTTCTTAGATGGTGACTATTGTAAAGGGTTGGATTGGAGCAAATATTTCCTAGTTCATCTAGAGTAGTGCCAGGCACATCCTGAGGTCCAATAAATTACTACATGAATAACCTATACTTTTTTCTAAAGTTAGATCTTGGATACTAACTAAGCCTATTTTGATCTGAACAATATGAGACAATATAAAAACAAATTTTATAAAGATGCTTCCATGGCATCCATTAAGAAAAAAAACAAACAAACATTGTTATAGAAAAGAAAACGTTGTTGTTAAGTGCTGTTGAGTTGATTCCAACTCATAGCGACCTGGTATAGGATTTCCAAGGAGTGGCTGGTGGATTTGAACTGCCAACCTTGTGATTAGCAGTCTAGTGGTTATTCTAGTCTACCAAAAATGCAAAACATTTGTCTAGAATTTATATTTCTTATTTACACTTCTTACTTCATAGGTATTATACCATATTATGAAGTCTTGCTGCGGAACTGTAGGATAAGCACTGGACAGAAAGGATGTATTTCAAAGTTGGCAGTTCAAATTTAAAAGCTGCTCCTTGGAAACATTATATAGGGTCACTATTAGTCAAAAGGAGTCCTAGTGTGGCGCTGTGGGTTAATGCGCCAGACTGCAAAGCCATTTGAACTACAAGGTCAGTGGTTCAAGTTCACCAGTAGCTCCTTGGAAACCCTACAAAGGGTCGCTATGGGTCGGAACTGACTCGACGGCACTTAACAACAAACAACATTAGTCAGAAAGGAGCTCTGGTAGCGTTGTGGTTACGAAACGGGCTACGAGCCTCAAGGTCAGCAGTTCGAAACTACCAGCTGTTCTATGTGAGAAAGATGAGGCTTTCTGCTCACGTAAAGATTTACAGCCTCGGAAACCCTGTTCAGGGTCGCTATGGGTCGGAACCGACTCGACGGCACTTAACAACAAAATTAGTCAGAACCAATTTGACGACACTTACCAACAACAATGTGTCATATTCTACCATATGATAGTATCCATCCACCTACAAGGAAGACCAGTAAATACCACTATTATTCAAAGTTTATCACCAACCACTAAAGCCAGTGATGATGAAATTGAAGAATCTGAGCAACTTCTTCAGTCTGAAATTGACTGAACATGCAATTAAGATGTATTGATAATTATTGGTGATTGGAACGCAACGGTTGGAAACAAAGAGGAAGGATCCATAGTTGGAAAATATGGCGTTGGTAGTAGAAATGAAGCTGAAGATCGCTGGATAGAATTTTGCAAGACCAATGCTTATTTTTTGCAAATTCATTTTAAACTTTACACAAGGACCTCAACACAGAAATCAAATTCACAACATCTGTGAGAAGAAATAGTAGAAAAGCTCCATATCATTTGCCAAAACAAAGCTAGGGGCAGACTGTGAAAGAGACCATCATTTGCTCACATACAAGTTCAGACTGAACCTGAAGAAAATGAAAACAAGTTTACTAGAGCAAAAATTTGATCTTGAACATACCCCACCTGAATTAAGAGATCATCTCAAGAACAGATTTGATGCATTAGAAACCAATGACTCAAGACCAGAAGAGTGTGGGATGACATTAAGAACATCATACAGGAAGAGAGCAAAAGGTCATTAAGAAGACAAGAAAGAAGAAAAGAACAAAATGGATGTCAGAAGCGACTCTGAAACTTGCTCTCCAGCATAAAGATGCTAAAGCAAATGGAAAAAATGAGGTAAAAGAGCTGAACAAAAAATTTCAAAGGGCAGCTCAAGCAGATAAAGTCAAGTATTATAAGGAAATGTGCAAAGACAGTGTTAGAAAGCCAAAATGAAAGAACACACTCAGCATTTCTCAAGCTAAGAGTAACTGAATAAAAAAGCCACAACTTGAAATATTGATAGATTCTATGGGCAAAATATTGAATGATTTAGAAAACATCAAAAGAAGATGTAAGGAATACACAGAGTCATTGTACCAATAAGAAATGGATAATGTTCAACTACTTCAAGGGATAGCATATGATCAAGAGCTAATGGTACTGAATAAAGAAGTTCAAGAAGCACTGAAGGCTTTAGCAAAGAGCAAGGCCCCAGGAATTGATGGAATGCAAGTTGAAATCTTTCAGCAAATTGATGCAACACAGTAGATATTCACTCATCTATGCCAAGAAATGTGGAAGTCAGTTATCTGGCCAACTGATTGGAAGAGATACATATTTGTGCCAATTCCTAAAACAGGTGACCCAATGGAATATGAAAAATCATTAGACAATATCATTAATATCACACGCAAGTAAAATTTTCTAAAGATAATTCAAAATTGGCTCAAATAGTACATTGACTGTACACTGAGAGACTTGCCAGAGGTTCAAGCAAGATACAGAAGAGGACATAGAATGAGGGATATCGTTGCTGACATCAGATGGATCTGGGCTGATAGCAGAGGATGCCAGAAAGATGTCTGCCTGTGTTTTGTTGACTATGCAAAGGCTTTCAACTGTGTGGATCGTGACAAGCTATGGACAATAGTGTGGCTAATGACTATTCCAAAACATATGAAGAACCTGTATGTACATAGACCAAGAGGCAGTCATTAAACAAAACAAGGGGACATTTAATGGTTTAAAATCAAGAAAAGTCTGTGCCAAGATCATATTCTTTCACCATACTTATTCAGTCTGTATGCTGAACAAATAATCCAGGAAAGTGGATTATATGAAGAAGAATGTGGCATCAGGAATGGAGGAAGACTCACTAACAACCTGTAATATACAGATGATACAATCTTCCTTGCTGAAAAAGAAGACATAGCATGCTCACTGATGAAGACCAAAGACCACAGCCTTCAGTATGGGTTGCACCTCAATGTAAAGTAAACACAAATTCTCACCACTGAACAAAAAACATCATGTTAAATGGAGATGAGATTGAAACTGTCCAAGGCTTCATTTTGCTTGGATTCACTATCAACACTCATGAAAGCAGCAGTCAAGAAAACAAACAAAGTATAGAATTAAGCAAATCTGCTGCATAAGATCTCTTGAAAGTGTTCAAGAGAAAAGATGTTAGTTTGAGGACTAAGGAGTGCCTAACATTTCCAGTACCCTCATATGCGTGTGAAAGTTGTACAATGAATAAGGAAGACTGTAGAATTGATGTATTTGAGGTATCATGTTGGAAAAGAATATTAAAAGTACCATGATCTGCCAGAATAAACAAATCTGTTTGGATGAACTACAGTTTAGAAGCCAGAAACTTCATCTCTCATACTTCAGACAGACTATCAGGAATGACCAGCCCCTGGAGAAGGACATCAAGCTTGGTAAAATGGAGGGTCAACAAAAAATAGGAAGACCCCAAGGAGATGTATTGGCACAATGGCAGCAGCAGTGGGCTCAAGCTTAACAATGATTGTGAGGATGGTACAGGACCAAGCAGTGTTTAGTTCAGTTGTGCATAGCGTTGCTAAGTGTCAAAACCGACTCAATGGTACCTAACAACAACAACATACCACATGAAATGATTCTTCCTGATAATCTAATCTCACTACTTAGGAAAAATCTCTTCTTTCTGAAGACAGAAAGAATTTTCAGATAAATCATTCAATTTCTATGGTTTCTAAAAGTTTTCTAAAATGAAAACTTCTCTTTCACCATGGCTGAACTTGAAGTTGTGTAGTCTGGAGAATATTACCAGTTTCAAGAAATACAAGGTAAATAATGAAATCAGATCAACGAGTTTGACTATGTTTTGAAAATTTTAACCATTAGTTAACTAAAAATACAACAACAACAAAATCAAAGAAAAAGTGTGAGTTACAGGACAGTTTGTATATAAACTCTGCAAAATATTTTGTTTTAAAAGGGTGGCATTCATTGTGAAAGATCTAACATTATTTTACCAATACAAGTTAAATAACCAGTAAAATATTAATGTCAAGTTTTCAATTAAAGAAACTTCTTCAATTTGGAGTCTTCTAACACAAACTTGGAGTCCTGGTATGGCACTGTGAGTTAATGCACTGGACTGCAAAGTAGTTTGAACTGCAAGGTCGGAAGTACAAGCTCACCAATCGCTCCTTGGAAATCCTCTGCAGGGTCGCTATGGGTCAGAACTGACTTGACAGCTCATAACAACAACAACACAAATTTAACAGTAGCCAAGCAACATGACTTGTGGGTTTTCAGAGGGTGAATCTCAGTTCCCTTCTGCACCTTCTTTCATACCCTCCCATCACCCTTCATAGCTAAACAGTTTTTTTCCCTTTTGTTCTGGTTCTTTTTAAGTTTGGTTTAAGATCTAGATTTCTGCTCTTCAAGCTGTTGTTTATGATCTGTCATCAGGTCGGGTCCTATGTACTACAGAACAAAACACTGCCAGGTCCTGCTCCCTGCTCACAATTGTTGGTATGTTTGAGACCATTGTTACAGCCACTATATCAATCCATTTTGCAGTCTTCTCTTCTTCACTGACCCTCTAGTTTACTAAGCCTGATGTCCCTCTCCAGGGACTGATCTCTCCTGATAACATGTCCAAGTGCTCCTCAATTCTAATGAACATTCTGGCTATGCATCTTCCAAAGCAGATTTGCTCATTCTACTGGCAGTCCATATTCTTTGCCAACATCGTAATTCAAATTCATCAGTTCTTCTTCTGTATTCCTTAATTGCTGTCCAGTTTTTGCATGCATATAAGGTGATTGAAAATAGTCCTCAAAGTGATATCTTTGCTTTGTAACATTTTGCAGTAGATTTGTACAATGTAAAATCACAATGTCCTATGATCTCTTGACTGCAGTTCCATTATTGTAATTCTGCAATAGTTTTTGAGTTGGCTTCCACAAAATTTTACTTGTGTCTGATATTAATGGTAGTGTTTGATAATGTCCACTCTTTGTTGGATCACCTTTCTTTGGAATGAGTACAAATATGGGTCTTTTCCAGTTGGTTGACCAGGTAGCTGGCTTCTAAATTTCTTGGCATAAACAATGAGTGTGTCTATCTTTGTATGCATTTAATGAGATATCTCAACTGGTATTCTGTCAATTCCCAAAGTCTTATTTTCTTTTTAGTGTTATATTGTGAATTATGTGATAGTTTACATGGGAGATCATTAGTTTTACATTCATTCTATTGTATATCGTTTCCTTGCCATGGTTACAATCCACTCCATGCATTATCAACCAACTACAGGGTATACCCTGCAAGCCTGCCCGCCACCCCTGGTCTTTAGCACACAGCCCCTCTCCCTCTCTGGAGCTCAAGTCTCCAGCTGCTCCATCTCTCCACGTCATCGTCTTTGCCTCCATCTCAGGCATCACTGCTTCTATGGGTAGGGTCCCACTCTCCGCTCTTGTCCATTGATTGTTCTAGGGACCGCCGCTCCTAGACTGCAAAGTTAATCACTCCCCTCCTTGCTATAAAACACCTACCTTTACGTTTCCAACCCTCACAATCAGTCCTGATAGCAATTATTCACTATTGTATCACAAGAGACCCATCCGCATTTCATTACATCAGTCCCGCCTAGACAGATTGGATACTACTCACTGGAGAGTCTACCTTCCTCCAGGCCCTCTGGATCTAGGTTCCCTCTTGAAAGCTTGTAAGCCAGTCACTTCTTGCCTTTGTAGCCAGTGTCCAAGTTGCCCATCCCTGTCTACTCTGTAAAGTCTTAATTTTTTTTGCCAATGCCTTCAGCACAGCTTGGACTTCTTACTTCAGTACAATTGGTTCTTGAGCATATGCTACCTGAAATGGTTGAACTTAGACCACTTCTTTTTGGCTTTGTATATTTCTTACATCTTCTTTTCAAGTTATAATGTGTTAAATGGACATTTTAAGTACTAAACAAGTTCAACCTGCTCTACAGCAGCTCCAATTCCAGACTGGGACACAGAAAACTCTTTCACAAGAAATATGACCTGCACATATTTTCAAAAGCATTAACTTTTTGTCTCCTTGGAGTTTTAAACTTTTCTCATATCTAGTTAAAAAGGAAAGAGATGGACCTAAGGTTGCATTCACCAAGTGGCATATCTTGCCCTCCATTTTCTATAATTCCTGAACCTTCCTTATTTCTATTATAGGAATCAACTAAAAGGCTTGGAACAAGGGTAGATCTTTGAATATATTGGATAGTTTGTTAAATAGATTGCCCTTTCTCCAGACTCCACTGTCATTTTTTTTAATGTGATTTTGCAAAGAAACAAATAAAAAGATATGCTGTGTGATTTTGGATTACTTTTTAGAAGTTCTTTTCAACCTCACCCAGATATGCATTAAAAATATCCCATCTTCCTCTCTTTCAGAAGTTAGGTTCTTCCCCTTCATTCATAACTATTCCTTACAAATATTCCTTCATTCACATATTCCTTACAAATAAGAATAATATGAAAGGGTAGGAATTTCAGACATATAAAAATGTTGATTGAATTCATTGTGGTAAAGTATTTCCTAATTCAACAGAGCAGTGGTGGGTGAATGTTAGGAGATGCATATCTTTCAAGCTGAAGCTTTCAAGGACAGATACCAAGGTGATCAATATTCCCAATTTCTCAGCAACCTAAAAGGATTTGTGAACGGTAGTGAAAGATTTGCACCACCTCCCAGTTGTACTTACCGGCTGATCTAAAAAGAGGAGAAAAGCCCAGCTCAGGCAATGCATGTCACAGCCTTTGCTTGTGGTCAAGAAGTGACCACATACACACACACACACACACACACACACAGAGAGAGAGAGAGAGAGAGACAGAGAGACAGAGAGACAGAGAGAGAGAGAAAAGCCCCGCAGTGAAGCTATCAAGCAAGACAGCTCTTCTTCCTAAGGCACAGTAAGTATGCCCTCTCCTCCAGCTCATGAGAGTCTCGCCTCCGCTTCTGATCTTGAGCATCCCTGGTCTTTAAGATTCTAGGGTTTTCTTTGCAAAGTAGAAAGGTCTAAGCTGGCCTTA
This sequence comes from Chrysochloris asiatica, assembly GCF_000296735.1. NCBI lineage: Eukaryota > Metazoa > Chordata > Mammalia > Afrosoricida > Chrysochloridae > Chrysochloris > Chrysochloris asiatica. The sequence continues at coordinate 13,570,281 of NW_006408549.1, read as the reverse complement.
CCTCTGGGGCTGCCTTCTTGTAAGTACGGTGGGGCCGTGGGTGTGACATTTCCAGAGTGAGATGCTGACAGCAGGGGCGAGCGTTCGTCCACACCATCAGCAGCCATGACTGCAGCAGCAGCAGCAGCAGCGAGGCTGGAAGGGAGGCTGAGCCGGGGTTGCGGCTTCAGTGGAGGTGACCACGGCTAGCGCTGCCGCTGCTGTCTCTGCTGCTGCTACTGCCGCCTCCGGAAGGGCCCAGGATGTGTCGCCAGAAGGGAGGCTGGGGGAGGGGAAGATGCGGGAACGGGAGGCAGGGAAGGGGGAAGCTCTGAGAAGGCTGACTGGGGGAAGGGGAGAGAAGAAAGAAAGACTGGGAGAGGAGGAGGGGGAAAGGGGAGGAGCTGGAGCCCAGCCCGACTTAAGACTTTAATACTGACAGGGGTGGGGTGAGGGGTGAGGAGAGTGGAATAAGTGAGGAGGGGGCAATACAACTCGTCTTCTCTTTCTATTTTGCATTTTCTTAATTAAGAAAAAGGAGGGGAAAGGGCAACCTGAAAGGGGGCCAGAGAAAAACGTCCTGTGACTTGATTACAGTAAAACTAGAGCGAACGCAGATACCAACTTCAGCCCTTCAGGGGAGGAAGAGGGGCTCTTTGCTGTCAAACTTAGCAGCAAATTATATGAAGAATTTTTGTTCTTAGGATTGTCCCTTCATTCTTGAGGATTTCTACGTGTTATGAAATCCTTTTTCACATCTCTTGTCTAAGAGGAAGTATATAAATTTTTGATTGTTGGCGTGCCCTGCTTTTTCTAAATATATATATTTTAAATACCTGTTTGGCATGCTAATAAAACCATGCATAGTGTATTGGCTTTTCTAAGTCTTGTTTTACAAAATAGGCGGCGGCTATCATACCTATACAACAATAGGACAATTGGAAACAATTTTCTTGAGGTAACAACATTTTAAAAATATACTTTGATATGTAAATGAAAGTAAAGAAAATATAAGTACATTTCTTGCTTCCAGTATATATTTGTCTTTTCCTTTTATAACTGGTTTGCACTGGGTGATGCAGTGGGTTAAGGGTTGGGCTGCAAACTGAAAAGTCTGTGGTTCAAACCCACCAGATACTGTAGAAAGATGAGGCACCCTACTTCCCTAAAGATTTACAGCCTGTTCTGTAGGGTTGCTATGGGTCAGAATGGACTCACCAGTGATGGGGCTGCCATATGAGGGGACTTCAAAAAGTTTGTGGAAAAAATTCATTATCTTTTCATTCAATTTTCCACGAAGCCCCCTTGTGTTATCCCTAGGGAGTGATTTACATGAATACAAAACAAATCAAAGTTTTGAACACACTCAGCTCAGATAACAATCCTATGGCATTATTGTTGTTAAGTGCCATCGAGTCGCTTCCAACTCATGGTGTCCCTGTATAGGGTTTCTGAAGAGCAGCTGGTGAGTTTGAACTACAGACTTTGTTTGTGGTTTGCAGTCCAGTGCTGATCCACAATGCTACACCAGAAGTCCAACAATCCTATAGAAAAATGATTTTCTTGTAAAGATTCTTTGAGTCATTCAACAAATATTTATTGCACTTACTTAGTCTACAGAGATAAATAAGTTCCATAGAAAAGTACCCTCCCCCAGAAGGTCACAAAGTAGAGTGAAACTAAAGATGAAGCTGGTAGTCCTAGGTGTGGCTTTATAGAGGCATAAGGAAAGCAGACTTCAGACATATGAAATTACTTTTCACATTACATTAAGAAGGAACGTGGTTTTGGTCTCTAAAGCCACACTCCACAAGTTTAGTCTTTCTTCCAGAAAATCCACTTAGGTACCAACTAGAAATCCTACAGGGAAATCAAAGAATGATATTTTCTATTTTGTGGTTGCTTTTGTGGGTCAGTAGAATCAGGGTAAAATACAATACAAGGTTTCTCCATAAAATACATTCCAAGGACAGTTACAGATCTTCAGGAAAGGAAGGCATCAAGATGTAGCCTACAGGAATAGTTGAAGTTTTGTGTCAACTTGACTGGGTCAGGATTCTCAGTAGTTTACCAGTTAAGATATAGTTATCCCCATGATGAGCTCTGCTACAGCAGCCAATCAATTGAAAGGAAATGTTCTAGGGGTGTGGACTACTACTAATATATTAGACACTCAAGCAAAGCTTGGAGTCCTGGTGTGGTGCTGTAGAATAGACGCTAGACAACAAGGTTAGCAGTTCAAACTCACTGGCTGCTTCTCGAAACTCTATATGGGGTCACTGTGAGATGGAACCAGCTCGATGGCGCTTAACAAAAACAACAAAAAGCAAAGCTTGCTTGCTTTTTGCTGGGTCTGGATCCTGATTCTGACTTGTCATCTGACCTCTGGTTCTTTGGACTCCAGCCAGTGGCCTGCTGTATTGCCTGCCAATCCTGGGAGTTATCAGTAGCCTGCCATCTTACCTGCTGACCTTGGATTCATTTCTCTGCAGTCTGAAACCTGCTGTCTGACCTGCAGATCTTGAGTTCATGAGTTCTTGCAGCTGATGAACTCAGGACACTGAAGGGTGTGACACCTGACCTACGGACTTGGAATTTGTCTGCCTCAACAACTGTGTGAGCCATTTCCTTGATAGAAAATTCTCCGTATACACACACACACACACACATATAGATATGAGCTTCACTGGTTTTGTTTCTCTTGAGAACTGAAACTAATGCATCCTCCCTGCTAAAATGCCTGTGCTTTACAAAATAAACAGTCTTGATCTTACAACTGGGGACAAATGAATTAAAGAAAACTTTTTAAAATAATTCACAAAAGTTCTATTACTATAGTCCTGTCACATCAGTTGAGGAGCTCTGGTTGTGCAGTGGTTGTGTGCTTGTCTGTTAACCAGAAGTCATTAGTCGAAACCCAGTGCTCACTGCACTGAAAGATGTGGTACGGCAGTCTGCTTCCATAAAGAGTTACAAACTTGGAAACCCTCTGAGAACAGTTCTTCTCTGTCCTATAGGGTCACTTTGAGTCAGAACTGACCTGATGACAATGAATTATCAATGACATCATTTATCACACTCTGTAGTAATTGTTTATTTCTTTTCTATGACCCTTCACCTGAAAGTGATTTCATTAGGTCAAAATCCATGTCTATCTCATTCTCTATGCAGTGCCTGGCACATATTGTTAAGCGCTGTCCAGTCGGTTCTGACTCATAGCCACCCTGTATAATGTTTCTAAGGAGCAGCTGGTGAGCTTGAACCCACCTTGTGGTTCAAACTCACCTTGCAGTCCAGTGCATTAACCCACAGCACCACACCAGGACTCCTTGGCACAGACTTGCTGTTGTTGTGAAGTGCTGCTGAGTCGGTTCTGACCCATAGCAATCCTGTATAAGATTTCCAATGAGCAGCTGGTAGGATTGAACCACCAACCTTGTAGTTCAAACGGCTTTGCAGTCTGGTGTGCATTAACCCACATCGCCACACCAGAACTCCCTGGCACATAGTAGGCACTCAATATTTGCCAAAGAAAGAAATAAGGGAATGAATATATTCTCCACATTCCCAAAATCTTACTAAATGAAATATTTAGCAAAAGAATGTTAAGAATTCTAAACTTTTTGATAATGACAGTTTTGCCATCTGACTGACCAGTGTTTTTATTGTTCTATTATATCACTTCAAATAGGATTTCTATGTTATCTGTATCATGTTCCATAGAAAAGTGCTTTGCTTTTTTTTTTTTTTCTTCTTTCATTATATGCTTTCTCTGAGGAGTGCTGTGGCTGTGTACAAAAAAAAATATTGGACTGAGACCCACAAGGTTGGCAGTTCGAGCCCACTAACAGCTCCGTGGGAGACAGATGAGGCTTTCTGCTCCCGCAAAGATTTACAGCCTAGGAAACCTTATACAGGGTTGCTATGAGTCAGAACAAGCTCGATGGCACTTAACAACAGAACTCATTTGAGTGTGACACAATTAATGACAATTACTCTTTTTTTTTAAATGTTTTATTGTGAATTATGTGATAGTTTACATGGGAGAATATTAGCTTTACATTCATCCTATTGTATATCGTATATCATTACATTGCCATAGTTACAATCCCCTCCATGCATCATCAACCAACCAAAGGGTATACCCTGCCCAACTGCCCCCTGGTTGTCAACACACAGCCCCTCTCCCTCTAGGGTCTAGAGTTCCAAGACTCTCCATCTCTCCAAGTCATCATCTCTGCCTCCGCTGTCTGGCATAACTGTTTCTATGGTTAAGGTCACGAACTCCGCTCTCCTCCTTTGATGGCCCCAGGGACCTCCGCTCCTGGACTGCAAAGTCAGTCACTCCCCTCCTTTTGCTACAAAACATCTACCTTTACATTTCCAACCCTCACAGTCAGTCCTGATAGTAATTATTCACTATTGTACCACATGAATGCTATCCCCATCTCCTTTTAACAGTCCCGCCCAGATAGATTGCATACTAGTCAGTGGAGATTTTACCTTTCTCCACTCCCTATGGATCTAGGCTCCTTCTTGAAAACTTGTAAGCCAGTCACTTCTTGCCTTTGTAGACCCCCAATTTTGGGGAGCCGATGTCCAAGTTGCCCATCCCTGTCTACCCTGTGTATTGATGGGGTGGGAATGATCCTCGCTGTAAAGATTTGTTCCGTCTTTTGAGCTACTGCATACATAGATGTAGATCAAGTTCAGCAAATTGTATCAAATTACTCTTTTTTTCCTCTTCTTTCTTCTTCTAGTTGAGCTCTGATCATCCTGCCATTGAAGCCAGGTCAAGTGGGTATTATCTGCAAGCATGGGTGTTCTTGTGTGTGTGCCCTCTCTTCTTATCAGCTGGATGCTTCACTCTCTACTCTAGTCCTCTGTGGCTATGTCACTGACTTTGGGTCCAGGAGTCCCCAGGTTTTGCCATACTGTTGGCTAACCAGGTCTCCACCCGGGTTCACAGGAGTCTATTGAATGTGGTAAGACTTAGCTCGCAGCTTCCTTGCTGTTTTTCCTTCACTTCCACTTATCAGTGACCAACATGGTCACCAGTCAGAGTACATTCTGCCTGTGTATTCCCATTGAGTCTTGGTCTTGGAAGGAAGTTTGCCTTGAGGGGACCTGACCACTTGCCTTGATATCTCCTGGGTGAGCAGCTTGCTTGTTCTTGTAGTAGTCAGTCGGGCTGTCATTATTGTTTTCTATTTTTCCTGCTGGTCTTTCTTTCAAGAAGTATCTTCTGTTCTTATAGCCACTCCAGGCTGGTCTGCTTGTCCTTTCAAGTGGAAATTTCCCACATCAGAAGATTTTGGATGGGGTTCAGGATTCCACATATGGTCTTATGTAATGCAGAGGCTCCATAGGAAGCCTTCATCATTGGGCACATTGTAACCCTATTTTAGATATTCCAACCAGTTATAGGCAAAAGATGGACTTACAAGCTTTCAATGGTGATATTTCTGGCTTTTCCTTTCTCTCCCCTTCAAGTGTCTATTTTATAATGGCATGCAAGGGAAACCAAGATTCAAAAGACAGCCAAGCATCTTAACATTATTTCCCCTGTTTTGCTCATTCCAACCATGCCTCAATCCCTGTATCCCTGATCCCTGTTGTTCCAAGTTTGTGCATACATCATTATTTACCTCTGTCCCACTTAGCCCATGCAAACCTGCCTAATTGTTCTCCTATCAACCTTGTTCTTCCATTCCCCTCCCCCTTCTTATGTATTGCCCCTCTCCCCAGCATCCAAACTAGCCTGTGTCTATTTCCTACCCTGTGCTCCACCTTCCCCTTCCTCCCCTTACCCCACTCCCCTCATCTTGGTAACCAGATAAGAATCCCCACCCCCTTTTAGTATAGGTTTTTTTTTCTTAGTCTTTTACAATAGTGGTCCTATGCAGTATTTCTCCTTTTGTGACTGACTAATTTCACTCACCATAAGTGTAGTGGTTATGAATCGGGCTGCGAATCGCAATGTCAGCAGTTTGAAAACTACCAGTTGCTCCGCAGGAGAAAGAGGAGGATTTCTGCTCCCGTAAAGATTTACAGCCTCGGAAACCCTGTTCAGGTCACTATGGGTCGGAACCGACTCGACAGCACTTAACAACAACAATGTCCTCAAGGTTCATCTATGTATTGTGGTAGCTTACAACTTCCGCATTGTTCTTCAAGGTAGCATAATATTCCATTGTGTGTATGTACCACAGTTTGTTTATCCATTCTTCAGTTGATAGGCACTTAGGCTGTCTCCATATTTTTGCTACTGTAAATAGTGCTGCTATGAACATTGGTGTGCATATATCTATTCATGTTATGGCTCATATTTCTTGCGGGTAAATACCAAGTAGAAGAATTGCTGGATCATAAGGTATTTCTATTTCCAACCTTCTGAGGAAGCGCCATATTGCTTTCCAGAGTGGTTGGACCATTTTGCAGTCCCACCAGCAATGAAGGAGCATCCCAGTCTCTCCACATCTGCGCCAGTATTTATTGTCCTCTGCTTTTTTGATCTTTGCTGTTATTCCTGGTATGAGATGATATCTCATTGTTGTTTTGATTTGCATCTCTCTAATGGCTAGTGATCATGAACATTTCTTCATATGTTTGTTGGCTGCCTGGATTTCCTCCTTGGTGAAGGGTCTGTTCATGTCCTGTGCCCATTTTTTAATTGGGTTATTTGTCTTTTTCTTGTAGCGGTGTTGTAGTTTCCTATATATTTTAGAAATAAGTCCTTTGTCTGATGTGTCATTGCAAAAGATTTTTTCCCATTCTGTGGGTTCCCTTTTAACTCTTCTGGTGAAATCTTTTGATGCACATAAGTTTTTAATTTTTAGTATGTCCCAACCATCTATTTTGTCTACTTTTGTTTTGTAGTTTTCAAAATGTTTGGTAGTCTGTGAATTCCCTGATTTAGAGCCCTCACATTTGTCACTATTTTTTCATTGATGGGCTTTGTAATTCTGGGATTCACATTTAGGTTTTTAATCCATACTGAGTTGGTTTTTGTATAAGGCATGAGGTAAATGTCTTGTTTCAATCTTTTGCATATCGCTTTCCAATTCTGCCAGCACCATCTGTTGAAGAGACTATCCCCTCCCCATGTGATATATTTAGGCACTTTGTAGAAAATCAGTTGTATGTATGTGGATGGGTTAATTTCTGGATTCTCAATTCTGTTCTGTTGATCAATGTATCTTTCATTATACCAGTACCAGGCTGTTTTTATCACTGTAGTCATGTAGTAAATTTTGAAGTCGGGTAGTGAGAGATTTCCAACCTTATTCTTCTTCTTAAGCAGTGCTCTGCTTATCCTGGGTCTCTTTCCTTTCCATATAAAGTTTGTAATTGTTTTTTTCCATCTCTTTGAAGAAGGTCATTGGAATCTGGATTGGGATTGCATTATATATGTAAATTGCTGTAGGCAGTATTGACATGTTCACAATGTTAATTCTTCCTATCCAGGAGCATGGTACATTCTTCCATTTTTGTAGGTGTCTTTTGGTTTCTTGTAATAGCGTTTTGTAGTTTTCTTTGTATAGATCCTTTGTTTCTCTGGTAACATTTATTCCAGATATTTCATCCTTTGGGTGGCTATTTTAAATGGTATTGCTTTCCTAATGTCCTTTTCAGTGCTGTCATTATTGCTATAGAGGAATCCAACTGATTTTTGTATGTTGATCTTATACTCTGCCACTTTGCTGAATCTTCCAATGAGGTCTAGTAGCATTTTTACTGAGGCTTTGGGGTTTTCTATGTATAGGATCTTATTGTCTGCAAATAGAGAGCGTTTTACTTCCTCTTTACCAATTTGGATGCCTTTAATTTCCCTGTCTTGCCGTATAGCTCTTGCTAAGACTTCCAGCACAAGATTGAATGACAATTACACTTCTTGCAATATTTTTAAAGTAGTAGGTATTCTGAGATTCTGTTTGCTATAATGTTGACTTTCACTAAAAGCCAAAAAGTTTTATTAGGTGAGTATCATATCATTCTAGATTAATGAGAATACTGTATTTTATGATTACTTAATAAATGTTAGGAGTCCTGCTGATGTGGTGCTGCAGGATAATGTGCTGGACTGCAAAGTCAGTCTGAACCACAAGGTCGGAGGTTCAGACCCAACAGCCACTCCTCAGAAAACCTATACAGGGTCACTGAGTCAGAATGGACTAGATAGCACTTAACCGACCTTATGATTCAAACCAACCTTGCAGTCCAGTGCTTTATCCCATAGCACCACACCAGGACTATTGTATGTTGGAATGTTGGTGGTGTTGGTGGTGCTATATAACAGATTGTTGTTGTTATTGCTAAGTGCCATGGAGTCCGTTCCAACTTATAGTGACCTTATATAGGGTTTTTGAGGAGCAGCTGGTGAGCTTGAACCGCTGACCTTGCATTAACCCACAGAGCCACACAAGAACTCCAAAAAAATGATATTAAGTGAGAAATGTGCAGAATTAAACTAGTGTTCCAGTTATCTATGGCTAAGTCCAAATCACACTAAAACCTTGAAGCTTTGTGCGTGTGTTAAGTGCTGTTGAGTCGGATCTGACTCATAGCGACCCTGTATAGGGTTTCTGAAGAGCGGCTGGTAGCTTTGGAATACCAGCCTTGTGGTTAGCAGTCCAGTGCTGATCCTACAGCGCCACACCAGGATTCCAGGGGCTTAGAATACATGATGTCTTATTTCTTATGATCCTGTAGGTTGATTATATAGTTATAATGTCAATCTCATATAGACTTGCTCATGTGGCTGCATTTAACTGGCAGATGGGCTGCGGGCAGGGTTCAGTTGTGACAGCTGGGTTGGCTGAGTGCCTCTCTCCATATAAGTTTTTCATTACAGACTTCTTCATATGTCTGTTAATTTCAAAGCAATTTCTATGAGGGTGATGGTGGAAATCATAGGACCTCTTAAATGTAGGCTCTGGTTGTCAAACAAATACACTTCCACCATGTTCTATTGGCTAAAGGAAGTTTTTTCATCAGCAGAATCACATTGCCAAAGGGCAGGGAGCCCATGAAATCAGGATTCACGGAAGGCCATTATGAAATTTGAAATTTACCAGAGATTTCTTCCTGGCTACGATGATTTATATCTACCATAAAAGCAAACTATACTTACTCATACCCAAGACCCCAAATTTCATCTAATCACCAAAATCCAGGATCTTATTTAAATAATTAAGCCCAGATGCAGATAAGGTTCCATGGATTTGATTCTGTAGGTATACCATCTGTTGATTCACAGACCTATGAACTAAAAAGACAACTTATAAGTCTGCCTTATTGCCCTCCCCGCAACATTTAACAATGAAACTTAGACAGGAGAGCAGCAAAAAAATTTCCTGTTATATAAGGCAGAGACTAAGAGAAGTGAGGAGAGGAAGGTAATTGGACTAGAAGGTACACAGCATATATTGTACCATAGAATTCTAAAATCCAGCTTAGTACATAATACCAGTTGCCTTGAACCCAGAGGCAGGGATTTCCCTTCATAAGAGCACAGTTCAGTTCTGCTCCTTTTTCTATTCAGTTTCTCCAACTATTGCTCTTCACTGAGCTCTCCTTTCTTTTCCTTAAACAGTGGTTACTGTTTGTAACAGAATTAATTACTTTCTCAGCCTGCCTCCTGCCCAAATAATGTTGGGAGCCCAGAAGACTCTTCTCATTTGGAACAGTCTTTACTCCTTTTAATCCAAGTTGATTCCATTTTTTTTTAAAAACTTTGTAGGTTTTCTGTGTATCTGATTGGAATTTATTTCAAGTCCTAAAAACTACAGTTGTAATTCTTTTTGAGACATGTATTTTTATATGTTGAGTTTTATTTGAGGCTCTTCAGATTCTTAAGACATCTTATTTGTCTATCTAAAGGCGTCTCCTAGTCATAGCATTGAATTTTTCAAAGTTTCCTTAAAATGCCTGTAGGCATTTCTTATATTGAGACTCTTTCCCTGGGTGGAAAAATTGTCCTGGGCACTCATTTTTGTTAGTTGAAGTTGAGTTGCTTTTAACTGTGCAGAGTAGTAGTACTGATCCATAGGATTTTGACGAAGATGACCTTTCAGAAGCAGATTGTCAAGGCTTCTTCTTAGGACCTCTGGATGGGTTCAAACCACCAATCTTTCACCTAGTAGTCTAGTGCTTGACTGTGTGTACTGCAAGTGACTAATATTGTTTTTGTTACATGTCATCGAGTCAATCTTGACTCACAGCAACTACGTATAGAGTTCCCGAGGAGCTACTGGTGGTTTAAACTTCCAATGTTGTGATTAGCAGTCCAGTGCTTATTGTACAGCGCCACACCAGCACTCCAGGGACTCATATTGTTGTTGTTGTTGTTAGGTACCACTGAGTCAGCACCTACTCACAGAAACCCTATCACAGCAGAACAAAACACTGCCCAGTCCCACATAAACCTCTCATCTGTTGCTAAGCATGAGCCCATTGCTGCCACCACTGTGCTAATCAATCTAGTTGGGGGGTTTCTCTCTTTTTTTTTTGTTTGACCCTCCACTTTACCAAACATGATATCCCTCACCACAACTGGTCCCTGATAACAGGCGCAAAGTACGAGAGACGAAGTCTGACCATCCTGGCTTCCAAGGAACATTCTGGCTGTATTTCTTCCAACACAGATCTGTTTGTTCTTTTAGTGGTACATGATCCTTTTAATATTCTTCTCCAACACCATAACTCAAATGAACCAATTCTTCTACAGTATCCCTTACTCACTGAGGTTATTGAAAATACCATGGCTTGGATCAGGCACACCTTAGTCCTCAAACTGACATTTTTGCTCTTCAGCATTTTCAAAAGGTCTTGTGCAGCAGATTTGCCTGATGCAATACATTGTTTGATTTCTTGACTGCTGCTTCCCTGAATGTTGATGGTGGATCCGAGCAAAATGAAGTCTTTGACAACTTCAATCTTCTCTCCATTTATATGGATGTTGTTTATTGGTCCAGTGGTGAAGATTTTTATTTTCCTTACACTGAGATGCAATCCATACCAAAGACTGATATTTGATCTTCATCAGTCTTTTGTATGGATGTTTCCTCTTGGCTTTCAGCAAGCAAGGTTGCATAATCTGCATATCGCATGTTGTTAATAAGTCTTTCTCCAATCCTGATGACATATTCTTTTTCATATAATCCAGTTTCTCAGATTATTTACTCAGCATATGGATGGAAAAAGTGTGGTGAAAGAATACAACCTTAGCGCACACCATTCCTATTTTTAAACCGTTCAGTGTTCCCTTGTTCTGTTTGAACAACTACCTCTGGTCTATGTACAAGTTCTTCATGAACACAAGTCAGCCAAGATCCATCTAACATCAGCAACGATATCCCTCATTCCATGTTCTCTTCTGAATCCAGCTTGAACCTCTGGCAATTCTTTGCCAATGTATGGTTGTAGCCATTTTTGTATTTTCTTCAGAAACATTTTACTTACATGCGATATTAATGATATTGTCCGATGATTTCTGTATTCTGTTGGGTCACCTCTTTTTGGAATGGGCACAAATATGGATCTCCTCCAACCAGTTAGCTAGGTAGTTGTATTCCAGATTTCTTGGCATAGATGAGTACCTCCAGTGCTGCATGGGTTTGTTGAAAGATTTTAATTTGTATTCCATCAATTCCTGGTGGCTTGTTCTTTGCCAATGCCTTCAATGTACCTTCAATGCAATGGACTTCTTCCTTCAGTATCATTGGTTCTTGGTGACTTTGGAAAGAAAAGTTATATTAAGTAAATTCAAGGCACCACAGCTACTCTATGCACAACAGAACAAAACACTGCTCAGTCCTGCACCATCCTCACAATCATTGCTACTCCTAAACCCAGCACTGCTACTGCTGTGCCAATCCATCTCCTGGGAGATCTTCCTGTTTTTCGCAGACCCTCCACTTACTAAGCTTGATATCCTTCTCTAGGTACTGGTGCCTCATGAAAATATGTCTGAAATATGATAGACGAAGTCTCGTCTGCTAAGGAGCACTCTGGCTGCACTTCTTCCAACACAGATTTGTTTGTTCTTCTGGCAGTCCATGGTACTTTCAATATTCTTTTCCAACACCATATCTCAAACACATCAATTCTTATATGGCCTTTCTTATTCATTGTCCAAGTTTCACATGCATCTGAGGCTACCGAAAAACCATGCCTTGGGTCAGGCACACCTTAGTCCTCAAACTGACATCTTTGCTCTTGAAAACTATAAAGAGGTCTTTTGCAGCAGATTTGTCTAGTGTTAACATGTCGCTTGATTTCTTGACTGCTACTTCTATGAGTGTTGATAGTGGATTTAAGTAAATTGAAGTCTTTGACAACTTTAATATTTTCTCCATTAATCATGATACAATGTATTCGTTAGGTGGTAAGGATTTTTGTTTTCTTTACATTAAGGTGTAACCCATATTGAAGTTGTGTTTGATCTTCATCAGTACGTATGTTAAATCCTCCTTGCTTTCAGCAAACCAAGATTGTAGCATCTGCATATCGAAGGTTGTTAGTGAGTCTTCCTTTAATCCTGATGTGATTCCTTCAATCCTTCATGTGATTCAGCTTCTCAGATTATTTGCTCAGCATACAGATTGAATAAATTGGGTGAAAGAATAAAATACTGGTTCATATGTTTCCTGATTTTAAACAGTTCAGTGTCCTTTGTTCTGTTTCCTTGTCCCCTTGAACTTCTTGGTGAAGGTTTATAAGCACAATTAAATGTTCTGGCATATTCATTCTTTGCAATGTTATCCATAGTTTGTCATGATCCATACAGTCAAAAGCTTTTGCATAGTCAAAAAAGCACAGGTAAACATCTTTCTGATATTCTCTGCTTTCAACCAAGACCCAGCTGACATCAGCAATGATATCCCTTGTTCCACACCCTTATCTGATTTTGGCTTTAACCTCTGGCAGTTCTCTGTCAAAGTACTATTGCAGTCATTTTTAAATTTTCTCTAGAAAAATTCTACTTGACTATGTATTAATAATATTGTTCAGTGATTTCCATATTCTGTTGGGCTACCTCTCTCTGAAATGGGCACATGGACCTTTTCCAATCAGTTGGCCAAGTAGCAGTCCTCCAAATTTCATGGCATAGATGAATGTGTGCCTCCAATACTGCATCAGTCTGTTGAAAGATTTCAATTTGTATTCTATCAAGTCCTGGAGCTTTGTTCTTTGTCGGTGCTTTCAATGCACCTTGAACTTTTTCATTCAGTGCCATTGGCTCTTGAAATACTACCTCTTGAAATGGTTAAACATCGCTCATTTATCTTTTGTTACAGTGACTGTGCATTCCTTCTATCTTCTTTTGCTGCTTACTGCATCATTCAATATTTTGCTCATGAAATTCTTAAATATTGCAAGTTGAGGCTTGAATTTTTTTCTTTAAATTTTTCCACTTAAGAAATGCTGAGCATGTTCTACACACATACTCCAGGTATTTGCACATTTCATTGTAATACTTGACTTTGTCTTCTCAAGCTGACCTTTGAAATTTTCTTTTCAGCTATTTTACCTCCTCATTTCTTGCATTTGCTTTAGCATCTCTACACTGGGGAGCAAGTTTCAGAGTCTCTTCTGAAAACGATTTTGGTCTTTTCCTTCTTCCTTGTCTTTTTATTGACCTCTTGCTTTCTTTCTGTATGATGATCTTGATGTCATCCCACAACTCTTCCAGTCTTCTGTCTTTAGTGTCTAATACATTACATCTGTTCTTGAGATGATCTCTAAATGCAGGCATGATATGTTTAGAGTAATATTTTGGCTCTTGTTTACTTGTTTTATTTTCTTCAGCTCCAGTCTGAACTTGCATATGAGCAATTGATGGTCTGTTCCACAGTCTGCTCCTGGCCTTGTTTTGGCTGATAATATGGAGCTTTTCCACTGTCACTTCCCACAGATGTAGTCAATTTGATTACTGTGTATTCTATCTGGTGAGCTCAATGTGTATAGTTCTCTTTTTTGCTATTTAAGAATGTTATTTGTAATGAATAAGTCATTGGTCTTACACAATTCTATTGTAAGATCTTCATCTTTTCTATCACCAAGGTCATTTCCAACCACTGATCCTTCCTTTTTATTTCCAACCTTTGCATTCCAATCACCAGTATTATCAATACAGCTTGATTGCATTTTTGATCAATTTCAGACTGAAAAAGTTGGGAGAATTCCATTTCATCATTGCTGGCTTTAGTGGTTGGTGTGTAAATTTGAATAATAGTGGTATTAACTGGTCTTCCTTGTAGTCATATGAATATTATCTTATCACAAAAAGCGTTATATTTCAAGACAGCTCTTGAAATGTTCTTTTTTTGTGTAGTGTAAAGATTTCTTGGAGTCCTTGTGTGGTGATATGGGATAAAGCTCTGGACTGCAAGGTCAGTTTGAACCACAAGGTCAGCAGTTCAAACTCACCAGCCAATCCTTGAAAATCCTATGCAGGGTCACTATGAGTTGGAACTGACTAGATGGGATTTAACAACAACAACAAAGATTTATTTTATAAAATAGGAGTTTGGGCTGGATGGGTACTGGCAGTAGAATCCTGACCTCTTTTGCCCCCATCCCTCTGGCAATAAATTGTTTCTATAGATCAGAGTCCCTTCTCAGGGAGGGTCACGGCTGTTTTTCAGGAGAAAGATGAGGCTTTCTGCTCCTGTAAAGATTTACAGCCTCGGAAACCCTGTACAGGGTTGCTGTAAGTTGGAACCGACTCCACAGCACATAACAACAACAATTCTGATGTATGTATATGCATACACAGTATGATAACCATAAGTCAATACAAATTGTTAAAAATCTCATTTGGTTAAAAAGATTCCACAGAAGTAAACAGCAGAGATCATTCCCATTTTACAGATGAAAGAAAAAAGTTAAATTGCCCTGGTTCACTCAGCCACTCAGTAAAAGGCCCTGTGTAAAAACCAATTTTCTAAGCATAACTAACAATTCCCTTTTTCATTATATAAAACAGGATATCAGTTTTGCTAAAGGTAATAGAGAAATTGCTGCAATCATACATTGATAGAGAACTTCTAGAGGTTCAAGCCAGATTCAGAAGAGGCCTTAGAATGAGAGATATCATTGCTGATGGCTGATGGATCTTGGCTGAAAGCAGAGAATATCAGAAAGATGTTTACCTGTGCTTTACTGACTACGCAAAGGCTTTTGATTGTGTGGATCATGACAAGCTATGGACAACATTACGAAGTATGAGTTTCCAGAACACTTAATTGTACTCATGAGGAATCTGTACCTGGACAAAGAAACAGTTGTTCAAACAGAACATGGGAACACTGAATGTTTTAAAATTAAGAAAGGTGTGCGACAGTTTTGTATTCTTTTACCATACTTATTCAACCTGTGTGCTGAGCCAATAATCCGAGAAGCTGGGTTCTATGAAGAAAAACGTGTCATCAGGATTGGAGGAAGACTCATTAACAACCTGCAATATGCAGATGATACAACCTTGCTTGCTGAAAGTGAAGAGGACTTAAAACATTTACTGATGAAGATCAAAGAGCACAGCCTTCGATATGGATTACATCTCAATGTCAAGAAAACAAAAATCCTCACCACTGGACCAATAAACAACCTTCTTATTAACAGAGAAAAGATTAAAGTTGTCAAGGACTTTATCCTTCTTGGATCAATTATCAACACTCATGGCAGCAGCAGTCAAGAGATCAGATGACGTATTACATTAGGCAAATCTGCTGCACAGGAACTTTTTAAAGTGTTGAAGAGCAATGTTAGCTTGATGCCTGACGCAAGCCATGGTTTTTTCAATAATCTCATATGCATGCAAAAACTGGACAGTGAATAAGGAAGACCGTAGAAGACTTGATGCCTTTCAATTATGGTTTGGAGTAGAATACTGAAAGTGCCATGGACTGCCAAAAGAACCAGTAGATCTGTTTTGAAAGAAGTGCAGCCAGAGTGCTACTTAGAGGCCAAGATGGCAAACCTCATCTCTCATACTTTGGACATACTGTAAGGAGGGAACAGTCACTGGAGAAGGATATCATGCTTGGTAAGATGGAGGGTCGGAGAAAAAAAGGAAGACCCCCAATGAGCTGGATTGGCCAGGTGGCAGCATCGATGGACTCAAGAGTGGCAACAGTAGTGAGGTTGGCCCAGGATCGGACATTGTTTCGTTCTGCTGTGCATAAGGTCGCTATGAGTCGGTGTCAACTCGATGGCACTTAACAACAACAACGAGTCAGAACTGCACTTGACAACATTTTACTTTTTCATATTAAGAAAATTTAATTTTGCTTTATTATTTCCAGTCATACAATTAGAATTGTTTCCAAATTAAGTGTTCTTACATAGAATCCTGGAATCCTGGTGTGACTCTGTAGGATAAAGCACTGGGCTGCAAGGTCAGTTTGAACCATAAGGTCAGTGGTTTGAACTCGCAAGCTACTCCTTGGAAACCCTATACAGGGTTGCTATGAGTTGGAACCAGTTAAATGGCACTTAACGACAACAACAACATAGAGTAACATAGGATAGATCAGTTTAAGTCATTTTATTCTCAGAATAATTAGCAACATCTTGGGAAGACAGGTCAGGAAAATGCAGTATTAGTTGATGTGACAGAATGTAGATTTATACACTTTTTTTTTTTTTTTTTCTTAACTAGAAGGGCAAATGTATCTTCAAAGAATAAGAATACATTAATTTTTTTTTTCTTTTAGTCCTTGAAATAAACACACATGAACACACACACTCACTTCACAGAGAATCCTGGTTGAAACCACAGAAGCAGTTGGTGCTAAAAAATGCAATTTATAATGAGAAACTTCATTTTCCTGTGGTTTCAAACATGACTTGAGTAAGAATATGACTATTAATTAACCTTTTAGAAACTGGTATTCCCAGCACTTCCTCTTATGACATATAGAACCACATTCCAGTTTCATTTTCTGTACTGCTAGGCTTTTAAGTCCAACTTGAAAGACCATCTGGACCCTTAAATCCATCATCCCAGTTTATTTAACCAGTTCTTTATTTTTGAATGATTTAGAATTTATGCAGAATTTTACTCATTTGTCATATATATTGGATACCTTCTGTTGCTTGGTATTGTTAAGTGCCATCAAGTCGGTTTTGACACATAATGACATTGTTTGGGGTTGATGAGGAGCTATGGGTGGGTTTGAACTGCTGAACTTGCAATTAGTGGTCCAGTGTTTATGCTACAATGCCCCCTCAGGACTCCAGTCATTGTTGTTGTTGTTAAGTGTTGTTGAGTCATTTCCAACTCATAGCTACTCTACAGGGTTTCTGAGGAATGGTTGGTGAGTTTGGACCTATGACCTTTTGGTTCAGATTGATCTTGATGTCCAGTACTTATTCTACAGCACCACACTAGGGACTCCAAGGTATTGTTCTAGGGTATACAAAATCACTGACCTCATTATAACAGAGTAAATAGATAATGCTTATTTTAAAAAGAATATAGATCAGATGGTGATAAATGTTACATAGAGAAATAAAACAGATACTGGGAAATAGGAGATGGATAGAGTGGCACGATGCTGTTTTATATGGACTAACTGGGGCAGGTTTCCTTGAAATTTGAAAAGAAATGTGGACAAAGTGGACAATGCCCTGAAAAAGATTCAGTCTTAGAATAGTAAGGAAACCTGTGTCTCCTGAATAAAGACGACTGGGATGAGCTGGAGTGAGACAGACTATATGGGGCCTTGGAGACCAATGTAGGGATTTTGTTTTTCTTCCAAGATAAGAATCCCTTGGAGTCCTTAGAGACTTTTGAGTCCAAGAGTGACTTGATAGGATTTATGTTTTTTAAGATGACAATGGCTACTGTGTTAAAATAGGGCTATAAGTAAAAAAATAAAAAAACAGTAAGTGTAGAAAGAAAAGATCAGAATCCAGATATATTGTGAAGGTAGATCTAACACAATTTGCTAACAGATTGGATTGCTAACCATAAGGTCAGGGTTCAAACTTACCAGTTGCACCTTGGAAACCCTATATAGGGTCGCTACTTCTTGAAATGTTGAAAATAACAAGTGCTGGTGAGGAAATTGGAACCTTCATCCATTGCCAGTGGAATTATAAAATTGTGCTACTGCTATGGAAAAAAGTGAAACAAATAAATACCATGTGCTGTTTGAACTGCAAAGTTGGCGGTTTAAGCTCACCAACTGCTCCTTGAAAACTTTATACAGGGTTGCTATGGGTCGGAACTGACTTGATGGCACTTCACAACAACAACAATGCAGCAATTCTACTCCTACATACAAGGGGCTTCAAAATTTGTGGGAAAATACCATTATCTATTATTTCCATTTTTCCATGAACTTTTTGAAGCCTGCCCTATATTCAAGAGACGTGAAAGTGGGGACTCAAACAGATACATGTACAACTATTTTCATTGCGGCATTACTCACAAAAGCCAAAAGGTGGAGACAACCAAAGTGTCTATCAGCAGATGAATGGATACATGAAACATGACACAAATATACAATGATATACAGTGAAATTTTATTATGCCATAAAGAGAAGTCAAGTTCTGATATAATCTATGGCATGGATGAACCTTGAAAGCATTGAGTAAAATAAACCAGGTACAAAAGAATAAATATTGTTATGATCCCACTTGCATGAAATCCTTAGAAAAGGCAAAACATAGAAATACCATATGATCCAGAAATTCCTCTACTTGGTATCCTAGAGAACTAAAAACCACAACACAAACACATATATTTGTGCACCTACCTGTTCATCATAACACTATGCACAATAGCAAAAAGATGGAAACAACCTAAATACCCATCAGTGGAAGAATGGATAAACAAACTTTGGTATGTATACACAATGGCATATTACACATTAAAGATAGTGATGAATCTGTGAAACATTTCATAGCATGAATGAACCTGGAGGACACTAGACTGAGTGAAATTAGTCACAAAAGGACAAATATTATATTAAACTATTATTGTACAAATTCAAGAAAAGGCTTTCACACTAATAGAAGCATTCTTTGATAGTCACCAGGGGTGTAATTCACTGGCTATAGGGTAGACATACTAACTTTGGTGAGCGGGAAGTCAATAGACAATAAGAGGAAGGTTGGTAAAAGTGCTGATGAATGCAGAAAACATGGGGCGGAGTGTGAGGGTTAAAGGCAACAGAAATAAATTCTGTTACTTACACAGTCCTGCAATAACAGTGATCTACAGGTGGATGTATGGCTAGACACTCAAACTGAACAGGTATAGGAGGGAGAGAGGGAATCCACTCACAAATATGTAAGGGTTTCACAGAGGATATTTGTGCATGGGTATTTGCTTTTGCTGCACATATCCATGAATGTAGTGGAGCATTGTTGTTAATTGTCATTGAGTCAGTTCCCACTAATAGTGGACTCTGAATAGGGTTTCTGAGGAATGACTGGTGAGTTTGCACAACTGACCTAGCAGTTCAAACCAACCTTGCCACCCATTGTTTATCCTATAGCATCACGTCAGGACTCCTAGTGGGGTACACAGGGCCCAAAACTGTGAAAACTTCTTAGACATTTCCATACACCTTGAGGGAATGAGTTGCTGAGCCTGGGAACTGGGGGCCATAGTCTCAGGAGACACCATGGTCAATTGGCATAACATAGGCCACAAAGACATCTACTATACCTTACTTTCGTGAGTTGTGAATGGAATGTTAAAAGTGCAGGAGCAGCCATCTAAGGTGCAATTATTTTTCTCTCCCTGTGAAGAGGAAAAAAGAGTGATGAAAATTCTTTGTTTTTATTAAGTGCTGTCAAGTTGGTTCGGATTCATAGGGTTTCTGAGGCTTTAAATTTTGGCGCTTAATTTGTGGTTCACCGTTACAATGCTTATCATAATGGACCTGGTTCTACTTCTGTAAACTTTACTTATAATATGCTGCCATTGAAAAGTATAGACAGTTTTATTATGCTTTTTTTTCTTTCTTAATTTTTCTTTATGTAGCACTGGTTTACGGAGCCATGGTGGCATAGTGGGTTACGAGTTTTACAAGTAAAAGCTAAAGATTTACAGCCTCGGAAACCTTTGACAGGGTCTCTGAGTGGGAATCGACTCAACCGCAGACATAACAACAAAAACAATGTAGCAATGGGGGGCCCAAAATAAAGATTAAAGGTACTCTTTCATCACAGCACGGAAGAAAATACAAGGGACGTCAAAAATGGTTCCCTTACGTCATTTCTGCGCGCCCCACCTCAGGGCCAATGGCTTGGCGTGCAGCTTCATTGCTCAAAGGACTTGAGAGCGTTAAGCACACTAGAGGCTGAACGCACACTTAGGCGCGCCGCCGCGAACCTTTCCCGTCGCCCCGCCCCTGAGAGCTCGCGGGGGCAGGGCGCGGTACTACGCACGCGCAGCATCCCATTCACCATTCTAGTTGTTCCCAATGGCGCGGTTTAGATCTGTACTGCCTTGAAGGCGGGGCTGGCTCTAAGCCAGAGCCAATGGTACCCAGGGTGAGGGTTGAGGGGTGGGGTGAAAGGTGAGTGCTAAACCGTGGTGCAGGTTTCTTCCAGCGCGTGTCTGGGCTGTTTGGTCGTCATGGAGGCAGTCTTGACGGAGGAACTTGATGATGAGGAGCAGCTGTTGAGAAGGCATCGCAAAGAGAAGAAGGAGTTACAAGGTGAAGGGGAAGTGGGAACCTAAAAGTTGCCCCGACTCAAGGAAGGGCGCGAGACAGTCGGTTTTGGGAAAATTTTAAGGGCGACTGGTCTGGATCATCCTTAGATATCCCCTAAAAAGCACGTGCCTTTTTTTCCGCCTCCCCTTCCTTGCTGTTTCCTAGTTTCCAGGCCTTCAGAGGCTCCCTCCTGAGGCCCACCTCATCCCTCTACCCGTCTCTCCCCCTACCTCCGACCCGCCTGACAGGACCATCTGGGACCTTGACCTTTGTCCTCTCCGCTTCCCCGCGCCCTTTCCAGCCTTAGTTACCATCGTCCGGTCCTAAGGGGTGTATTTTGAAATGTCATACTTCAGTTTGGGGGTCTCAGAAGAGATCCATGAAAGATTTAAAGCTTGCTACAATCACTTTTTCTTATTTTTCTTTACCCACCAAACGACCCAAACGAACTCACTGTATATTAATGAGTTTTTCTGTGTGCCATAGCTTTATCTGGATCCTTCTATCTAATGAGTCTAATGAAATGTTCCTTATTTCCTTAAAGTTTTTTCCTTTTATAAACCTTTCTCCCCTTGCTATTTCTTTATTGTTTCTGTTACTAAAACTCTCTTTATTCTGGGTCTCTGACTTGATTTTGGTGACTTTCCAGCTAAAATTCAGGGTTTGAAGAGTGCTGTTCCCAAGAATGACAAAAAGAGGAGGAAGCAACTCATAGAAGATGTTGCTAAGTTGGAAGCAGAAATGGAGCAGAAGCAGAAAGAGGAGCTGGAGCAGTTGAAGCTGACAAATAAGGAGAATAAAGTATGTGAAATAATGTTTGTGTCTGTGTTTGCCTACAGCATTTGAAAACAATTAGTCACTTCTGCGAAACTGTTTGCTATATGACTTCATAAAATTGGTAGGGAATGTACAGTTCTTAACCTAATTACTTGTCCAAGAGATGAATATAGTGGTATAATGGTAAAGTGGACCAGAGGAAGTATCACCAAATAAGTTGTAAGACCAGACTTGTAGTCTCAGAATTGTCACTGAACAGATTTGTAATTCTGGGCAGTTACTTAACTTTCCTGAGCACAAAAATGCTCCCACAGATATTGATAGTACAAATATTGATGCAGATTCTTGGATGTATCAAATGGGAAGCAAATGTAAAATCATTTTTAAATTATAAATGCACTTTATGGACAGTTGTAATGTTTCTTGGGTAAATTGGGGCATACTGATTTTCATTATTTATCTAATATTTATGTTTATAGCCAATGTGCATTCTGTGCTAAGCACTTTACCGTGTTGCATGTCCTATCTCATTTAATCCTTGATACCATCTTATTTTAAGACATTCTTTATGAGGTAAGTATAGATAGTCTCATTTTTTTAAATCTAGAAATAGATTTAGATAAAGAAGTTTATGCTAAAGTTAAAACTGCTAAGTGCAAGTTTTATTTATTTGGCTTGTTGCTTTGTCGTAGGGAAATGAAATAAAATGAATCTGTACTTAAAAAAAAATCTCCTTAGTAGACATATAGGAGTCCTGATATGGCTCTGTAGGGTAAACACTGGACTGCTAACCCTAAGATCTGCAGTTCAAACCCACCAGCTACTCCTTGGAAACCCTATACAGCATTGCTATAAGTCAGAACCAACTCAATGGCATTGAACAACAAGATAGTACACATAGTCTCAATTTCTTTAGCTTTGTATATCATCTCAGCACTATTGGGAATCCTGGTGTGGCACTATAAGCTAAACACTGGACTGGTAACCACAAGGTTCAAGTCTACTAGCTGTTCCTTGGAAAACGTGTTCTGGGTCTCTGTGAGTCAGGACTGATTGGATGGCACTCAACAAAAACAACAACAAGCACTATACAGAGAGGGCTAAGCACTGGGCTGCTAACCACAAGTTGGTGGTTCAAACCCACCAGCTGCTCCACAGGCTAAAGATGACGTTGTCTACTCCCCTAAAGATTTACAGTCTCTGAGGTCCTATAGAGCAGTTCTGTTCTGTCCTATAGGGTTATAATGAGTGAAATGACATCATGGCAGTGGGTTTGGAGTAAGCATTATCAGTATTCAGTGTAAGGAAGTGTATTTTGCTAATAAGAATATGTATCTTAGGTTAAGCATTTTAACATGTTATAGGGTGTTATCTAATTTAATCCTCATAGTAATAAAATATGAGCTATTCTTTATATTCTTTATGAGTTAGTATAGGTGATCCCATTTTTCAAATGAGGAAATCCGTTTAGATTAAGAAATTTTCCCCCAAACCAAACAATTACCATTGTTTACAAATGTGCACTTGCATGTATATTTTGCAAACTATGCAATCCCCTTTTACATTAGATTCCTATTAGCGCTGTGAAAGTTATATGTCCAGGTACATGTTTCTGTGGGCACATTATATGTGAAAAAGTTGGTAATTGCTAAAACCAAAATTTAAATCAGAGCCGTCTTACTCAAGGATGTGAATATCGAATTCTGCTATGTTTTCTAGGAAACTTTCAGGAAATACGGTCCTAAGATGAATGGCACATGCAAGGAAAGAAAGTATAGAGCTGTTAGGAATCTGAAAATTCTCTCTGGAAAATAGGGAAAGACTACAAAATTAGTTTATCTACTAGTATGGTATCTGGTGCTGTTATTCAAATTTGAAATTTTAGATTACACAAATTTGTGAGTTTCGGTAATAATTTCAACGTTAATTTAAAAGCATTTTTCATTAACTTGGTATTGTTTTTGTTTTCTTCAGATAGATTCTGTTGCTGTTAACATTTCAAACATGGTTCTTGAGACTCAGCAGCCTCGGATAACAAAAGCACAAAAGAGACGGGTATGAAAGCCATGTCACCAAGTATTTAAGTTAATGATGTGACTCAGTACTATTTTAGGTTGTATAGAAAGGGATCGGAAAAAACAAGGGGGAGTTCATTGTTAATCACATGAATGAGTCTTTATCAAGCAGCTGCTGTGGGTTAGCTTTGAGCTGCTAATCACAAGGTTGCTGGTACAAAACCTCCAGTTTGTTCCTCTGTAGAAAGATTAAGCTGTCTGTTCCTGTCTTGGAAAACCTTCTTTAGAGTCACTATGAGTTGGAATCGACTCAGTAGCAGTGGTTTTGATTTTGGGGGTTTATATGGTGGTAAAGGAGGCCTGGTGGTACTGTAGATAGGCATTGGGCTGCTAACCACAGGGTTAGCAGTTCAAACCACCGGTTGCTCTGTGGGAGAAAGATGAGGATATCTGTTCCTGTAAAGATTTACAGTCTATGAAATCCTACATAGTAGCGAGTCGGAATTGACTTGATGGCTGTGATTTTGGTGTTTGGTTTATATGGTGTTTAATTACCATGAAAATTCAGAGAAAAAGTTATGCTGAATGTTAGCTTATGAGGTGGCGCTGTAGGATAAGCACTGGACTGTAAACCACAAGGTCGGCATTTGAAACCCACCAGCAGCTCCTTGGAAACTATACAAGGTCCCTCTAAGTCGGAATTGACTGGACAGACTTAACAATTGTTATTTAATGGTGTCTTTGTGTGGCACTGTAGGATAAAGCACTGAACTGCAACGTTTGAACCATATGGCTAGAAATGACTTCACGGCACTTAACAACAACACAGTTATTTAGCAGGAGACCTGGTGGTGCAGTGGTTAAAGCACCTGGTTGCTAACTATAAGATTAGGAGTTCAAGTCCACCAGCCACTCCATGAGAGAAGGCCTTGGCAATCTGCTTCCACAAAGATTTATAGCTTTGGGTAAATATATTATCAAACACACAAAGGGCAGAAGACAATGTAGATGACAGGGACCTCTTAACAATTAAACACTTATGTGCATTAAAAACTGTCACCAAAACAGTAAAAAGAGAACCTACAAACTGGCAAAATTTCTTTTGGCCATTACATACCAGACAAGAAACTGCTGCCTTAAATTTCTACAGTACTCCAATACTTCAATAAGAAGACAATCCAATTAAAAAATGGGCAGAAGACATGAACAGACAATTTATGTAAGAGGAGATTCAGGAACCAACAAACGTGAAGAAATGATCACAATTACTAGCCATTGTTAAATGCTGTTGTCAGTTATGACTTATAGTGACCCTTTGTAAGGTTTCTGATGAGTAGCTGGTAGTTTTGAACTGTTTTCTCTGGTTTATAGTCTAGAGCTGATAGCACCATACTAGGAGTCCAAACCATTAGAGAGATGCAAATCAGAACAACAGAGACAATCATCTTGTTAAATTCCATCAAGTCAGTCCTGATTCATAGCAACCCTGTATAGGGTTTCCAAGGAGCAGCTGGTGAGTTTGAAATGCCAACCTTGTGGTCCAGTTCTTATCCTACAGTGCCATACCAGGCCTCCAGTGTTAATAGCAACGTTCAAAAAAGCAAAACAACAAATGCTGGAAAGGGTATGGAGAGATTGTGGCTTTCCTACACTGCTGGTGGGACTGTAAAATTGTGTATTTCTATTTCAGAAGGTTGGAAATAGAAATACCGTATGACCCAGCAATCTCTACTTTGTATATATCCTTAAGAAATAAAAGCTGTCACATGAATAGATAGATGCATGCCCATGTTCTTGCAGTATTATTCACAACAGCAGAAAGATGGAGACATCCTAGATGTCTGTCAGCAGAGGAATGATTCAACCAACTTTGGTATATACACACAATGGAACATCACACAGCATTGAAGAATAACTGTGAATATGCAAAATACCACATAACATGGATGAACTTGAGTGAAATTAGTTTGTTGCAAAGAAACATTGTATGAGACCACTACTGTAAAAAGTCAAAAACAGGTTTTATTCTGTAATAAACCTTCTATGATGAGTACCAACCAAAAAAAAAGAAGAAAGAAAAGGGGAAGGGAGAAAGGAAATTTTTCGTCTTTTTTTCCCACATACTAAGAGGGAAACAATGTATATTTTCTCATGAAGACAAACTGTGGGAAACCTGCAAATAAAAAAGAGAAAAGGGGGGAAAAGAGAGAAAAAGATTTGGAAATGGTTAGTGGTGACGGTTGTACAATATGGGGAGTATGGTTGTAAGTAGTGAGTTCATGATATCAAAATAATGGGAATGAAATTTAAAAGAGTTGATATCTAATCTTTTTAGTCCTTAAATTATTTTACTTTACTGCTACTTGATGTTTTCTAAAATTTAGATACATGCTTTAAAGCTAGTCTTGCATTTTAATTTAGTATTATATAATTTAATGTAGGAACCCTGGTGGCTTTGTGGGTTAGCTGTTGGGCTGCTAACTGTCTAACCCACAGTTAGGCAGTACAGATCAACCAGTCACTCCAAGGGAGAAAAATGAGGATCTCTACTCCCATAAAGATACACAGTCTCAGAAATCTATCAGGTGTCCTGGTATGGTGCTCTAGGATAAGCACTGGCCTGCTAACTGTAAGGTCAGCGGTTCAAAACCACCAGCCACTCCTCAGAATCTCTATACAAGGTTTCTGTGAGTTGAAACGGACTCAGTGGCACTTAGCAACATGAGTTGGAATTGACTTGATGGCAGTGGCATAGTTTATTTAGTAGGAAAGGGTTCCTTGTTAGCATAAATGGTTTGTATTCAACTGTTAACATCCAGCGACACCATGGAAAAAAGGTCTGGCAGTCTGCTTCCTTAAAGATTACAGTCAGTGAAGCCTTAAAGAGCACAGTTCTGTTCTCACATGTGGGTTGTCGTAAGTTAGAGTTGACTTGATGGCAGTGGATTTTTATGTTAGTGTAGAGCATGGAATTTGGAATCAGACAGATGTGATTTTAATCCCACTTCCTGTTTTGACATTAAGTATCATTGGAAGCCTCAGTTTCACATCTGGAAAATGGAGAAAAATCATAGGTACTTCATAGGGTTATGAATGTTAAATTATACACTGTTTCCAAAGTCCTCACATGAGACTTGCAGAACTAAAGGCTTGAGAAATGATAATATTGTTTTTTGTATTAAATACTGAATAATAAGCCTCTTAGAAATTTCACCCTAAGAGCAATGTCATTGAAAGTAGATTCAGTTGTAAATAGTCAAACTTTTTTGGTATCTGTATAATTTTTTACAGTAAATACTATATGTATTTCATTTGTTGTTATTAAGTGCTGTAGAGTCAATTAGGACCCATTATCAACCCTGTGTAGGGTTTCCGAGGAGTAGCTGGTGAACTAGAACTGCCAACCTTGCAGTTCAAAGAGACTTTGCAGTCCGGCGCATTAACCCACAGCGCCACACCAGGTCTCTGTGTACCCCACAGAATCATAAAATTTAGTTTTCAAAGTACCTTGAAGCTTTTTTGATTCAGCTCTCTGCTTCTGATATGCACTTTTTTTTGATAGTCTCACAATTTTCTGTAGATCAAGTGAAAAGCAGTATTTTTGCTTGGTGGTGTTTTAACAGTATATTTATTGAATTTGCCTCTACTTAGGAATCAACTATGGCAATGGATTTTATAGCACCTTATTTAATTCTGAAAAACACTCAAAGATACAGCTCTTTCTTGTCTTTATTAAAACTTGTGCATTCCCATTTGGACCCTTAGGTAACAAGACAATTTCCCTTCTGGTGTGTTACTATAGGATAAGCACTGGACTATTAGCTGCAAGGTTGGCAGTCTAAACCCACCATTTACTCCTTGGAAACTCTATGCAGGATCTCTATGAGTCAGAATCTACTGGATGACACTTAACAACAACAACCACCTTTCTCAAATATGCTTGTAATTTTATCCTAAAGTACTGCATTTCTTCAAATATACCCTTGGAAAGGGCATATTATCTAGTTAACTGTTTAAACACTGGGCAGAGAGAATACCTTAGAAAGTAAAGCTCAAAATTTCTTATTACTTTGTTAAAGGAATTCTGGACTAGAAAAGATTGAAAGTTTCTAATACTTTAAGAAAATGGAACCTGAATTATGAAATGTTAGACTTCTTTGGAATTTTTAAATTTATTATTATTATTTATTTTGTATTAGGCAATTCATGATGTTTATATTTGGGAAAAATATGACTCTCAGGATGAAAAGCATGACAAATTTTATGAAAATGTATTATAGCAGTTGTTTTTATTGTGGAAAACTATATGTAGATCTATTTTTAATCTAGAAAAACATAGAAGTATTTATTTAATTAAAAACACTTCAGTAGAAGCTTTTTGGTATGGAAGAAAGAACCCAAAGTAGAATTTAGAGGAACTGCTCTCCAACAGTATGAAATTTGAGAGTTGGGATGGCATGTAGTACTGTCTCATTGGTTTACAATTGAGAAGCTGAGTTCGTCTCAGCGGCATACTGAAAGTTGCATACAAAATCAGGACTAGTCCCCATTTCTCAAAGTTCTTCAGAATTCTTTTTGCTACATTACCATGATTTAAAGTTACACTATTCCAGTATAGTACATGACATCAGTCATTAACTCTAGCTCCCATCTGCCCCAACTTTTATTCTGATTCAGGTACCTGGATAGAAGGAGCTCTCTGCCCCTACTCTGCTTTTAACCAGCTGTGTGACCTTTGGAAATCTTTCTGCGTGCTGTTTCCTCAGAAGAGGAAATAAGGGGTTTTGGATTAGATGATATATAAGGTGCTTATCTTCCCTCTCCCCTCTAAAACTGTATTTAGTCTGCATTTATAAAGTAACAGAGCAATCTTTTATTTTAAGATATTATGCTTCTCAGTTTCTCAGTTGTACGTATGCTGTGAAACAAATGCACTCAGGTTTATTTTGTCATGGTTGTAATTGGTAGAAAAAATCATCATAAGCTTATGTTTTCTTTTGCTTTTGATTCAATTAACTTAGAAATCACTAGGTTCATCTGGCATGGCACATATGAAGGCATGAATATAGTACAAATACATGGCTTTTAATTTAATTGAAACTTGTCTTCCCGTTTACATCTCTTGCCCAAAGGAGGAGCTAGAGGTAGGGGCATGAGGAATTTTTACCTTTTCCTACGCTTTTACTTGGTTTATCAAATCCTTCACTGTAAGTTTCACCAATATCAAGACTTAAAAGTATTTTGTTTAACTCTTCGCATTATTTGTCATTAAAAAACCAGCCCCCGCGCCCCTTTCCCTGCCAAAAAAAGGAAATAAGTTCCTTCCTGAACAAAGAAGTAAAATGTGCTCATGGTAGAGAATTAGAAAAGTGGAGAAAAGCACAAAGAAAAAAATGTATCCATAATACTACCAGCTAGAGAAAAGCAGTTAAAAATATTTTATGTATATCCTTTTAAGTTTTTTTTTATTTGTTTTCATTATGCCTGGGCTTTACATGTTTTAACTATATATCTATATTTTTTACCCCCAACTTCATCTCTACTTTTCACTCGCATTCTAGTTCTGTGAACTTTTTTCAACTGTGAAATAACCATGCTTTCTTTCTAGCCTTTGATCATTGCTAGTCCAATTATTAGGAATTTTTTTTCTCGCCTGTCTTTTCCAACTTTCCCACATTCTATCCATCCTTTTGGTTTGAATCTATCCAGCAACTCCATGGGAGAAAGACCTGGAAAATTGCTCCTGTAAAGATTATAGCTTAGAAAACCTTATGGGCAGTTTGTCTCTGTCCTATGGGGTTGCTCTGTATTGGAATCGATTTAGTGGCACTTTACATCTGTCTTTTATGTCACTAATCTCTCCTTGACTACTCCTTACCCCATTCCTACATACACTGTCATGGGAAGGCATTGTAAGACATTTGAATAAGGAAAGCGAATTTGAAAATGTGATGTATGATACAATTTTTTGATTTTCTGTATGTACAAGGTCAGTGGTTCAAGCTCACCAGCCACTCCTAGGAAACCCTATACAGTGTCACTATGAGTTGGAACTGACTTAGGGGCACTTAACAACAACAACGTATTATGTACATTTAATTTATGAAAATGTACAGAAAAACAAATCTAGAAGGATACACATACAAAAATGTCCTCAGGAAAGGGCACTGTGGTAGTAATCTTTAAGGGAAACTTTAGGCTCTATTTAATGTTTAATTTTTTTATAAAGAATGTTTTTATGTAATTAAATATGTGAGTATACTTTAAATTTATTTTTATTAAATCTGTCTCTATCTCTCTAAAGGCTTTTGCATAGTAAGACCTCACAGATAGAGTGATAAGTGAAGAAGCGTGAATATGATGATGATGTGCTTTAAGTCTTTGGATAGCTCTTAAGACAATAATTTGAAAGGCGCATGTAAAGTTTCTTGAAATTTTAGTGTGTAATTTTTAAGTAGAGTTGAGAAACATTTAAGGACTTTCTTGTATTAGTACAGTGTTAAGTACTGGGAGCAAAACGAGTTCACAGTGTAGAAACTTACATGTGTTGAGATGTATAATATGATAGTCCTTGTGGGAGAAGGGGCCAAAAGGTTTGAGAATCTTACATCTCTGTTAATAAATGAGGATCAGCCCTAATTTTCTGAATTAACTTTCCTACATTCTCAATCTTTCCTTAGGAAAAAAAAGCTGCATTGGAAAAGGAGCGGGAAGAAAGAATAGCTGAAGCTGAAATTGAGAACTTATCTGGAGCCAGACACATAGAGTCTCAGAAACTTGCTGAAATATTGGCCTCCAGGCAGTTGGAAATTAAACAGATTCCATCTGATGGCCACTGCATGTATAGAGCCCTAGAAGATCAGCTGAAGGAACGGGATTGCCCTCTGACTGTGGCTGTCTTAAGAAGTCAAACTGCTGCATATATGCAAAGCCATGTGGAAGACTTCCTGCCATTTTTAACAAACCCTAATACAGGAGATCTGTATACGCTAGGTAATTTATTTTTCTTTACTGTGTTTTGTTATTTTTTAATGAAGTGCTTGGGATCAAGCTTAAGAAAAACACATATATTCCTATGAGGAAAACAATCACAGAATTATTTTCTATATGGAGTCTTGGTGTGGCACTGTAGGATAAGCACTGGATTAACTGCAAGATTGGCAGTACAAACCCATCAGCTTCTCATAGGAAACCCTATATAGAGTCACACTATGAGTTGGAATCGACTCAATGGCACTCCACAACAACATTTTCTGTATAGACAGTCCTCAATTTAAAATGGTATAATGTATTCTCATTATGGCAGACTACACTTAACAATCATCGATTGTTATTTATTTTTTTGTACATCTTATCATTGGTTATGGAGTTCTGGTGTGATGCTCTATGGCAAGCACTAGACAGATAACCACAAATATACCAGCTGCTCCTTTTAAACCGTATACAGGGTCTCTATGAGTTGGAAACGACTCTACAGCACTTAACAACAGCAACAACAATCATTGGGTAATATGCTCTAGCATGTAATTTGCTGATGTCACTATTTTCAAATGTTCACTTGCAGTGTTCAATTTTATGATTTACTATTCGAAGCACTGCTGAATTTATAAAGATATTGTTAATGAAAGGCAAAAAAAAAGTGTATTCAACTTAAATCAGAATTTAACTTAAACACAATCGTTGGAACAAGACCATGTTGGAAGTTAGGAACTACGTGTTATTTTAATAGATAGCTGGTATATGTCTGCTGTTTAAATAAACCAGTTGCCTTCAAATTGACTTCTACTCATAGTGAGCCCATATGTAAAAGACTAGAATGATGGTGAGTAAGTTTTCAGTGGCTGATTCTTCAGATGTAGATCTCCAGGTCTTTC
The DNA here is from genome assembly GCF_000296735.1 of Chrysochloris asiatica. Lineage (NCBI taxonomy): Eukaryota > Metazoa > Chordata > Mammalia > Afrosoricida > Chrysochloridae > Chrysochloris > Chrysochloris asiatica. The sequence continues at coordinate 13,538,954 of NW_006408549.1, read as the reverse complement.
TCCTAAGGTGCCTCTGGGTAAATTGGACCCTCTAACTGCTTATACTACACAGGAACTCCAAATGGTTTATGACAGTCCCTTCATTGTAAGTAATTAACCATTTTACAGATAAAATATAATGTATATAAGAAAACATAGCAATAGGATTCATTGTTATTTTTAAAAAATGTTTTGATTAGTACATATTTAAGTAAGGGTTGGGCATAGAGGGAGGTAAGCTTTGAACAGTTTAAGCAAGAAGATAACTACGGTGTAAATAGTATTAAAATAGTTTAGGAGCAACACAATTATTGAAGCCATAATTTGAACTCCAAAGTCTATGTTCTTCAATATTACTCAAAAATGAGCCCCGATGATGTTAACAGAATGGTTGGCAGTTCAGACCTACCAGCTGCTCTGTGGGAGAAAGATGTGGGAATCTGCTTCCGTAAAGATTAAACCACTGTCATAAGCTGATTCTGTCATACCAAACCTATAGGTTAAAGCTGTTGTTAAGTGCCATCAAGTCAGTTCCAACTCATAGGGTTTCCAAAGAGTGGCTAGTGGGTTTGAACCGCTGACCTTGTGATTGAAACCAACCTTGCATCCCAGTGTTTATCCCACAGCACCACATCAGGACTCCTAGAATAGAGTAGAATTGCCCTATAGGGATTCTCAGGCTGTAAATCTTTACAGAAGCAGACTGCCCCTCATCTTTCACCCACTGAGTGGCTAATGGGTTCCGACTGCCGACCTTTTGGTTAGCAGCATAAAGCTTGACCCATTGCACCCAGGGTTCCATCTATAAAGGTTACCAGTTTAGAAACCCTGTTCTGTGGGGTCTCTATGAATCAGAATAGACTCAATGGTAATGAGCTTATTACTTGGAGAAGTTGTTGTTGTTGTTGTCAGGTGCCATCGAGTCGGAACCGACTCATAGCGACCCCATGCACAGCAGAACGAAACAATGTCCGATGCTGGGCCATCCTCACTACCGCTGCCACACTTGAGTCCATCAATGATGCCACCTGGCCAATCCATCTCATTAGGGGTCTTCCTCTTTTTCTCTGACCCTCCACCTTACCCAGCATGACATCCTTCTCCAGCGACTGTTTCCTCCGGACAATATGTCCAACGTATGAGAGACGAAGCTTAGCCATCCTGGCCTCCAAGGAGCACTCTGGCTTTACTTCTTCCAAAACAGATCTATTGGTTCTTTTGGCAGCCCATGGCACTTTCAGTATTCTCCTCCAACACTACAACTCAAAGGCATCAATTCTTCTACGATCCTCCTTATTCACTGTCCAGCTTTCGCATCCATATGAGGCTATTGAAAACACCATGGCCTGGGTCAGGCGCACCTTAGTCCTCAAGCTGACATCTCTGCTCTTCAGTACTTTAAAAAGTTCCTGTGCAGCATATTTGCCCAATGCAATACGTCGTCTGATCTCTTGACTGCTGCTTCTGCGAGTGTTGATAGTTGATCCAAGAAGAATGAATTCCTTGACAACTTCAATCTTTTCTCCATTGATAAGAATGTTGTTTATTGGTCCAGTGGTGAGGATTTTTGTTTTCTTGACATTGAGATGTAATCCATATCGATGGCTGTGCTTTTTGATCTTCATAAGTAAATGTTTCAAGTCCTCTTCACTTTCAGCAAGCAAGGTTGTATCATTTGCATATCGCAGGTTGTTAATGAGTCTTCCTCCAATCCTGATGGTCGGAAAAGTAGGAGGAAATAAAATGGAGAGTAAATGAATATACGGACCAAGTCTGATGGCAAAAATTGTATGCGAAAAACTTTCACCTTAGGGAAGTGGCTAAGTACCATAGGCCATGAAAGACTAAAGAAACTGGATTCTATTTCATGTTTTTAAACTACCTGAAATACATATATTTCCTTCAACGTGAGACAAGCTAAATTTGAAATGAGTCCAAAATTCATTCTAAAAGAGGCATCTAACATATAATCAGGCTTAAGTGGAGCAGAGGATCCGTAGTGGCACTGGAGGATAAGCACTAGACTGTTAACCACAAGTTTGGCAGTTCAAACCCACCACTTGCTCCAATGGAGAAAGATGAGGCTTTCTGCTCCAGTAAAGATTGACAGCTTTAGAAACCCTATACAGGGTCGCTATGATATATATATTTAAAGCATAAAATTCTCCCTTTGGCAATATGTGAGGATTGGCATTTATTTCACAGAAACCCTCAATTCCTCCTGAGGTGCTTTAAATTTACAACTCTCCAATGATCTGAAATCGGGTTAAGTAACTACCTTGAGGTGGAGTTAGGTAGTATCCCCATTTTCCTCCTTTCCCCCCCGGCATTCTTAGTATTCCCCCCCCCCCCCTTATTAGTTTTAAACAAAAGAACAAAAAAGTAAATCTTTTAACAGTTGTGGCTATGTGTCCCCCTTCACTTTGAGGACTCTCTACATCTGTTTTTCACACATAATATGTCGAATTCTAATATTTGCTTTTCATAAGCAGAAGTCAGTTATTTCATTAAAATCAGCAAATCGGTATTCACTTTACCGAACTATTTGTTTCTCCCTATCAAAAAAAAGGCAACAAATGGACTTTTTAGGAAAGTAATATACAGGGGGGAAAAGTATATAGATAGATAGATAATAAATGTATATACATTTTACCTTCCAAAGTAATTTGAATTTTTACGTCAGCTGTATAAAAATGTATTATATATATTTGTTGTTGTTGTAGTTGGTGGTAAGTGCTGTCGAGTCGATTGCGACCCTGTATAGGGCTTCCAAGGAGCAGTTGGTGAGCTTGAACCACTGACCTTGCAGTTCAAGCAGCTTTGCAGTCTGGCGTCTTAACCCACAGCACCACACCAGATATATTGTTGTTGTTAGGTGCCATCAAGTCGGTACTGACCCATAGCAACCTTATACACAGCAGAACAAAACATTGCCCGATCCTGGGCCAACCTCACTACTGTTGCCACGCTTGAGTCCATGAAGGCTGCCACTTGGCCAATCCACCTCATTGGGGGTCTTCCTCTTTTTCTCTGACCCTCCACCCTACCAAACATGATATCCTTCTCCAGTGACTGCTCCCACCTGACAATATGTCCGAAGTATGAGAGGCGAAGTTTGGCCATCTTGGCCTCCAAGAGCACTCTTGGCCTCCAAGAGCACTCTGGCTGCACTTCCAAAACGGATCTATTGGTTCTTTTGACAGCCCCCATGGCACTTTCAGTATTCTTCTCCCACAACAGAACTCAAAAGCATCAATTCTTCTATGATCTTCACCAGATATATATATATATACTGTCAGAGCCAATCTTTGTGAAAGAAAAAGGAAGGATTTGGAAGAACACACCAAAAAAAACGGTTCAGTGCCTCCAACTTAAAGAACATTAATTCAAACTATACATGACGGGGCTCTGTCAGCCAGGCTGCTGAGGGTGGTGTGCACGGGGCCAGGGTCTGCAGGAGGTACTGGGTTAGTACTGCCTGCTTAGGGGAACCCTTTTAAATACAAACATCCATCATGGAGTCTATATAGATCTGGTTTTCCCTTAGGATAAGTGGTACATGCCATATCCGACTGGTGTGGCATAGAGTCTGACGGGCGGGATCGGGCGCACAGGTCTGTGGAAACGGTATAATGCTTCGTAGAGGGAAGCTGCTCGCAGGGATGAGTTGATAGGAAAAGGAAGGCTAAAGCTGAAGGCTAGCATGGGTTTGGCAGCCATCTTCCAACTTTTCCAGTTTTGCCTCTTGAAGTCTTTTCGCCTTGGCCCTCCGGTTCTGGAACCAGACAGGGTCTCTGTGAGGTTCAGAGAGCTGGCGAACTCTGCCCGTTCTGCAATGGAGAGGTACCGTTTCTGCTTGGAGTTGCGTTCCTGAGCTAGAAGCTGGGATTGGTGAAGGGTGTACAAAGGCTTCCGATTGGTCTTATGTTTACGTTTCTGCTTGGAGTTGTGCTCCAGGGCCAGAAGCTGGGATTGGTGAAAGGTGTACAAGGCATCCGATTGGTTTTATGTTTACGTTTCTGCTTGGAGTTGCGCTCCAGGGCCAGAAGCTGGGATTGGTGAAAGGTGTACAAGGCATCCGATTGGTTTTATGTTTACGTTTCTGCTTGAAGTTGCGCTCCAGAGCCAGAAGTGGGGATTGGTGAAGGGTGTACAAGGCTTCCGATTGGTCTTATGTTTCCGCAAGGGTGCCGGTGGTGGTGGTAGGGTTCATATGTCTTGGCCGCGGCGAGTTTCTGCCGGGTTCCTGTATCCACGTCACGTCGCTCCGTCTTCCAAATTTTCCAATTTGACCGAGGTAGTCTCGAAGGGCTTGACCAGCGTCCCGGGGCACTGCGCTCCTGATTGCCTGTATCAGGGCAGTAGCAGAAGTCACATGGTTGGACGGGAGACAATTCCTTGGGGTGGCTTCTTGTCCAAAATGAGCGTCTTCAGTCTAAAGGGCAGACTGGAGACCTTGACGCAGGGCTTCTCAGCGACTCTAACGCCTCGGCGCCCTCGGGCCCATTGCCCAACCCAGCCAACATACCCCGGCCTTCATAATAGATGAAAACAGATGGTTGCTTGTGGACGGAGAAGCCATGACTTTTCTCTCTTACCTTATTCTTAGCTGTGTTTTGGTGGCGTTTAATACACATGTGTTTGTTGTGGCTCTGTGGGATAATGTGCTGGACTGCAAAGTCGGTGTGAATCGTGAGGTCGGTGGTTCAAGCTCCCCAGCAGCTCCTCGGAAACCCAATACAGGGTTGCTATGGTCTAAACTAACTCGACAACACTTATTAACAGCAACAGCTACCATCTCTCATCTTATTCTTAGCCGTGTTTTGATGGCATTTAGCACACGTGTGTTAATATCTATTACAGATTTTTAGGCTTATATGTGGCCTGTTGTTCAGTGCCCACAAGTAGGTTCTGACTTACAACGACCTTTTGTAGGGTTCCCTAGCTGTAAATTTTTATGATAGCAGAAAGGCATCTTTCTCCCATGGAGCAGCAGTTGGACTCGAACCAACCTTGTTGTTAGCAATCTATTGAATATCCTACAATAATAAATCATACCATAGTGATACCAAATAAAACAAGATTGATATTTTTCTAAATATCTTTTTTTTTTTCTAAATATCTTTTAATGTTAACCTTGAGTTCTTTCTGGAAATAGACACAGTGCAGTAAAGCTGTGAGATTAAAGTGCTGTATAATATAAGAAGAGATTTCTAACTTGGTGGATGGATGAATGACCTTTATTTGCTTGACTTCAACCTGATCTAGAAATTGTATGGAAAATTATGTTATGTTCTCATCATGGGTGGGTGGAGAAGAGAGGTTAGGGTATCTAGAGCTTTCATAAAGGACTCCAAAGGGACACAGAGGCCCCTTAAGTGACTGCTGTAATTGTGTTTATGATTATAAATATGAAATAAAATGCAAGTGTTCACTCCATGAATAGGTTCCGTGTCCTGGTATATATGACCATTGCACACAAATTTGATAGAAATAGGTGGCCTAGGTGTGTGAAATAACACTGTAGCAAATGAGACAGTGCAAGTGAAAATCTGAAAGAGTTTTGAGTGATGGAATTGCTAGTGTTAGGTGCTGTTGAGTTGGTCCTTTGCCGTCCTCACAACTGTTGCTGTGTGGGAGCTCATTATTACAGCTGTTGTGTCAGTCCACCTTATTGAGGGTCTTCCTCTTTTTCATTGACCCTCTACTTTACCAAGGATGATAACCTTCTCCATAAATTGGTTCCTCCTGTTAACATGTCTATAGCATATGACGCAGTCTCTCTCCTTCCTGATTTCTAAGGAGCATATTCTGGCTATACGTCTTCTCAGATTTTTTTGTTCTGGCAGTCCATGGTACTTTATTCTCCAACACCATAATGGGTATCTTCCTTTTTCATTATCTAATTTTCATGTGCATATGACATGACTGAAAATACCACCCATGGCTTGCGTCAAGTCCAGCTTAGTCTTCAAAGTGACATCTTTAATTTTTAATACTTTAAAGAGATCTTTTTTAGAAGATTTTCCCAGTGCAGTAGGCCATTTAGTTTCTTGACTGCTGTGTCCATTGGCATTGATTGTGAACCCAAGTAAAGTGTAATCTTTGACTTAGGTGTTTTCTATGTATCATAATGTTGTTTATTGGTCCCGTTAGTGAGCATTTTTGTTTTCTTTATGTTGAGATGTAATTCACACCAAAGGCTGGTTTTTGATTTTCATCAGTAAGTGTTTCAAATCCTCATCACTTTCAACATTCAGGGGTGGAATAAAGTTCATAGTAGAAAGCAGATGGCAGGTGCAGCAGTATCCACTGAAAGAAAGTCATGTGGCCAGGATGGCTGAGAGGATGGCTAGGGTTGTCTTTCTTTAAACAAACTCTGCACCCCATGGAAGATTGGTAAAACACAGTACAAAATAGATAAGAGTGAGCCCTGTCAGTGAATTAGGTCTCCTTAGGCCGTAACCTGAGCTATCAGTTGATAGATACCAAGTGTGAATGTGGGCATTTCCAACTCCAGAGTGAACTAATTTCTCATATATGTGTATAAACACATGTTAACATATCTTCCTGTTTTAAGTATCATTGCCATTTATTAAATAGCTAGATTATATAACACATAAAACATTTTTTATAAACCTTATATATATAGAAGTAACATGTTAAATGGCTCTTCTTTAATGTGGCTGTGTTGTTACGGTTCAGTGCTATCGAGTTGTTTCTGACTCATAGTGACCCCGTATAGGGTTTTTGAGGACTGGGGATTTGAACCACTGACCTTGCAGTTAGCAGTCTAGCACTATACCAGGACTCCAATATGGCACTATGTGATGGTAGTGATGGTGTGCTGTTGAGTCTATTCCAATTCACAGCAACCCTGTATAGGGCTTCTGAAATTGTAGACTTTTATGGGAGCTGAAAGCCTCCTCTTTCTCCTCTGGAGTGCCTGGTGGACTTGAACTGCTGACCTTGTGGTTAGCAGCCCAATGCATAACCCAGTAAGTATTAAATTGTTGAAACTCTCTAGCTGGGCTAGTTGCAGAGCAGTCAAGTGGAGGCAACAGCTCAGCATGCTGAGTTAGAAATTCACTCACTGAGCCAGTGTTTCACTGAAGGTCACTGTGCGCTAGTCATTGTTTGCATTGCTGTTCTGAGCACTGCGAAGACAAGTACAATTCATATGTGATGAGCCATACTTCCTCCTAAATGCCCATAATTCCTTCCCCTTTCCTATATAGAAATCCTGGGATGGCACAAACAATTAGTGCTCAATTACCAGCTGATAGGTTGGTGGTTCAAACCCCCCGGACCCAGAGGTGCCTCAGATGATATGCCTGGTGATGTGCTTCCTAGAAGTCAAAGCCTTAAAAACTCTATGGAGTGGTTCTATTCTGCATATACAGCATTGCCATGAGTCAGGATCAATTCAAAGGCAACTAACAACAGCAAGTCCTAAAAAGAAATGGTGTTTGTTTGCTTATTTTAATTTGCTGTACAAAAATCTATCTGCAGAAGGTATGCCCACATAAGCTTGATTAGGTTTATAACTTCTCTCAGGAATGATCTTGAAAACCCTTTCCTTGGCTACAACTAATCTTGATGCAAATAAGGTAAATGCTTTTAAAAGAACAGGTTTAAAGGCACTATTTGCTATTCCTGGGCAAGACGTTTGGACTCATTTACACTTTTACCTTGACTTTCTTTTCACATGTCTTGTAGGGTCTTATACTGTTAGTATGCTGTGGAGTTGGTTCCGACTCATAGTGACCTCATACAGAGTTTCTGAGGCTGTAAATCTTTGCGGCAGCAGAGAGCCTCATCTTTCTTCTGTGGAGCGCCTGCTGACCTTATGATTCACAGACCAATGTGTAACCCACAACACCACCAGGGCTCCTATAGGGCCTTATGTTGTTATGTGCTGTCAAGTCAGTTCTGAGTCATAGTGTCCCTGAATAGAGTTTCCAAGGAGTGTCTGGTGGGTGTAAACCGCTGATCTTGTGTTTAGACATCCAGTGCTGATCCTACAGCACCACCCCACAACTCCATAGGGTTTTATAGTGAATCTTAGTCTTTCTCTATATTCTTTGGGAAACATGGCAAAATAGTAAAATATGTGGGAAATTTGGGGAGTGATTACTGGGTTAAAAGGAGGAAAAGTAGATTTGTTTTGTATAGTTAAGAATTCTAGTCCTCAGGCTGAGGGAAAGAAACAGAATTGGATTGTTTCGCTTTTGGATGAAACGATAGTGGAAAGTTGGATAAGTTTGAATCTAGGCAATAGTTCTTAACTGGGACAGTTTCATGTTCCAGGATCTATAAAAGGGATATTGTAATATGAGTTATAAAAATCATTAAGTGCTATAATCTTATCTGTTATTCTCTTTACAGAAGATTTTAGAAAGTACTGTGATGATGTTGTAAACACAGCTGCATGGGGAGGTCAGCTTGAGGTAAGTTTGTAATTATTCATAGTGAATTGTGTATTATTATTTCTAAATCCCATCTGTAGTTTTCAGACTTAAAATTTTTTTTTTTGCTCTTTCTCTATTAACAAAGCACTAAATAGAGTGGTATTGTTAGACCTTTGAATAAGGTATGCACTTCGGGGAAGTGTAGCACTGTTGTTAGGTGCTGTCGGGTTAGTTCTAACTCATAGCAACCCTATACACAACAGAACGAAACACTATCTAGTCCTGCACCATTTCATTTTTGACAACTTCCAATTTTTCTAGGTTCATACTTTGTACATTTCATGTTCCAATTGTTAATGGATGTTTACAGCTGTTCCTATTCATTTTGAGTTGCGCCCCATCAGCAAATGAAGGTCCTGAAAGCTTTACTCTGTTCACATCATCATGGTCAACTTAGAATAGGCAGTTCTTCTCCAGTTGTATTTTGAGTGCCTTCCAGCCTAAGGGACTCATCTTCTGGCACTAGAGCTGACAATATCCTGTGCTTTTCATAATGTTTTAATATTCAGTATTCTTTTGCTGTTTGATCGTGTTTCACTGCTATTCATAAGGTTTTCAGTGACTAAATATTCAGACGTAATCTGTCTCGCCTTCCTAGTCTATCTTAGTCTAGAAGTTCACCTGAAACCTGTCCAGCGTGGATAGCCCTGCTGGTATTTAAAATACTGGTGGGATAGCTTCAGCATCATAACAACCTGCAAGCCTCCAAAAGACGGCAAACTGACAGAGTGGTGGAAGTGTATTTGATACATTAAAATTCAAATGCAGGAAAACAGTTATGTTCAATTGCTTTCTGGTAGGTAATTGAGGATTTCTCTTAGCTCTTGTTATTTATCTTACTGTTACCTTTTTTAAAAAAATGAAAAACAAAATGAAACACCTCACTAGTCCAAATGGTGATGAGACAGCCCAACCCGGTACCTAGAAAGACAAAGGATAAAAAGAGGGAGAGGGTGAGTCACAGCTCACGTCTGGCTCTTGTTTCCACTTTTCAGTTTTGTAACTTTGGGGAAGTCAGCCAACCTCGTCATTATTGAATGGGGGACAGTAAAACAACTGTGTGCACTCTGTAGGGTATGTGTGAGCATCAAGTAAGGCCAGAATACATTCATTGATGTTTGTAAGCTAAGGTGCTAGATGACGCTATCATTATTATTACTAACGATGTATCTGTTATTACTATACCACCTTGAGTCATTTTGGGCTCTGAGCATTTTATTTTGATAGCTGATTTTGAAGCTGTGACATGAATGTTTCCTTTAAAATCTTTTTTCAGCCGTTCTGTGTTGTACCTCCTTGGAGCCACCAAGGGGAGCTGTGTTCATTAGTTTTGTATGTCTCTCTTGGGTTTTTCAAGCTCTCATGAAGTTTCCATAGTTTTTACGACTTACTACATCAGAAATAAAGATGCTTGAACATTATTATAAAAATCACAACTTTAAAAATGTCTTTTGGCAGACATTTACTCATAAATTCCTCATTAGTTGAATTCAATTGAAATAAGAGTTTTTGTTTTTACAATGATTCTTCATACCGTTTCTGAAAACTTAGAAAGCATATTAACATTCCCAAAGTTCACTTACCAGCCTACATAACATGCTGTTGTTGTATGCTGCTGAGTTGGTTCTGACTCACAGTGACTGATAATAGGGTTTCCAAGGCTGCAAATCTTGCCAGAAAGCCTCATCTTTCTCTCATGGAGTGGCTGGTACATTTCAACTGCTGACTTTATGCTTAGCAGCCCAACATGTAACCCACGATGCCACCAGTGCCTTTTTAAAAAATGTTAGTTGAGTTCTTATAAAAGCACAGGGCTTCTAGCTGTTCCCAATAGTTCAGCCATAGCTGATGGAAACAAGGATATCGTATACATTGCATAGCAGCCAAATCTCTTGTGCGAGGAATTTTAACCCAAGTAGGAAACAGGCACCTTTGACTAACCAAAGATAGTGGCCATCACACTCAAAATGGTACAGTTGGCTGCTATCTTTAAGTGGGACATTGCTGCCTCTTTGTTCTTATTGTTAAGTACTGCGGAGTCACTTCTGACTCATAGCAACCTTGTATAGGGTTTCCGAGAAGTGGCTAGTGGGTTTTAACTTCTCACCTTGTGGTTAACAGTCCAATGCTTATCCTACAGCATCATGCCTGTTCCTTACTCAAGTCAAAATCTGAGCAAGAGATTTGGTTTCTATACAACAGTGCATGCTGCCCTTGTATCTGCTGACCTTAACTTTGAAGCCCTGGGGAAAAATGCTACTTTATTCTTTCTCTATGGCATTCTTTCCAAAGAACCATTGTAGGAGTGTGCATGGAATTAAGCTTGCGGGTAGTATAAAATTCTTTCTCTGTTCCTGATATAATTTCTTAGGTTCTTTCAAGACTTGCAAAAAGAACCATAGTCTAGACAAAATGTTTTTGTAATGGAGCAAATATAGATCTGGACACTGAAAACTGCTAATGATTGATTTGGTTATGAACTTGGGCTCTAGTGTCAGATGCCTCTTAACCTTTTTCTGCTTCAGATTCTAGGTATTTGAAATGATCATCACAGTATACAGTTGACCCAGGAACAACACAGGTTTGAACTGCACATACCCAGTTACATGTGGGTTTTTTTTCCTGCTGTGTATTTTGTTAAGCTCAAGTGTTTCGAATATCCTCTTATAAAGCTGTGTGATTCTGATCGTCTCCGCAGGGGCAGTTTGAGCAGTACTGGAAAGTTGCTGTCCTGCGGCGTAAAGGCAACACATAAGCTCACTGCAGTACGCAGGAAAAACATCCACATATAAGTGGGTCCAAGTAGTTGAAACCTTTGTTTTTCAAGGGTCAACTGTATTTATTCCGTAGTTACTATAGAATGAACTCATAAAATGTTTAAGAGTGCTTGGTCATAGTAAGTTTAAATCATGTACTTACTAGTATTCATTATTAACCATTATTCATTAGACTGCTCTAATTTTGTATCGTATGAAATTATATGCTAATCACATGGAAATTTCTTAAAAGTACAATACAACTAATATACATATCTATTCTGCTAATGCATGGAAAACTTTAGTGCAGTGCTTCTCATATGTTTATCTAAAAAGCTTGTTTCAAAACAACACAAAAAAACCCTTCTCTGTACACTTCCTTCCCCTTCCAAATGATCATTTATTTGGTGTGTTGCTTGATTAATGGTGTCTTTAAAAATGTATTGTGGGAAATTTCAAGCATATTCAAAAGTAGACAGACTAGTATAATCACTCCACCTCATTATCGTGGCATTGATAAGCTAAGCTGGAGTGCAGCAAAAGCTTGAGAAAATTCTGCATTTGATCTAATAAATGTTTATTTGCTCAACAAAATATTTATGAAATGCCCATTGTGTGCCAACCTCTTGGTGTTCAGTGATGAACAGAGTACAGTTCCTCTCTGACTGGTCACCTATCCATGCTTACTTCAGTGGCTTATGATTTTAATATGATAGGCATTATAATTTTCCTGACTAATATCTTTTTCTTTTTCCTGAAGCTAAGAGCACTGTCTCACGTTTTACAAACCCCGATAGAAGTAATACAGGCAGATTCTCCTCCTATTATAGTTGGTGAAGAGTACCCGAAAAACCCATTAATGCTTGTGTAAGTACCTAGAAGTTTTTGCTGCTTTGTTTTTCCTAATTAATGTAAAGAGAAACACAGAAAGAATATGTGTTGATTGATCAAAAAAATCTATTTGTCAGAATACATGACTTAGATAATTGGTTGAATGCCCAGTGATTTATTCTTATATAAGCAAAGACTGATTTCATTTCTAAAGATTACAAAGTTTCAGGACATGTGTGCCTACTGTCCTGGTTTGACAATAGTAATGCTAAAGTTTCAACAGCAGTGAAAGTTGAATTGTATTTGTTATTTATTCACCTTAGAGATTTTTTTTGTTGTTGTGAAAATATTTGATATGATCAAGAACTCTTCTCTGAAATGCAGAGGGGCTTCAAAAAGTTCATTAAATAATTCCATTATTATTATATATATATTTTGCTACAAATCACAGAAAATTTTATTAAACAAAATTTTCAGTGTGATGTTATCATTTCTTGACATATTTTTCATCTAGCATATACACTTCTGAAGACAATGTTTACCTCTCCCTAAGTGTGGCGTGTTGTGGGTTAATGCGCCAGGCTGCAAAGCCGTTTGAGCTGCAAAGTCGATGGTTCGAGCTCACCAGCTGTTCCTTAGAAACCCTATACAGGGTCACTAGGGTTTGGAACCGATTTGACAGCATTTAACAACAACAACCCTTCCCGAAGAATTCTGCGCTCTTTGATTTACACCACATCAAAATGTCACCTTTGGCATCCTCAAAGGACTCAAATTGTGTTCTTTTGAAATGTTCTTTGAGATTGAGGAACAAAATGAAGTCAGAAGGGACAAGATCAGGGCTATAGGGTAGTATATGGGTGGTGGTAGCTATGTGCTGTGGAGTCAGCTCTGATTCATAGTGACCCTGTATAGGATTTCCAAGGCTATAAATCTTTACGAGTGCAGAGATCCTCATCTTTCTCCTGTGGAACAGCTGGTAGTTTTGAACTGCTGACCTTGAGGTTAGCAGCCCAACTCATAATCACTACACTACCATCTATTAGTTTTTAATTCCTTTTTTACTACAAAATTTTTGAAGATCCTTATATACTACAGAGAAATTGTGATCTACTTGAGTATATATTAGTTAGGTCTAAGAAGCTATTTGGACTTCTGGTGTGACACTGTGGATCAGCACTGGACTATGAACTATGAGATCGGCAGTTCAAACCCACTGGTTGCTCCTTGGGAACCCTATACAGGGTTGCTATGAGTCAGAACCGACTCAACAACACTTAACAGCAACAACAAGCTATTTATTAGTGACTTGGATTTAGGTGAAAATGTAAGATTATTGAGGGTTTAGCCATCTCAAGTTTTTTCCTTTTATCCTGAAGTGATTGTGTTTCACTGGATTTAATCTCAGCAGACTGTTACTAAATCAGCCATTGTTGACTGCTGATTTTCAAATGGTTTTGATCTTTTACGTAATAGGTTGATGTAGATTGTTGAATGCTATCCTGGTGGAATGATTTATTCAGGGTTCTTGGTTTTATATGTGTAGTAAACATTTTATTTGTTTACATTGTAAGCATTTATATATAACTCATTTCTCCTTTTTTTTATTTCAGATACATGAGGCATGCGTATGGGTTAGGAGAACATTACAATTCTGTTACACAGTTGATAAGAACTACTGAAAATTGCAGCTAGTTTATAAAATGTTGCTTAATTATGTTTTAGTGCAGTGTGACGATCTGAGTATTCATATCAAGTGCTGGATTGTTCTAAATGTTACTGAAAAACACAGCTACCTTAAATGAGTTTTTTGGCAAAGCTATTAACAAGTTTTTCAGAAATGTATCAGAGATATACTGATAATCTCTTTCATAATATTTTAAAAACTGTTAAATTCATTGTGGATAACATCACTTACAGACAAAGATGGTTCCCTACCCATATCAAAGTTTATATCAAGACTTTGAACAGTCTATTCTGTATTGGAATGCATTTAATTTATTTTCCATGTTATTAAAGACTTTCAGTAACCATTTCAATGTAATTTTTCCTGAAGAAGTGAATTGACTGAGTCTCTTATTCATTGCAATAATGTGAGTAGGGTGATAGCAACTTTCGTTGTAGCTTATAAATGAATTGGGTTACCGTAACCTTGGTATTGCCATGAAGCGTTTTATTTAACCCCACCAAGGTGCAGCTTAAGAAGCTTGTTTTAATCATTGAGAATATTTAAAGATTCATTCAAATGAGATAAATTTAAAGATAAGCAGATGCTCTTCAGATTTAAATCTCTAAAAAGTTAGATACTAGCTTTTTATTTGTAATTTTAAAGAACAAAAATCCAACAGATTACTGTGTCTTTATTCTTTCTTATTTCTTAAACTTCAGACTGGAGTTACTATGATTGTCTCTTAATTAGCTTCTTGACTTGTCAGGTGCTGTCAAGGCAGTTCTGACTCATCGTGACCCTTTGTAGGCTTTGCAGGGAGCGGCTCGTGAGTTTGAACCGTCGCCCTTGCGATTCAAATGACCTTGCATTCCAGTGCTTACCTACAGTGTCAGATCAGGACTCCTACACATTTTAATGTTCTCTGTGGTTTTCTATCACTACTTGCTGGCTTTTCTACTGAGACAATTTGTGGCTTCTCTCCTTCTCTACTTTGTTCATGGTGAAGGAGTAGCATTGTTAAAGGGGCTAATGTCAGTCACATTCACCTAGAATTCTTCTTTTCAGTTTGTCTTACAAGCTCTTATTCTTTTGCCTTTTTCTGTAGAATTAGAAGAACACTTTTGTTATTTTATTAGGCTTATATTTAATTTAAATATTTGAGAATTTCTATGTTGCATATATGCACAAAGTTGAAAGCCACTGTCTGGGAGTCAAGATTTATATAGTAAACTCCATATGCAGTCGTTTTAGGGGCAAATTCTTTATCTTCAGTTTCAGGCTTCTCATAGCAGTATAATTAATACCCATACATACAAACATGCGTGATCATTTATTATGTAAGAAAGTATTGTCTGTGAAAATGGACCCATTTGTGTTGGATCTATTTTTCCCGAGATAGAAATATAACTAGTAAAATTTATCAAGTTTATAGTATTTGATATTATTTCCTTCATAAGTGTAGCTACCTTTTTTTTTTTTTTTAAAGTAAACACTGTGCTTAAAATACTTTTAACAGAAATCCAGTCTCACATGCCCTCCAGGTAACAAATGTGGGACTCAAGTAGAGTCTGTGGTAAACTAGCCTCAACTAAGGCTTGCCTTAAGGCAGCCCGATTCAAAAGTCAAAAAACATTCTGCTGCCAAACAAAGTATGTTCAGAAGGCTGCCTATTTTGTAGTCCGTGATTTGAATGTTGTGGGGGTTTGAGATTTATAGAAGAATGAAATGGTAAAATACTAAATGCCTCTGTTTTATTTTGAAGCAATCTGTTTCTTTAAAATGAAAATATAGGAATTAAGAAGTAATATAGAGATCTGTGGGTTAATATGCCAGACTGCAAAGCTGTTTGAACTGCAAGGTCGGCGGTTCAAGTTCATCACCTGCTCCTCGGAAACCCTATACAGGGTCACTATGGGTTAGAATCGACTCGACAGCACTCAACAACAACAACATAGAGATATTATGAAACCTTGTTGCTATGAATTCCATTTACATCTAAAGTATTCTAAAATAACTTATTGGTTATTTTTTTGTTTTGTTTTAAATGACAAACAGTAGTATTTTCTTGATTATAAATTAAATTTTATCTTTATTATTATTAAAACAATTAAAAATAGCCAAATAACGGTTATAAACAGGATTTGTATGACTGACTTCTAGTTTTTTTCTCATAAAAATGCAGATAAATGTAATTTTAACTGTACCCTAAACTTGAAGTCTTTAAAAATGGCAGATGTTAATTTAAAAAGCATTTAGTTTGCTGTATGATGATGTCTAATGGAAGTTTCATAAGCTTTATTTTGTCCTAACTAACAAAAATATATGTCAGAGTTCTGCAATATGTCTTAAGCCAAGAATTGCATCCCCTTTAATATGTTTACAACTTGTGTAAAGCAAAACAAAATGTGTGTAATTATAGTGAGCAACATAGTTTTGCTCTCATATGATATTTGCTAAAAAGAATAAAAGATGAATTAATTAAATCAACACATTTGATTAAATTGTCATTATTTAATGATTTTAGAACTTAGAAATAAATCTTATTTTGCTTCAGAATTTTATCTAGTCTATCTTTTGTCCTTTCAAATTATTTTGACAAATAATTTGAAAACAATACAATCACAAATTCTTGAATTTAAGGACTTTAATAAGTTGAGCAATGAGTAAGGAAGATGATGAGAGAATTGACACATTTGAATTACGGTGTTGATAAAGAATAGTAAAAGTACCATTGACTGCCGGAAGACCAAACAAATCGGGTGTAGGAAGATGTATAGCCAGAATGTTCCTTAGAAGCCAGGATCGTAAGACTTTGTCTGATAATTTGGACATGTTGTCAGGAGGAAGTAGTTCCTGGAGAAGAATGTCATGCTTGGAGAAATAGTCAACACAAACGTGGAAGACCCCCCAATGAGATGAAGTGACAGCAACAATGGGTTTAAGCATAACAATTGTGAGGGTAGTACAGGACTAGGCAGTGTGTTTTTCTGTTGCTCATAGGGTCACTAAGAGTCAAAAATGACTGCACCTAACAACAACAGTAACAAGAATGAACATATGGGTATAGCATTATACCTAGACAGAATAGAGGGAGATAGTAAAATAGTCATTTAAACTATGACTTAAAAATCAGAACCTTTTAGAATATTTTACAATAGTAAAGGTTTATTTAGGGGAAATGATTTGTGAGAGTATTGTAATATTTGTGGATGTTAAAAATTGTGTGCAAAATGTTAAACAAGAAGGAATACTTACTACTTCGATGAAAAGCAACTGGGATCTTAAAAGCTCATGAGCAGTCACCTAAGATGCAACTATCAATATCTTCATGTTCAGAAGAAAGAAGAATGATAAAAATTGAAGATGCTTGGAAGTAACTAATCCAATGGGCCAATGGAATGTGAACATCAGTCACCACGACAGATCAGAAGAACTAGATGGTGCCCAGCTTCCACTACCAACTTTTCTGGAAGGAGTCACATTAGAACTTCCCAGATAATGAAAGATAATGAAACAAAAACTCAAAATTGTAAAAAGGACAGGGCTTATTGGTCAGAGACTGGAGGAACCTGAGAATATAGCCCTGGACTACCCTTCAAATCTAAAATGGAACCCACCCCTGTGGACCAGTTGTAACTAAGATAGGTATTTGGTGGGGGACAACAACACTAGTAAGGTGGTATGCTCTACGTGGAATGGCCAGCCATTCACTATCAAAAGGGCAACATTTACCTAAGGACAGAGTTAAGAGTTGGTAAGGAGGGTGAAATGGAAATAACCATGGGGAAAGTCGATTAACTTGTTACATGGAGGGGATTGCAATCACTGAGATGAAACAAAATGTATGATTTGTTGACTGTACTATTAATCTGCTCTGTAAACTTTCAGGCAACATAGTTTTGGGGGGGAAAAGGATGTTTATGCAAATTAATGTCAATTGTTAATGCATCATCTTGTAGATTACAAAAAAAAAAATAGAAAAACTGATTTTCTGAAGATTTTATTAGTAATTTCATATTGTTTTAATGCTTTTATTGAACAAATGATAGTTTGTTTTTCCTTGTCTCATGTTTTCTTATACTTTAAATCTTGTTTGATCTTTCTCCATCTTGCCAACCAAAGGAGAAAAATACCTTATGAGGTTTCAAATTCTTTTTTTTAAAGTTAAATTTTAGGAAGCATTAATTCTTGTCCATTAACCTACCCGTTATTTTTGTCTATGTCAGGACCTATGTACTGTCATGCTTAGTAGTTGATTGGAATACTTTATCCAGGCTACTTCACTTCTACCACATGTTGTACTGTGATGGCTTGTGAGTTGCTGTGATTCTGGAAGCTATGCCACCAGTATTTAAATACCAGCAGGGTCATCCATGGTAGACAGGTTTTAGATGAGCTACCAGATGAAGACAGACCAAAAAGAAGGAGAGATGGACTGCTTCTAAACCTCATCAATAGCAGTGGGACACTGTCAGCTCCAGAATACTGAATATTTAAACATGTTGAAGAGCACCAAATATTGTCAGATATAGTGCTGGAAGATGAGCCCCTCAGGTTGGAAGGCACTCGTAATATGACTAGGGAAGAGCTACGTCCTGAAAGTAGAGTCGACTGTGATGACGCAAATGGAGTAAAGTCTACGGTACCTACATTTGCTGATGGGGCACACCTCAAAATGAAGAGATCGTGGTGGTGGGGTGCTGTGGAATCAGTTTTGACTCAGCGACCCTATATAGGGTTTCCGAGGCTGTAAATCTTTATGGGAGCAGAAAACCTCTTCTTTCTCCCACGGAACAGCTAGTAGTTTTGAACTGCTGACCTTGAGGTTAGCAGACCAATTCATAACCACTAAGCTACCAGAAGAGAAGCAGCTATAAATATCCATTAATAATTGGAACATAAAATGTATGAAGTAAAAATCTAGGAAAACTGGAAATTGTCAAAAATTGAGTGAACCCACAAATACCAATATCCTAAGCATTAGTGAGCTGAAATGGATGGGCATTGGCCATTATGAATCTGACAATCACATGGTTTACTCTGCCAGGAATGACAAATAGAAAAATGGCGTCACGTTCATCATCAAAAAGACTGTATTGAAGTACAATGTTGTTTGTTATAGGATAATATCCATATGCCTATAAGGAAGACCTGATTTGGCGCTGTGGGTTAATATATTGGACTGCAAAGTCATTTGAACCACAAGGTTGGCAGTTCAAGCACACCAGTCACTCCGCAGAAACCCTGAATGGTTGCTATGGGTTAGAACCGACTCCACTGTACTTAACAATAACAAGGAAGACCAGTTAATATTACTATTACTCAAATTTACGCACTAACCATTAAAGCCAGTGACAATGAAATTGAAGAAGAGTGTAGAATCGGTCTGCTAACCTCAAGGTCGGCAATTCGAAACTACCAGCTGTTCTGCAGGGGAAAGATGAGGCTTTCTGCTCCTGTAAAGATGTATAGCCTCAGAAACCCTGTGCAGGGTCACTATGAGTTGGAATTGACTCCACGGTACTTAACAACAACAACAACCATCTTCAGTTTAAAATTGATCAAACATGCAATCAAGATGTATTGTTAATTAACTGGTGATTGGACTGCAAAGGTTGGAAACAAAGGCAAAGGATTAGTAGTTGGAAAGTATGACCTTGGTGATAGAAAGAATGCTGGAGTTCACATGATAGAATTTTGCAAGACCAGTGACTTGCAAAAACCTCTTTTAAACAACATAAAAGATGACACATGGACCTCACCAGATGGAATACACAGAAATCAAATTGGCTGCATCTCAGCCGCTCCGCGGGAGAAAGATGAGGCTTTCTACTCCCGTAAAGATTTACACCCTCGGAAACCCTGTACAGGGTCGCTATGGGTCGGACCCGACTCGAC
>NW_006408549.1:13507455-13507872 GCF_000296735.1 Chrysochloris asiatica | reverse complement strand
CCTATTTCCTCTTTTGTCTGCTTGTCCCACTCCACAATCCCCGTTCAGGCCTTTTTTCTAGTTGGAAACAATTCAGAGCTGGCTGCGGCCATTTGGTTTTAATTGGAAACTGTTTCTTTAAATTTCGAGGAGATCTGTGTGCATGTAGTAGAACACTTTGAGGTAGGGCTGGAGTGCCCAGTAGCTTAGGCACCCCTATAGTCACCAGAATGGAGCTGCGCAGACAGCAAGGGACCAATGAACAGATACCAAAAGAAAAGAATGTCCACACCTTTATATCAGTGGTTCTGCCAGGTGTCTGTGGCCCCTCCGATTCTTCCCCCACATGCTCTCACCCACGATGGCAGTTCCTGGACCAGGCAAGCATCCCAGTCTAGAAAGCAATAGATTTCTTGCTTCTGCCACAAATTCCCCCAG
>NW_006408549.1:13498208-13507355 GCF_000296735.1 Chrysochloris asiatica | reverse complement strand
TTCTACTCCCGTAAAGATTTACACCCTCGGAAACCCTGTACAGGGTCGCTATGGGTCGGACCCGACTCGACGGCACTTAACAACAACAACAATGGAAAGAGACCGTGGAAAAGCTCCCTATCATCAGCCAAAATAAGGTCAAGGGCAGACTGTGGAACAGATCATCAATTACTCATATGCAAGTTCAGGCTGAAGCTGAAGAAAAGGAAAGCACATCCACAGGAGCCAAAATATGACCTTGAACACATCCCACAAGAACTTAGAGATCTCAAGAACAGATCTGATCCATTAGATACTAAACAGAAGACCAGAAGAGTTCCAGGATGACATCAAGAACATCATACAAGAAGAAAGCCAAAGGTCATTAAGAAGACAAGAAAGTAGGAAAAGATCAAAATGGATGTCAGAAGAGACCTGAAACTTGCTCTCCAGCATAACGATGCTAAAGCAAATGGACAAAATATGGTAAAAGTGCTGAAGAGAAAATTTCAAAAGCCATCTTGAAAAGACAAAGTCAAATATTATAATGAAATGTGCAAAACCTGGAGTCAGAAAACCAAAAGGGAAGAACACGCTCAGCACTCCTCAAGCTGAGGGAACTGAATAAAAAATTCAAGCCTCGAGTTGCGATATTGAAGGATTCTATGGGCAAAATATTGAATGATGTAGAAAGCCGCAAAAGAAGATGTCAGTTATATAGATAGCTATTGTACCATAAAGAAATGGCTGATGTTCAACCATTTCAAGAGGTAGCATATGATAAAGAGCCAATGATACTAAAGGAAGAAGTCCAAGATGCATTGAAGGCATTGACAAAGAACAAGACACAGGGAATTGATGGAATACAAATTGAAATCTCAACAAACTGATACAGCACTGGAGGCACTCACTCATCTATGCCAAGAAAATTTTGGAAGACAACTAGCTAGCCAACTTACTGAAAGAGATCCATATTTGTGCCCATTCCAAAGAAAAGCGACCCAATGGAATGTGGAAATCGTCGGACAGTATCATTAATATGCCATGCGAGCAAAATTTTGCTAAAGATAATTCAAAAACTACAACCATACATTCACAGAGATTTTCCAGAGGTTCAAGCTGGATTCAGAAGAGGACATGGAACAAGAGATATCATTGCTGATATCAGATAGATCTTGACTGAAAGCAGAGAATACCAGAAAAATGTTTACCTGTGCTTTATTGATTACACAAAGACTTTCAATTGTGTGGCTCTTGACAAGCTATGGACAGCAGAGAATGAGTATTCCAGAACAATTAATAAGCTTATGAGGAGCCCGTACATAGACCAAATGGCAGTTGTTTGAACGCAACAAGGGAACACTGAATGGTTTTAAATTAGGAAAGGTGCGTGCTGTGGTTGTATTCTTTCACCATACTTATTCAATCTGTATGTTGAGCACATAATTTGAGAAGCTGGATTATATGAGGAAAAACATGGCATCAGGATTGGAGGAAGACTCATTAACAGCCTGCGATATGCAGATGATACAACCTTGCTTGCTGAAAGTGAAGAGGATTTAAAACACTTACTGATGAAGATCGAAGACAGCCTCTGGTATGGGTTGCACCTCAATGTAAACAATATTCTTCACCACTGGACAAGTAAATAACATCATGATAAATGGAGAAAAGATTACAGTTGTCAAAGACTTCATTTTATCTGGATTAACCATCAACACTCATGGAAGCAGCAGTCAAGAAATCAAAGGACATACTGCATTAGACAAATCTGTGGCACAAGAACTCTTTAAAGTGTTGAAGAGCAAAGATGTTAGTTTGAGGACTATGCTGTGTCAGACCTCATATGCATGTGAAAGTTGGACAGTGGTTAAAGAAGACTGTAGGAGAATTGATGCATTTGCGTTATGGAGGAGAATATTAAAAATACCATGGACTGCCACAATTACTAACCAATCTGTGTTGGAAGAAATACAGCCAGAATGTTCCCTAGAAACCAGATGGCTAGACTTCACCTCTCATACTTCAGGAATATTGTCAGGAGGGACCAGTCCCTGAAGAAGGATATAATGTTTGGCAAAATGGAGAATCAGGAAGAAGAAGATCCCCAATGAGATGGATTGGCATAGTGGCAGCAGCGATGTGCTCAAATGTAGCAGCAATTGTGAGGTTGCCCAGGACAAGGCAGTGTTTTGTTCTGTTGTGCGTAAGGTCGCTCTGAGTTGGTACCGACTTGATAGGATATAAAAGCAACACCTGACTTATTTTCTGGTATTAGTTTAATAGCACCTACCTAGGCAAACTTTCTGTGTTCCCTCTTAACTAGGCTGAGTTGTTAAAACTATACATTGTAATTAATTGTTTGTAGTTAGTTGTTTGTTATCTTAAAAAAAAAAAAAAAAAATCTAGTGTTTAGATGCCCAGAAGCAAGAACTATTTGCTGCCTCCTCCTAACGCATTGCCTGGATTAAGTCAGGTGCATGGTAAGTGTTTGTTGGCACACATTAAGTTTCTAATTCAAATGCAAGGTAGAACTAAGGAGTTATTATCATAAGGAGCTCTGGTAACATAGTGGCTGTGAATTGGGCTGCTAATCTCAAGTTCAGCAGTTCAAAACTACCAGCGGTTCTGCAGAAGAAGGAAGAAAGGTGAGGCTTTCTGCTCCCATAAGGATTTACAGCCTCAGAAACCCTATATAGAGTCGCTATGAGTTGGAACTGACTCCACGGCACAAAACCACCACCATGAGGCTATTGTACTTTTAGGAAAAAGAGACTTACAATTATGCTTGTTCACAAAAGGCTTGCTTCCCAGGTTTTCCATGGATGAATTCCAAAGGGTTTTTGGTTGATAAAAGGAATGAAGGAAGCCCAAGAGAGCATTCTTTTTCTTAATTTTTAATAGAAAACTACAATTAATTTACCTTTATTTGTTGATTAGAACAATATGACTCATGAAGAATCTAAACTAGAAGAATCCTCTTAAAAAGTATACGGATTAGGAAAATATTAAAAAACTTTAATATACTGACCAGTAGGATATTATGGTTGTCATTTTAGTAAGTCCCTAGTTTACAAATGTTCAATTTATGGAGAACTACAAGTTCCCTTTGTTGTTAAGTGTAGTCCAGTTGGTTCTAATAGCAATCCTGTATAGGATTTCCAGAATTGGTTGCTGGGTTTGAATTGCTGAACTTGGAGTTAGCAGTCCAGTGCTTATTCTACAGCACCACATCAGGACTTGTCTTTAATGGTATGTAAATTTACCCTCATTTTGAAATGATTAAGCCTGGAGAAGGATATCATATTTGGTAAGGTGGAGGGTCAGAGAAAAAGAGGAAGACCCCCAAACGAAATGGATTGGCCAAGTGGCAGCATCAATGGACTTAAGCGTGGCAACAGTAGTGAGGTTGTCCCAGGACCTGGCAGTGTTTCGTTCTGCTGTGCATAAGGTCTCTATGAGTCGGTACTGACTCGATGGCACCTAACAACAACAACACAACAACTCAGTCTGTTCAGACCCATAGTGACTCTGCATAGTGACTCTGACAAAGTGACTGGTGGGTTTCAACCACCATCCTCTCGATTAGTCCAGTGCCTATCCTGCAGTGCCACACCAGAGCCTCCTCCTATTTGCAACAATTTCATTATAACTTACTGCATGTGCAGCTTTTAAATCCTTGAAAAGGCTTTATGTCTTTTTGCACTGAAGTAGAGCTAAATGAGAATAGCATGCACCTGTTCTGATTTACCTATCAATTCTACTTAAAGACACAGTTAAGAACTGATCTCATTTGGAACCTAGAGGCTGCCTGTAATCAAGATGACTCATATGCCTGAAGCAAATTCCTGCCTTTGTACAAGGCTGCTGAATGTTTCCCTTTTTCTCTGAATAGGAATGATTTGTAATCTGTTCTTTTCCACACCACTCTTAACCTCATATGGATGCGAAAGCTGGACAGTGAATAAGGAAGATCATAGAAGAATTAATGCCTTTGAGTTGTGGTGTTGGAGGAGAATACTTAAAGTGCCATGGGCTGCCAAAAGAACCAATAGATCTGTTTGGAAGAAGTTCAAAACTACCAGTGGTTCTGCAGAAGAAGGAAGAAAGGTGAGGCTTTCTGCTAGAGTGCTCCTTGGAGGCCAAGATGGCTAAACTTTGTCTCTCATACTTTGGACATGTTGTCAGGAGGGAACAGTCGCTGGAGGATGTCATGCTGGGTAAGATGGAGGTTTGGAGAAAAAGAGGAAGACCCTCAATGAGATGGATAGGCCAACAGGCATCATGGATGGTGTCAGGTGTGGCAGCGGTAGTGAGGTTGGCCCAGGATCGGACATTGTTTCATCCTGCTGTGCATGGGGTTGCTATGAGTCGGTTCCGACTTGATGGCAACTGACAAAAACAACAACTTGTCTTGACAAGTGGAATGTTCAATATATATCATATCTAATTTCAACCAATACAATGTCAGTATAGAAATTACACTTAATACAAATTATAGAGTTTGATGAGCAATCTTTAATTTAAATTTTTTTATATTGGAAAGGCTTTACGTACCTAGATCATAATTTCCCAACAGTGCTGCCGCTGATATTTTGAGTTGGGTAATTCTTTGTTAAGAGAGGATGTCTAGCAGCATCCCTGATTTCTATTTACTAAATGCCAGTGGTACCCACCTCCTGAGTTGTGACAAAAGTCTTCAGATAATACTGAATGTATCCTTGGTGAGAAAATTGTCTCCAGTTGAGAACTTGTAAAGTTCAAAGATAAATTTTTAGAACAAAAGTTGGTCAGTAGATGGAGTGTTTCAGCTGTTTTTCTTGACCATGGCAACTGTCTAATGCCAGTAAAAAGCCAGTAACCTCAGCTTGTTCCTTTTTTCTCTCTTCATGTAATATCCTTACCCACTGAGATGGTTTTATTTGGCTTACATGTGGTGATAGTCAGGATAGACTAGGTTAAGCCATGGTAATATAAACCTTGGTGACTCCCACCAGAGGAATCTTTTTTGTATGTACTAACTGCAAGGGCGGTGGTTCAAGCTCACCAGCTGCTCCTCAGAAACGCTGTGCAGGGTCACTATGGGTTGGAACCGACTCGACGGCACTTAACAACAACAACAAACTTTCCACTGCAAGTTTACCAGGGGCTCGACTCCATGTCTTTACACTCTGGGACCAATACTGTTGGAGTTGTCACCTTCTTAAATTTGTTAGGAGAGAGCAACCTGGAGGGTCTTTATTCAGCATATAAATTATTGTCGTTAAGTGCAATGGAGTCGATTCTGATTCATAGCAATGCTGAATAGGGTTTTTGAGGAGCAACTGGTGAATTTGAACCACCACCCTTGCAGTTCAAACTAACCTTGCAGCCCAAACTAACCAAACTATCCCACTGTGCCATACCAGGCCTCCAAGCATATAAATATTACGGCCCCAAAGACACATAACTCATTTCAATTCATTGGCTAGAATTAGTCTTATTAGTGTATTTGCTGAGCACTAAATATTATGTTGGAGTCCTGGTTTGGAACTGTGGGTTAAAGCACTGGACTGCAAGGTTGGTATGAATCACAAGGTTGGCAGTTTCAACTCACCAGCAACTCCTGGGAAACCCTTAAGAGTTATATGTCAGACATTTTCCCAACACTGTTATGAAGCAGGTGTTATTAATATCCCTAAATTACAGAGGGCTTGGGGGAACAAGGCATAGAGTGATCAAGTTATGGGACATAGTTACACAACCGATAAATTATTAGTCTTAAATCAACTCCCATGGAGAATTTCTTCTGAATCATCAAATATGGTTGAGACATTAGACAGTCCATTTTAGGGTAACATTTCTCTTCATCTAAGAACCTGTTATATCTAAATTACAAGTTCTCTTTTCCCAAAGTAGGCAGAATAGGCACAAAGTAGACATTTCTGTTACAAATCAGAGATATTGGAGAGAAAGACAGGATAATGTACATCAAACAACTTCAAAACCCAGCAGAAAATTTTATATGAAATTTTAATTTAAAATTTTAGTTAATTAAATTATAATATATACAATGCATACACTAAACACTATTTAGTCAGATAAGAGTCACTGGATGCTATGAACATATCACTGGATGCTGCCCCCGACTCTGAGTGTCAGCTACGCCTTGTGGGGATGCTTTCTCTACCATGAGCTTCAGCTCTGTCCTCTAGGCCGATTGGGGTGGCAACTCTGTTCCCTTTGGTTTTGAGTGGCCCCATTCTAGTCCATCTGAGTGGCAATCCTGTCCCCTCGGCCCTAGCAGACCCCATTTTCTGCCCTTTGAGCGTGGCACTTTTGCCTTCTCAGCTTTGAGTAGCAGCCACCTCTCAAACTTCATAATGGCAGCCCTACACTCTGGAAACAGGTTGGCAAATATCTGATTCTGAAACCTACATAGCTGTCCTCCTTGATGAACATTATAGGACATGTGTTCTTACTTTATACGACAGGATTTCCCCAAATCTTTTAAGTTTTGTTTTAGTTTTCCACAGTTCTTTTACTATATAGATATATTTTGGCATGGGTAATATATTCAACAGGTGTAAAAAAATTATAAATACAAAGGATATGTAGTGAAAATTCTGCCCACTTTCACCTGTACTCTCCCAAAGGCAACCAATATTATTAATTCTTGTATTGTTGTTGTTAAGTGCCATCTATGTGCTTCTGATTCATAGTGACCTTGTATAGGGTTTTTGAGGAGTGGCTAGTGAGTTTGCACTGCTGATCTTGTGGTTCAATCTGACCTTATGGTCTAGTGCTTGTCCTACAGTGCCACACAACGACTACAGTTCTTGTATATCCTTCCAGAAATATATAAATAACGTCATGCATATTATAACTACTCCCTCTTTATTAATCTGGTATATGGGGTCCTGGTGTGGCACTGTAAGATAAGCACTGACCACACAGTTGGTGGTCCAAACCCACCATCTGCTCCTTGGAAAACTTACATAGGGGGGCTATAAGTTGGAATTGACTTGACAACAACAGCAATAATAACATTGTATTGTATGCACATGTTTATGCATTGCTTTTGTGTTTATATATCTTAATGATTGTTTTGTATTAGTCCATATGTGTCCTCATTCTATTTTATGGCCACCAGTTGCCATCAAGTCCATTCAGAATCTTGGTGACTCCATGTGTGACAGAGTAGAACTTTGGTCCATAGGATTTTTAATGGCTATTTTTTTCAGAAGTAGATCACCAAGTCTTTCTTAAAAGGGACTTCTGAGCAAAATTGAACCTTCAACCTTTTGGTTAGCAGCCAAGCAGGTTCACTGTTTATAACACCCAGTGACTCCTCTTATATGACTAAATAGTGTTTATTGTATGTATATATCATAATTGAATTAACTAGTCTTCTGTTGATGAATATTTAGTTCCAAACATTTTACTACTCTTAATAGTGCAATAAAGAATTTTCTTGTTCATATATAATTTTACACTTGTATAAGACACCGAAAGGATAAATTCCTAGAAAGGATATCTGTGTTTGCAATGCTGTTGTCAAGTGCCGTCAAATCAGTTCTGATTCATAGCAACCTTGTATAGGGGTTCCAAGGAGTGGCTGGCAGGTTTGAACCTCTGACCTGGAAGCTAGCAGCCCAGTGCTTTTTCTAGGGTGCCACATTAGGAGTCCCTTCAATGAAGTTTTAGTAGTTAACTCTACCATCAGCAATGTATGAGAGATTTTATATAATTTCCTAGGTATCAGTGATAATTTTAAAGAATTTCTTAGGTGCCGATTAGTTGTTGTTAAGTGCTATGGAGTTGATTCCAACTCATAAAAAACCCCGTACAGGGTTTCTGAGGAGTGGCTAGTAGGTTTGAACCAATGACCTTGTGGTTCACAATCCAGTGCTTATCCTATAGTTACATGCTAGGAGTCATTAGTTGTTGTTATTGTTAAATGCTGTCGAATTGGTTCTGATGCATAGCGACCCTATATGGGGTTTCCAAGGAGTGGTTGGTGAATTTGAACTGCTGACCTTGTGGTTCAAACTGACCTTTCAGTCCAGTACTTTATCCCACAGCACCACACACCAGGAGTCATATGAGTAACCAAATGGATAGAAAAGATACATTTTGGGTAAGGATAAAGAATATACATTTTTGTCAGAGGAATATGATCCCAATTCTTTTTTTTTTTTCATTTAAGGTTTTTATTGTGGATTGAGTGAAAGTTTACAGGGCACATCATCAGTTTCACATTCAACCATTCATATAACTTGTTTCATTACATTGACTATAATCCCCCGCCCCCCATATACCATGAGTTAAAAGTATTTCTCTCTATCCACTTTAGCTTTTTTAAAAAACACACAAAACAACCCACTCAGGCATATATAATAATTTACATCTCCAAAGGGCACATTCTGCAAGTCTGCTCCTGGCCACCAGCTCTAAGTTCTTCTCTTCTTAGTTGATGAATCTAGAGTCCTCAGCCACTTCCCCTATCCATGCCCCCATCTCTGCCTCCATCTCTGGCGCTGCTGCTTCTCTGGATAAGGTCCCGCACTTTGCTTGTGTGCTTCTCTCTTGATGGTCCTAGGGTCTTCTGTTTCTGGACTGTAAGATTAACCACTCCCCTGTTTTTGTTACAAAACTTCTACCTTTGCAATTGTGACAGTCAGGATTAGTCAGTTACTCACTATTGAAGCTTACGAATCTTATCCCCATCTTCTTTCACCAGACCCATCTAGAAAAGATGATAGCTATTCAGTGGGGACTCTTTCTTTACCCCCACCCTCTTAAACTAAGCTCCCTCTTGAAACCTTGTAAGCCAGTCACTTCATGCCTCTATTGCCCCCTCATTTTATATAGCCAATGTCTAAGTTGCCTGTTCCTGTCTACCCTGTCTACAGAGTGGATAGCATTGAAACTTGATTTGACAACTCTTTCCCTCTCTGTTGGTATTTGGAGTAACTACCGCTCTGAGTATAGGTCAGGTTCATCATAAAGATGTACCTTCTGTCACTGTACCTGTTCCAGTCTGCTTGTCCCTTTCTTGTGGGAATGTCTCACCTCATAAGGTTCTAGATGGGACTCAGGATTCCACCTAAGGTCCTATACTCTGTAAAGGCTTTGCATGAGGCCTATTTCACTGGGCAAGTTGTAGAACCCCTTTGAGGTATTCCA
>NW_006408549.1:13481088-13495235 GCF_000296735.1 Chrysochloris asiatica | reverse complement strand
TGGAGGGTCAGAGAAAAAGAGGAAGACCCCCAACGAGATGGATCAGCCAGGTGGCATCATTGATGGCGACAAGTGTGGCAGTGATAGTGAGGTTGGCCCAGGATTGGTCATTTTTTCGTTCTGCTGTGCATGGGGTTGCTATGAGTCAGTTCTGACTCAATGGCACCTGACAACAACAACAACAACAATTTCTAGCAACATTCTGTTGCTAATGTCATATATGTTTTCACTTAGGGTATAAAGACTTTCTCTATAACTTCTCCTCAGTTCCTTCTGAGCTTTCACCAGAATTGCCTTTGGCCATCACAATTCTACCAACAGTTCCTTCAGGGAAGGCAATCTAGGTTTTTACTATTGTTTAGCTCTTTGGAAACAAGGTCTATTCTGACTCATAGTGACCTTGTTTCTGAAGAGCAGCTGGTGAATTTGAACTGCCGACCTTGTGATTAGTAGTTGAGTCCTTACCTTGCAGAAACACAACAAGACTACAGGTTTTTACTACTAGATATATTCAGACTCTTCCAGCTTCTATCCATTACCGATTCCAAAACCACTTCCATATTTAGATATCTGCTAGAGCAGCACTCCACAATTCCTGGTAACAAATTCTAGTACAGCTATAACGAATGCCACAAATGTATGACTTTAACAAAAAGAAACTTACTTGCTCACTGTTTAGGAGGTTTTACATCCAAATTCAGGGGGCCAGCTTTTGGTGAAGGTTCTCTGTCAGCTTTCTGAAATGATCCTTGTCTCTTCAGCTTCTGCTTCCTGGTTCCTTGGAAATCTCCACATGACTTGACATCAGTCTTTTTCCCATCTCTGCTTATCTAATCTGCTCCTTGTATCAGTTGTAAGAGATTGATTCAAGACATAACATACACTAATTCTACCTCATCAACATAACAGAAAACTCATTCTCAAATGAGATAATAAGTAAATCATGTTGCTGTTGTTCAGAGCAGTTGAGTTGGCTCAGACTCATAGTGACCCTGTGCACAACAGAACGAAACCGTGCCTGGTCCTGTGTCATCCTTACCAGTGCTGATGCCATTGTGCCATTCCATCTTGTTGGGTGTCTTTCTCTTTTTCTCAGACCCTCCACTTTATCAAGCATGATGTCGTTCTTCAATGACTGGTCTCTCCCGATAACATGTCCAAAGTATGAGACATGAAGTCTTGCCATCCTGGATTCTAAGGATCATTATGGCTGTACTTCTTGCCACACAGATTTTGTTTGTTGTTCTAGAAGTCCATGGTACATATTCTTCTCCAACATCATAACTCAAATTCATCAGTTCTTCTATTATAGTCTTCCTTATTCAGTATCCAATTCAGTATCCAAGTTTCACATGTATACGAAGCTACTGAAAATACAATGAATGGCTTGTGTAGGGCACACCTTAGTCCTCAAACTGGCATCTTTGCTCTTGAACACTTTAAAGAGAAGGTATTGTTGTTGTTAGGTGTTGTTGAGTTGGTTCCAACTCATAGCAACCCTGTATAGGCTTTCCAAGGAGC
This sequence comes from Chrysochloris asiatica, assembly GCF_000296735.1. Lineage (NCBI taxonomy): Eukaryota > Metazoa > Chordata > Mammalia > Afrosoricida > Chrysochloridae > Chrysochloris > Chrysochloris asiatica. The sequence goes on along the minus strand of NW_006408549.1, from coordinate 13,493,714 downwards.
AACTGGTGGGATTGAACTGCTGAACTTGTGATTAGCAGTCTAGTGCTGATCCTAGAGCTCCACACCAAGACTTCAATATAAGGTATGTTGTTAAGTGTCGTCAAGTTGATTCAGACTCATCACAACCCTGTATAGGGCTTCCGGAGAGTGGTTGGTGAGTTTGAATCACGGACATTGAGGTTCAAAATAACCATGGGTCCAGTATTTATCCTACAGGACAACACAAGGACCCTTAGATAAGTTATTTAAGTTATTTTTAAGTGCCACGGAGTCAGTTCTGACTCATAGTGACCATGTATAGGGTTTCTGAGGAGCACCTGGTGAATTTGAATGACCGCCCTTGTGGTTCAAATCAACCATACCAGGACTACAACATAAGGTATAGAGGCTAGGATTTACAAAACATATTTTGGGGTTTATAATTCAACCCATAACATTTGGCTTCTGCCATAATCTGTGTTTATAACATCTGTTTTTCATAATATTTTTCAACTTTCAAAAATTTTTTAAGTTGTCATACAGGCCAGTCATAGTAGAAATTGGTATGTTCTTTTTATTATGGAGTGTTTAAAAGTACAACATGTTCTGGTCATAAAATTAATGACTGTTTTTCCTTTAATACCCTTGCAATTCTACTTTGCTATGTTTTAGCATTTTCACAGCATTTTCTACTTCCAAAGTAGTTTATAGTCATTAGTTAGATATTTCCCACACAATCTCAGTGGAATAGATTGGTATTCTTTCTTGTTGTTTTACTGATTAGAAGACAGATATAGTCAGTTGGACTGACTTGCTTAAGTTTATATACTATGTCAATAGCTCTTTCTGATTATCATCCAACTTTGTTTCTTGTCCTGTGCTAAAGTCACAGGCCACTGTTTGCTGTCTCAGAAGCTTATTTTAAATGGGCCTGTCAAATGAATGGCTTTCTGCTTGCTGGGAAAGTTCTAGATGCTGACATTCCATGAGCATAACCCATATAGGAGAGGGATCAACCACCTACACCAAGCCCTTTCTGCAGGATTGCACAGGGAGTGCATTTAAGATGCAGGGCAAAAAGGAAAAAAAGTGAAATAAGAAATTCAAATCCACTAAGTGCTCCTCGGAAACCCTAAACAGGGTCGCTATGACTTGGAACTGACTCAAAAGCACTTAACAACAACAAAATCTCCTTTTCTACATACCTATTCCTAGGTATCTAATGTCTTCATAAACCTGAACCTGTGCAACAAACTACCCTACCAAATATTATTCAACTCTCATTCCCTATTAAACTGTGTTTCACTTCATCTAATGTAAGGTCCTGGTAGCATAATGATTAAGCTGTTGGCTGCTAAGCAAATGGTTGGTGGGTTGCCTGTCACATCCTCTCTCCCTTTCTTACCTGAAATAGTACACAATCCTATTAACTTGTATCCCTGCATCTAGTTTTATTTCCATAAGTCCTCTTTTCCTTTATGCTCCTAAAATAGACTGCCCGGTATGCAAATCTGACCTCCATGTTTCCTAACCTAAACTTTCCAGGGCTCCTCATTCCTATAGAAGTTGAATCATGATATTGGTGAAGAATAATGAACGTACCGTGGACTGCCAGAACAAATCAATCTGTTTTGGAAGAAATATAGCCAGAATACTCCTTAGAAGTGAGGATGGTGAGTCTTCATCTCATGCACTTTTTTCCTGCATTTGCATGAGCATTAATTTATGCGACTCTCAGTTCATTCTGCTGGGCATAATGTTGCTATGGGTCAGTACTGACTCGATGGTACCTAACAACAACAACAGTTTATATAAAGGGTTCTTTTCGACTACACCTGAGCTTAATTTGTCAATTCAATTTCATGAACAGTTATTGAATGCTTGTACAATGACTAGAAATTAAAGTTGGCTTAGTGTTGCTGTTAAGTGCCATCAAGGCAGTTCCAATTCATAGCAATTCTTTATAGGGTTTCCTAGGAGATTCTGATGGGCTTGAACTGCCGACCGTAAGGTTAACAATCCAGTGCTTAGTGTAACAAGAACAAATTATTAGAAAACTAATAATAAAACGAGTTAAGTGCTAAATTGAAGTTGATATAAAATCCTTTTAAAGCAAAAATGTGGAAGCTATTTTGCCAGGAAAGAAAATGATAGAGCAAGGAAAATTATACAGGAGCTACTATAATATATGAGCAGGTCCCATTAGTGGTAGACAAAGTTGAAGAGGCGTAGGGTAAAATTAATAGCAGGAGGTTGTTGTAAGTTGGTCTTGAGTTGATTCTGACTCATAGTGACCCTGTGTACAACAGAACAAAACACTGCCTAGTCCTGGGTCATCTTCACAATTGTTGTTGTGTTTGAGCTCATTGTTGTAGGCACTGTACCAATCCATCTTGTTGGGGGCTCTTGCTCTTTTTCACTGACCCTCTCTACTTTAGCAAACATGATGTCCTTCTCCAGAGATTGGTCCCTCTTGATAACATAGCCAATGTATGATACACAAATCTCAACATATTGACTTCTCGGGAGCACTGGGTTATGAAAAGATGAGTCGAAAATGATCTGCACTCTGGCTGTAAAATTTATTTTAATCAACTTCTACAAAAGACAAATATATAATTTTTTGATATCATCTCCTTTCTTTTCTTTTTCTTACTTTTTTTTTTTTTAACTTTTTATTGTGAATTGAGTGAAAGTTTACAGGGTAGATCATCAGTTTTACATTTAATAAATCATACACTTTGTTGCATTACAATGGTTATAATCCCCTCCATGTACCTCCAGTTAGGAGTCCTGGTGTGGTACTATGGGTTAATGCGCCAGATTGCAAAACTGTTTGAACTGCAAGATTGGCAGTTCAAGCTCACCAGCTGCTCCCTGGAAACCCTATACTGGGTAACTATGGGTTGGAACCAACTCGACAGCAGTTAACAACAACAACCATCAGTTAACAGTATTTCTCTCTATTCATTTTAGCTCTTTTTTTTTTTCTTTTGCATATGTAGTATTCAAACCACCAAAGGTACACATTCTGCAAGTCTGCTTCCTGGCTGCCAGCTCTTAATCCCTATCTTTCCATGAATCTAGAGTCCTCAGCTGCTCCCTCTCAAAATGTCCCCATCTCTGCCAACATCTCTGGTGTTGCTGCTTCTCTGGATAAAGTCCCACATTCCACTTATGCTTTTCTCCCTTGATGGTCCTAAGGTCCCCTGTTTCTGGACAGTAAGATTAACTACTCCCCCATTTTTGTTACAAAACTTCTACCTTTACAATTGTGACAATGGCAATTAGTCATGATAACAATTACTACTCAATCATAAGAATCTTTTATCCCATCTCTTTTTACGAGACCCATCTAGACAAGATGAAAACTATTCAGTGGGGAGTCTATTCCCCCCCCCCCCCACACACACTTTTTCTAAATAAATGTTTTATTGTAAATTAGTTTACATGGGAGAACATTAGCTTTACAATCATTCTAACCTATATCATTACATTGCCATGGTTACAATCCCTTCCATGCATCATCAACCAACCAAACGGTATACCCTGCAAGCCTGCCCCCTGGTCGTCAGCACACAGCCCCTCTCCCTCTTTGGATCTAGAGTCCCCAGCTACTCCATCTCTCCATGTCATAGTCTCTGCCTCCATCTCTGGTGTCACTGTTTCTCTGGGTAGGGCCCCACACTCTGTGCTTCTCCAATGATGGTCCCAGTTTGCTCCTGGACTGCAAAGTCAAGCACTCCCCTCCTTTTGCTACAAAATGTCTACCTTTACATTTCCAACCTCACAGTTAGTCCTGATAGCAATTATTCACTATGAGTGTTATCCCTTTTGAAAGCTTGTAAGGCAGTCACTTTTTGCCTTTGTAGCGCCCCCATTTTGGGTAGCCAATGTCCAAGTTGCCCATCCCTGTCTACTCTGTGTATCGAGGGGGTGGGAATGATCCTCGCTGTAAAGATTTTTCCCTCTTTTGAACTACTGCATCCATAGGTGTAGGTCAAGTTCATCAAATTGTATTAGATTACTCTTTTTTTCCTCTACTTTCTTCTTCTAGTTGAGCTCTGATCATCCAGCCATTGAAGCCAGGTCAAGTGGGTATTATCTGCCAGTGTGGATGTTCTTGTGCATATGCCCTCACTTCTTATCAGATGGTTGCTTCACTCTCCACTCTAGTCCTTTGTGGCTATGTCACTGACTCTGGGCCCAGGAGTTCCCAGGTCTTGCCATACTGCAGGCCAACCAGGTCTCCACCTGTGTTCACAGGAGTCTATAGGATGTGGTAGGACTTAACTCGCAGCTTTATTGCTGTTTTTCTCACACTTCCCTGTATCACCAGTCAGAGCACATGTCTGCTTCTGTATTCCCATTGAGTCTTAGTCTTGGAAGGGGGTTTGCCCTGAGTGGATCTGACAACTTGCCTTGATGTCTCCTGGGCAAGCAACTTGCTTGTTCTTGTAGTAGTCAGTTGGACTGACATTATTGTTTTGTATTTTTCCTGTCAGTCTTTCTTTCAAGAAGTATCTTCTGTTCTTCTAGCCACTCCAGGCTGGTTTATGGAAATTTCAAGTGGAACTTTCCCACCTCAGAAGATTCTGGATGGGGTTCACCTATGGTCTTATGTAATGCAGAGGCTCCGCCGGAAGCCTCCTTCACTGGGCACATTGTAGTCTCATTTTAGATATTCCAATAAGTTATAGGCAGAAGACGGATTTACAAGCTTTCTATGGTGATGTTTCTGGTTTTTCCTTTCTCTCCCCTTGTCTGTTTTATAATGGTATGCAAGGGAAATCAAATTAAAAAGACAGTCAAGAATCTTAACATTATTTCCCTTCTTTTACCCATTCCAACCATGCATCAGTCCCTGTATACTAGAGCCCTGTTGTTCCAAGTTTGTGCACACATCATTATTTACCTCTATCCCACTTAGTCCATGCAAACCTGACTAATTGTTCCCCCATCAGCCTTGTTCTTCCATTCCCCTTCCCCTTTTTGTAGATCTGCCCCCTCCCTAGCACTCAAACTATCCGGTGTCTATTCCCTACCCTGTGCTCCACCTTCCCCTTCCTCCCCTCACTCCACCCACCTCATGCCGGGTAACCAGCAAAGACTCCTCCCCCCGCCCCTTTTAGTATGAGTTCTTTTTCTTAGTCTTTTACAATAGTGGGCCTGTGCAGTATTTCTCCTTTTGTGACGGACTAATTTCACTCAACATAATGTCCTCAAGGTTTATCCGAGTCTTGTGGTAGCTTATAGCTTCCTTGTTCTTCCTCAAGGTTGTATAATCCATTGTGTCTATGTACCATAGTTTATTTATCCATTCTTCAGTTGATGGGCACTTAGGCTGTCTTTGTGCTATTGTAAGTAGTGCTGCTATGAACATTGGTGTGCATATATCTACTCGTCTTATGGCTTGTATTTTTTGTGGGTAAATACCAAGTAGAGGAATTGCTGGATCATAAGGAGTCCTGGTGTGGCGCTGTGTGTTAATGCGCCAGACTGCAAAGCCATTTGAATTGCAAGATTGGTGGTTCAAGCTCACCAGTCACTCCTTGGAAACCCTATACAGGGTCGCTATGGGTTGGAACTGACTCGATGGCACATAACAGTAACAAACAATAACAAGGCATTTCTATTTCCAATGTTCTGAGGAAGCACCATATTGCTTTCCAGAGAGGTTGGACCACTTTGCAATGCCAGCAGCAATGCAGGGGCATCTCAGTCTCTCCACATCCTCACCAGCATTTATTGCCCACTACTTTTTTTATCTTTGTTGTTATTGCTGGTGTGAGATGATATCTCATTGTTGTTTTGATTTGCATCTCTCTAATTGAGTCCTGGTGTGGCTCTGTGGGTTAATGCGCCAGACTACAAAGCCATTTAAACTGCAAGGTTGGAAGTTCAAGGTTACCAGTTGCTCCATGGAAACCCTGTATAGGGTTGCTATGGATCGAAACTGACTCGACAGCATTCAACAACAACAAAAACAAATGGGTAGTGATGATGAACATTTCTTTATATGTTTGTTGGCTGCCTGGATCTCCTCCTTGGTGAAGTGTCTTTTCTTGTCCTGTGCCCATTTTTTAATTAGGTTATTTGTCTTTTTTTTTGTAGAGGTGTTGTAGTTTCCTGTATATTTAGAAATGAGTCCCTTGTCTGATGTGTTGTTACAAAAGATTTTTTCCCATTCTGTGGGTCATTTTGCTTGGATTCCGAATCAACAATCATGGAAGCAGCAATCAAGAAATCAAGTAATTTATTGCACTAGGCAATCTGTTGCACAAGACCTCTTTAAAGGGTTCAAGAGCAAAGATACCAGTTTGAAGACTAAGGTGTGCCTTACTCAAGCCATGGTATTTTCAATAGTCTTATATGCATGTTATATTGGACAATGAATAAGGAAGACTGCAGATTTGATGAATTTGAGTTATAGTGTTGGAGAAGAATATTAGAAGTATCATGCACTGCTAGAAGAACAAACACATTTGAGTTGGAAGAAGTAAGACCAGAATGCTCCTTAGAAGCCAGGATGGCAAGGAGACTTCTCTAAAATTTCAGACATGTTACCAGGAAGGACCAGACCCCAGAGAAAGACATCATGCTTGATGAAGCAAAGAATCAGTTAATAAGAGGAAGACCCCCAATGAGATGGATTGGAATAGTGGCAGCAGTCATGGGCTCAAATGTAACTATAATTGTCAGGACGGCACAGGCCCAAGGCAGTGTTGATGAGGGCAAAAATCATGGAATGGATCATCCTTTCATGTCTTAGTAAACACTGATTAGTGATTGAGACTTTATTTGTGGAAGTCCATCACAACACCTACATAAAACCTCTCAATAAGGTTTGAGCTTTCTCGGAACATGGTTTGGTGTTCTAAGGGTGAGCGTTTCTAGAGAGAAAGCCTAGCAGAAGCTATGGTGCCTTTGATGACAGCTTGAACATTCACACAGCTGCCACATTTTACTCATATAAATGTGTCACTGGGGCCAGCTCCAGCTCATATTTAAAAGTAGAGAAATTAAGCTCCATTTCCTGAAGATGACAAAAAATTGTGGATGTTTTAAAATATACCAGTCTGCCTTTTAGCCATAAGTTATTTACATTCATCCCATATAGAACATAGAGATTCCTTTCCCACAAACTCAGCTCCCCAAGTGTCATCTATTTAGCACATCAGTCTCAGGCTTGAGGTACAAGAACTTTACCATATATATCCGGTCCAAAAGTGAATGTGGCTCCTTAGTGGCAGTTCCTTGAGTCTAGCTCAAGTACAGTTCATGATGCTCTGAAGACATGTGAAATAGAGACAGATTTCCTGTCTCCAGAGTGCAGTGGCTCTGTAGGATAAGCATTGGACTGCAAATGGACCTTAGGAGGTCAATGGTTCAAGCCCACCAGCCATTACACAGGGGAAAGATGAGACCTTTCTGCTCTCACAAAGATTTACAGCCTCAGAAACCTTACACAGGATCATTATGAGTCAGAAAAGGCTTGATGGCACTTAGCAAGCAACAATTATAGTGATGGGTCCCAATAGAGTCGGCTGTACCATTCCAAAGGAGGAAAAGTCAGAGGCTCAAAGCACTCACTGATTCACAGCAATCTTGAAATTCAACTAAGTTCCTTGATTAGGGTTCATTTGGATTACCTGGGACTGTTGCTTGAATCCACATTCTAAATGATCTTTCCTTTCCATATAATACAGTCCATGAGAGCTGGGTACTTTTCTCAGCCTGCATTTTATTCATAGAAGTCAGAGTGTTCAAAAGCCCACCCACGCCCGCCCTTTCTTTTTGCTAACAATCTCTATATAATTTACATACCCATTTAAAGGATACTATTTCTTTGTTTTCACTGTGGAGCTGTAGGATCAGCAGTGGACTGCTAATTGAAACTCTATACAGGGTCACCATGAGTCGCGACTAGACAGCACTTAACAACAACATTCATTGTTTTTAGTATATTCAGAATTACGTAACTATCAGAATAAAATTTAGAACAATTTTTTAAACAGTTACGTGGTTTGTTGGACTCAACTCAGGGTAACAACTCAGATTAGGATGCAATTTGGTAGTAACCAGAAATAACTCAGGATCAGTATCAACTTGGAAATAACAAGATACTACTCAGAATGCAATTGATCTATCAGGACAGCTTTCAGCATCAAAATCCTAACATTTTGAGGCTAGGAGCAAAAATGCTTCCTCTTGGTGCAGCTCTCAGGACATTTCTTAGCTGTCTAGGCAGCAAATTGTCCCAGTTCATAGCCAATGGACCAGCTTGTTCAGCTTTTTAATTTCTCTCTGACATTAAACCTCTCTTCTACCAGATCTCTCTGCTGATCACCTCCCTAGCTATTTGCCCAAAGAACCAAGGCAAAGGGACACATAAAGGAACTCATTGCACTATAAATGACATTCTGACTTTTTAGCCAGTTTTTCACATATTTAACATTTGGAGGGTTACTTTTTTTACCTCATACATTTGACCAGGGAGTCCTGGTGTGGCACTGTGGTGGAGTACAAAGTCAGTTTGAACTGCAAGGTCAGTGTTTCCAGTTCATCAACTGCTCCTTGGAAACCCTATACAGGGTCGTTATGGGTTGGAACCAACTCGATGGCACTTAACAACAACAATTACAATCTTAGTCCAAACCAGTCGCTATAAATCCAACCATTGGGAAAAACCCTAAGGGTGCGGTAACTCAGCAGTCATGCAAGTCTACTGTAGGTATTCATCTGGTCTGGCTAGGTTCTCCAAAAGGTTGTCCCTGCGTCACCCTTTCAGGCATCAGAGAACATTTAACTTAAAGAATATTATTCCCTTGCTCTGAACCTGTCTCTCTCTCTCTCTTTTAAGACTTCCCCCACTCCATCACCGATTTATTCATCCCTTTGCCTTCAGATATCATTTCTTCTTCCTTCCATTTGTAAATGATCTTAACTCAAGCTGATTCACCTTGTCAAAACCAAGGGTGACCCTTAGGCAAGTTATTAACTATACCCCTAAACCTGTACACCAGAATTTCCAAAGACCTGAAAGGATGGATTGCATTTTCCCCTAATCTGGAAATTTGGGATTGACAGTGAATACTGCTATACATACTAGTGACAGAAATACTTCATTGTATGTACATAAACCTACCCCTATATGAATGGGAGTAAACTGAGGGGGGATGTACTTTTTAAACAGATACTGTTACCAATGATCTGGACTAGCACAGCAACTAAAATTGATGCTCTAAACAGATGAGACTTGGGGAGGGGAGAGTTGTAGGGGAGGGTGTGTTTATGTTCTGTGTGGGAAGAATGTAAATGCTTTATGGCTGCAAGGCAGACTATGGTACATTTAAAAAATCCACAATTTTTTTTTTTTTTTTTTTGTCATCACCAAGAAGTGGAGCCTAATCCCTCTACCTTTAATATGGACTGGCCCCAGTGACATGTTTATAATGAGTAGAATGTGGCAGCTGCATGAATGTGGCAGCTGTCCTGAAAGGCACCATAGTTTCCATATGACTTTCTCTCTGGGAACGCTCACTCTTAGAAACAAACCAAACTGTATTTGGAGAACGCTCACACCATATTAAGAGGCTTTATAAAGGTGTTGTGATGGACTGCCACAAATAAAGTCACAGACAACAACCAGTATTTACTAACAGACATGAAAGGATGATTTTTGCCCCCATCAACACAGCTGATGACAAGAGGAACATAGGCAATGTCCCCACTGAGCCCTGCTTACATTGTAGAATTGTGAAGAAGTGTTGTTTTAAGCCATTACCTTCTGTGGTTAGTTAGTTACTCAGCAAGAAATAACTGGAAAAGGTGCTCTCAATGGTACTGATTAGATAGCTTTTCCAGGTTAAGCAAATTAATGGAAACAACATCAGATTGTTATGGTCTTGTTTCTTGAGCTTACCCACTTTGCTGTTGTTGTTATGTGCCGTGGAGTGGGTTCTGACTTATAGCGACCCTGCACAGGGTTTCCAAAGCTGTTAATCTTTATGGGAGCAGAACGCCTCATCATTCTCCCGCGGAACCGCTGGTAGTTTCGAACTGCTGAACTTACGGTTCGCAGCCCGATTGGTAACCACTATGCTACCAGAGCTCCATTTAGGCCGTACCAAATGAAGCCGGTTTTAGAGTGTCTACAGCAGTGTGAGCAAGGGTACTAGCCACAGAGTTACTTTAGAGGAGCGAGATATGTATATGAGATTTAAAAAAAAAAAAAAAAAGCCTATTGAACAGTTTGTTTAGGTAGTAACAGTTTGATTGTTCTTCAGAAACTTAATAATCAGAATAAAGAAGCTGGGAGATAGATTTGGAAGAGATCAAAGGTAGCTGAAAAATTAATCTTTTATTTGTCATTCTAGCCACTGAAGTTAATCAGTTTATTGTTTGCTTTACTGCTATGATAATCTTGATGTTCATTTTATTTCTTGTTAATTAATGATCGTTTTTTAGTACTTTGACATTTGCCTTTTCCTTTTGGAATATTTCTCAGCTTTAATAGCCTCTTCTCAGTGATGCCTTCTCTGATCATCATATAAAATCTCAATCTCCTCACTCCCCACATCCCTATTTCCCTTTTCTGCTTCATTTAGATATTTTTTCCTTAGTACCTATCACTATCTAGCACTAGATTTACTTATCTATCTTGTTAATTTCTCCTACTAGAATGTGATTTCCTCTTAATTCACTCATTTTCCTCTAGTAGTAGAAACAGTGTCAAGCACATAGGAGGTGCTCAATAATTATTTGTTGAATAAATTAATAAGGCAATTTCTGAATTAAGAAGGAATGAATTATGTTTAGAATGTTTTCAGTGCATAGTATGTTCAATATTTTGGAAATCAGTAGTCTAAGTGTGATACATATATATGTGACCTAAATGGACCTAATGTTTTATTGTGGACATTTTCAAACAGATTCAAATAATATGAATAATAGAATAATGGTGTGACTCTGTAGGATAAACATTGGATTGCAAACCACAAGGTCAGCAGTTCAAACTCACTAATCACTTCTTAGAAATTCTATAGTTGGTTGCTATGAGTTGGAACTGAATTAATGATAACTGATAACAATAATATGTATACATCAAAAGCCCTGGTGGTACAGTGATTAAGCACTGGACTGCTAACTATAAGGTTGATGGTTCAAACCCATCTGTTGCTCCACAGTAGAAACAAAGATATATTGCCTTGGACATCCTATGGGGGACTCTACTCTGCGCTACAGAGTCAATATAAGCAACAAGTTTTGTTTTTCATTTTTCCATTATTCCACATCAACAATACCAATGTTTTGTCCACCATTTTGATCAGTTTCTTTCACCCACGTTTTTCCTCTGGGCTACTTTTAAAAAAATCCAAGACATATTATTTCATCTGAAGTTTTTAGTATGCATGTTAAGTTAACTACATTTTTACAAAGGATAAAGTAAAAGAGCTGCACAGAAGATTTCAAAGGAAAGTAAGTTAAGATGAAGGAAAGATGAAATGTGCAAAGATCTGGAGTTAGAAAACCAAACAGAAAGAAAATGCTTGGCATTTCTCACAGTGAAAGAACTGAAGGAAAAAAAAAATCAATCTCAAGTTGTAATATTGAATAATTCTATGAGGCAACCAGTGAACGATGCAGGAAGCATCAACAGAAGATTGAAGGGACACACAGAATCACTGTACCAAAAAAAAGTGGTCAATGCTTAGCTATTTCAGAAGTAGCATATTCAAAGGAAGAAGTCTAATTGTACTAAGGCATTAGCAAAAAGCAAGGCTCTAGGAATTGAAGAAATACCAACTGAGATTTTGCCACAGTGGATTCAACACTAGAAGTACTCACTCATGTATTCCAAGAAATTTGTAAGACAGCTACCAGGCCAACAGACTGGAAGAGTTCTATATACATGTCTATTCCAAAGAAAGGTGATCCAACAGAATTCAGAAATTCTTGAACAATATCATTACTACCATACACAAGTAAAATTTTTCTGTAGCTAATTAAAAAATTGTAGCAGCAGTGTATAGACAGGGAACTGCCAAAAATGCAAGCTGGATTCAGAAGGAGATGTAGAGTAAGGGATATCATTACTGATGTCAGATGAACATTTGCTAAAAGCCACGAATACTAGAAAGATGTTTATCTTTTTATTTTATTGATGATGTAAAGGCATTTGACCATGTGAATAATAACAAACTATGGATAACTTTTTTTGAAGAATGGGAATTTCAAAACACTTAATTGTGCTCATGCAGAACTTGTACATAAACCAAGGGCAATAGTTCAAATAGAACAAGGGGGTTTAAAATCAGGAAACGTGTGGATCGGAAGTGTATCCTTTCACCATACTTATTCGGTCAGTGTTGTTGTTGTTGTTGTTGTTAGGTGCCATCAAATCAGTACCAACTCATAGCAACCCTATGCACAACAGAACAAAATACTGCCTGGTCCTGGGCCAACCTCACTGTTGTTGCCATGCTTAAGCCCACTGATGCTGCCAATTTGCCAATCCATCTCGCTGGGGAGATTCCTCTTTTTCTCTGACCCTCTATCTTACCAAACATGATATCCTTCTCCAGTGACTGGTCCCTCCTGACAATATGTCTGAAGTATGAGAGACAAAGTTTGGCCATCCTGGC
>NW_006408549.1:13458079-13480807 GCF_000296735.1 Chrysochloris asiatica | reverse complement strand
TTTGATTTCTTGACTGCTGCTTCCATGAGTGTTGATAGTTGATCCAAGAAGAATGAAGTCCTTGACAACTTCAATCTTTTCTCCGTTGATAAGAGTGTTGTTTATCTGTCCAGTGGTGAGGATTTTTGTTTTCTTTAAATTGAAATGCAATCCATACTGAAGGCTGTGGTCTTTGATCTTCATCAGTAAGTATTTTAAGTCCTCTTTACTTTCAGCAAGCAAGATTGTATCATCTGCATATCACTGGTTGTTATTAGGTCTGTATACTGAGCAAACAACCTGAGGGTATTATATAAAGAAAAACACAATGTCAGAATTGAAGCAATACTCATTAACAACCTGAAATATGCAAATGACACAACTTTGCTTATTTAACATGAAAAGAGCTTGAAGCACTTACTGATGAAAATGAAAGACTAACTTTCATATGACTACACCCCAATATTAAGAAAACAAAAATCATCACAATTGAACCAATAAGGAAAATCATGAGAAAATATTGAAGTTTAAGGATTTGATTTTACTTGGATTCACAATCAGCACTCAAGGAAGCAGAGTCAGGAAATCAAATGGTGTATTGCATTGGCCATATCTTCTGGAAAATACCTTTTAAAAATGTTTAAAAGCCAAGATGCCACTTTGAGGACTAAGGTGTGCCTGAACCTCACCATGGTATTTTTAATCCCCTCTTCTGCATGTGCAAGCTGGGCAATGAATAAAGAAGATCAAAAGAGGAATCGATGTATTTGAGTGATAAGATTAGAGAATAATGAATATACCATGGACTTCAAGAAGACTGAACAAATCTGTCTTGGAAGAAATTCAGCCAAATACTCCTTAAAATTGAGAATGGTGAAACTTCGTGTCACATACTTTGGACACGTTATCAGTAGGGAACAGTCCTTGGAGAAAGATATCATGCTAAGAAAAGTAGAGGGTCATCAGAAAAGTGGAAGACCCTCAATGAAATGGATTGACACAGTGGTGGCAAGAATGGGCTAAACCATAGGAAAGATTGTGAGGATGACACAGGACCAGACAGTGTTTCATTTTGACATTCATGTGGTGACTATAAGCCAGGCTGACTTGACAGCTTCTAACAACAATAACCATTTAAAAAAGACCCTTCCATCGTGCTTTTATTATGCATAACAATTAACCATAATTCCTAGCATCTAAAACTACCAGCCGCTCCGCGGGAGAAAGATGAGGCTTTCTACTCCCGTAAAGATTTACACCCTTGGAAACCCTGTACAGGGTCGCTATGAGTCGGAACCGATTCAACGGCACTTAACAACAACAACAACAAATATCTAGTTCATAAGCACATTTCCCTGGTTACCTCCAAGACATATTTATTCAAATAAGGATCTGAGGAAGGACCATCCATTGCATTGGGTTAGTTGGTTATCTCATTTATTAGTTTTTCTCTAATAATTTTCCTCTCTCTTCTTTTTATTGCCATTGATATGTCGGTAAAACTTTGTGGAATTTGTCCTGTAAAATACCTCACATTCTAGATTTGGTTGACTGTTTCCAAGAGATGAACTTAACTTGTTCTCTTGTCCTTCTATTTTCTGTAAACAGTAGTTAGATCTACAAACATGATTAGATTCAGATTCTATTTTTAGGTAAGAACATTTGTAGATGACATTATGTAGTTTTTATTGCATCATATCACGAGGTTTATAGCATGCGATTATCTCAATTTTAATGTTGCTAAAATTGATTAGTCAGTTAAGATTTTAGACTGATCTCTTACTTATCTCTTACCAATGCAATTATGTTCTTTGTATGTTGTTTGTTGTTAAGCACCATTGAATTGGTTCTGACTCATAGCGACCCTGTATAGGGTTTCTGAGAAGTGGCTGGTGAGCTAGAACCACCAGACTTATGAGCTTAACAAATGACCTTGTGGTTCAAACTGACTTTGCAGTCCAATGCATTAACCCACAGTGCCACACTAGGACTCCATGGTCTTTGTATAGATTCATTATTTCATTGGAATTTGAAAAAATGGTCATTTAAAAGTATCTATTTCTCCTTCCTCATTTATTAGTTTCACTTCTATGACTAAGAATTTTATTAACTTTGTAATTCCTCTGAATTGTAAATCTAAACCCATTGCAGTTGAATTGATTCTGAGTCGTAGTCACCCTGTAGGACAGAGTGAAATTGTCCCATAGGGTTTCCTAGGTTGTAATCTTCAGGGAAGCAGACAGCCACATCTTTCTGTGGAGTGGCTGGTGAATCTGAACTGTCAACATTTTTGCAGCTGAGTGCCTAGTCACTGTCCACCATTTCCATTGTATTGGAAAGGCAGAATGCTTGCTTTTTTTTCTTTATAAATGCAGATGAATGAGTTGGTGCCTTAGCAACCTCTACTGTGATCACTCAGTTTATTTTTGTTTTAAAAAAAAAAGGAAATGCTACCATAAACTTTTAGATTTTAATAATTTTATGTTTCAGGGTGCTATAAGTTATTCTTTTTGATCCTCAAAATTTCCCACCTTAGACCAGTGAGAACTCCTGTAATTCATTTTTGTGTCCTGTTGAGGTGACCTCATTAGTTGAGAATATTTTTTATGCTCATATTATACAATCCCTGCCCCAAACCTGGAATCACCGACCTTCTCACACTGAAAATCATCTGAGACCTCCCACCTTCACCATGGTGGATCTCAGAATGTAATGTTTTTGTTTCCATGACACACCAGTTCTAAGAACTATAACCCCTAATAGTTATTCTCTCCCTTTTCTGATTTTCTTCCAAGACCATGACAGAAAGATTGTTAATAAGAGCATTAAAGGGTGGTAAAAACACTAAAATTGTTACACTGTGTGGAAAGAAAATTGCGAAGATGCCCTCAACATTAGAAAAACTGACTGGCCTTCAGACTCTAGTGCTACAGAATAATCGAATCTCCAAAGTGTGCCCAGAGATAAGCGCCTTGACTCAGGTGAGGAACAAACTATCTTTTTTCAACCTTTTATTGAGAACTGATTAAGGTTTACAGAACTAATCGCCAGTTTTACATTCAGCAAATCATATGTGTTTCATTACAATAATTGCAATCCTCTCCATGTACCATCAATTCACAGTATTTACCTCTATTCACTTTAACTCTGGCATTCCTCCTCGTGTTTCCCACTACTTTCATCTTTCCTCTGCCAACCTCCCTCTTGTTGCCTGCCCTGTCAGCCATGTTAATGTGTGTCAACTATCTAGCCCATGAATAAATTCCCTACCCCCACTCTTCTTGGTTCAACTATCAACACTCATGGAAGCAGCAGTCAAGAAATCAAACGTCGTACTGCATTAGGCAAATCTGCTGCGCAAGACCTTTTTAAAGTGTTGAAGATCAAAGATGTCAGCTTGAGGACTAAGGTGCACCTGACCCAAGCCATGGTATTTTCAGTAACCTCATATGCATGCGAAAGCTGGACAGTAAATAAGGAAGACCATAGAAGAGTTGATGCTTTTGAGTTATAGTGATGGAGGACGATATTGAAACTGCCATGGGCTGCCAAAAGAACCAATAGATACGTTTGGAAGAAGTGCAGCCAGAGTACTCCTTGGAGGTCAAGAGGGCCAAACTTTGTCTCTCATACTTTGGACATATTGTCAGGAGGGACCAGTTGCTGGAGAAGGATACCATGTTTGGTAAGGTGCAGGGTCAGCAAAAAAGAGGAAGACCCCCAAAGAGATGGATTGGCCAAGTTTCAGCATTGATTGACTCAAGCATGGCAACAGTAGTGAGGTTGGTCCAGGATCGGGCAGTGTTTCGTTCTGCTGTGCATAAAATCACTATAAGTTGGTACTGACTCAATGGCACCTAACAACAAGAAGCATCCATAACAAAAGTCCACTTCATCAAGTAGTAGCAATTTTCACTTGCTCACAGTATCAAACTTTTCCCCCCCAACCCTTTCTCTTCTCTCTCATCTCTATGTTAATGGGAGTCTCTGCAATGTGGTTGAACTCAGCCCATTTCTTCCTTGCTGACTTTCCCCCTCTTCCACTCCCCAGTAGACCAGTGTGTTTGCCAGCAAGCTTACATGCCTGCTCATGTGTTCCCTTTGAGTTTGAGTCTTAGAGGGGGATTTGTCCTGAAGGGACTTGATTGCTTGCCTTTATGGCTTCCCGGAAAACAACTTGCTAATTCTTGTATTAGCCAGTCATACTAGCTACTTTTTTTTTTTTTTTAATGTTTTATTGTGAAGCCTGTGATAATTTATATGGGACAATATTGGCTTTCCATTCATCCTATTGTATATTGTTTCATTGCCATGGTTACAATCCCCTCCATGCATCATCAACCAACCAAAGGGTATACCCTGCAAGTCTGTCCCCTGGTTATCAGCACACAGCCCCTCTCCCTCTCTGGGTCTAGAGTCCCCAGCCACTCCATCTCTCCACATCATTGTCTCTGCCTCCATCTCTGGTGTCACTGTTTCTTTGGGTAGTGTTCCGCATTCTGCTCTTCTCCCTTGATGGTCCCAGGGACCTCTGCTCCTGGACTGCAAAGTCAATCACTCCCCTCCTTTTGCTACAAAATATCTACTTTTACATTTCCAACCCTCACAGTCAGTCCTGATAACAATTATTCACTATAGTATCAAACATTTTTATCTTCATTTGATTGGGTTCTGGTTAACTCAGCCCTAGCCATCCAAACAAGATCAAGGATATTAGCTGCAATTTTGGGAGTTCCCACATACCTCTCTACATTTTAGGTTAGCTGGCCCTTTCATTTTCAGCCCTAGCCCCCAGTGACTAGGTCAGTGCCCATGGGTTCAGGTGTTGACACAACTCCGTAAACTCGAGACCAGCCATCCCTTCTTATTCTCATTTTCATCTCAAGGTCAATGGGTGCCAATGGAACATGACTTAACTCATCCCGTCTTCATTGCTGCATTCCCCCTAATTCCACTCTTGCATAGACCCACAAGGAACATACTAAACTGCTTGTGAGTTCCCTTTAACTTTCAGTCCTAGAATGGGATTTTCCTTGAAGGGCTAACTTTCCTTACCTTGATGTCTCTAAACAGACATCTTGGTAGAAACTCAAAAAGCCAAACAGTGTACTTTTTTTCTGCAGGTCGTTCTTTCAATAAGAATCTTCTGTTCTCCCAGCAGTTCTGGGAGTTGGTCTGCATGTCTTTTCATATTAGAATGTCCCAGCTCAGAAGATTCTGGGTGTGGCTCAGGATTCTACCTAAGATTCCCACACTCTACCAAGGCTTAACAAGAAATCTGTTTTTCTGGGTACATTCTAACTCCCCTTTTAGCAAATCAAATCAGTCACTGGCTTTCTGTAATCATAATTCTCAATATTCATGTCTATCTCATGTGAATATCTATTTTATAATAGCTAGTATGACATGAACAGACACTTCACCATGGAAGACATTCAAGCAGCCAACAAAAAAAATGAAGAAATGTTCATGATCATTAGCCATAAGAGAGATGCAAATTAAAATAACAATGAGATATCATTGTTAGCATTAACAACAAAGTTAAAACAAAACAAAAAAATCCAGAAAACAACAAATGCTGGCAAGGGTATGGAGAGCTAGGATCCTCCTGCATTGCTGGTGGGACTGTAAAATGGTCCAAACACTCTGGAAAATGACATGTTGCTTTCTTAGAAAGTTGGAAATAGAAATACCTTATGACCCAGCAATATTTCTACTTGTTGTATATCCACAAGAAATATGAGCCAGGACATGACTAGATATATGCATGTCAATGTTCACTGCAGCATTATTCATAAAAGCAAAAAGATGGAGACAGCCTAAATACCTATCAATGGAATAATGGAAAAACAAACTTTTGTATATATACACAATGGAATACTATGCAACTTTGAAGAATAACAGTGAAGCTGTTAAACACCTCATAATATGGTTGAACCTGGAGGACATTATGCTGAGTGAAATTAGCCAATCACAGAAGGGCAAATATTGTATGAGACCATTATTGTAAAAGCTTAAGAATAGATGGCCATACTAAAAGAAATGTGGTATGGCTCTGTAGGGTAAGCATTGGACCACAAAGTCAGTTTGAGCCACGAGGTTGGTGGTTCAAACTCAACAACTGCTCCTTGGAAGAGGGTCTGTATGAATTGGAACCAGCTCAGCAACACTTACCAACAACAGAGGGAAGAGTAATTTCCTGGCTTTAGGGTAGATACATGTTACCTCAGGTAATGGAGAGGGCAATACACAAGAAGTAGGAGGGTGGCAGATGACTAATGATGATAGGGGAAGACTCAGAGAGGTATGTATGGGCAAAATGGGATAGAGGTAAATAGTGATATATGCACAACCTTGGGAAAACAGTGTTTTGTGTGTGGATACATGGATTGAGACATAGGCTGAATGTCCTGTGTCCATTTTTAAATTAGATTGTTTGTCTTTTTATTGTAGAGGTGTTATAGTTTTCTATAAATTTTAGATTTTAGTCCCTTGTCTGATATACATCATTGCAAATTCCCCCTCACCCTCCTACCCCCAATCTGGAGGCTCCCTTTTTATTCTTTAGTTGAAATCTTTTGATACACTTAAGTTTCTATTTTTAGGAGGACCCGGTCAGTCATCAATTTTTGCTTCTATTGCTCATGTGTTTTTTGTAATGTTTGATAGTATACTTATGCCATATATTTAAGCCCCTAAGTTTGTCCCTGTTTTTTTCATTGAGGATGTTTTACATTCATTTCTAGGTTTTACATAGAGGTCTTTAATCCATGTTGTTGTTTTTTTATATATGGTGTGGTATATAGGTCTTGTTTCATTCTTCTACAAATTGATTTCCAGTTTTGCCAGTACCATTTGTTGAAGAGATTATCTCTTCTCCATTTAATGTGTTTTGGCCCTTTGTCAAAGATCAATTGACTGTATTTGAATGAATTTACTTCTGGGTTCTCAACTCTGTTCCATTGAGCTATGTATCTTTTGTTGTACCCATACCAGACTATTTTCACCTCTGTGACTGTGTAGTAAATTTTGAGATCAGGTAGTGAGATACCTCTAACTTTGTTCTTCTTCTTAAGCAGTGTTTTGCTTATCAGAGGTCCTTTCCTTTCCAAATAAATTTTGTGATCATTTTTCCATCTCTTTAAAGAATGATGTTGGAATTTGGATTGGGATTGCGTTTAATCTATAGATTGCTTTGGGTAGTATTGACATTTTCACAATGTTAAGTCTTCCTATCCATGAGCATGATATATTCTTCCATTTTTGTAATGTCTGTTTGTTCTTGTAGTGTTTTCCTGAATTTTTCTATTTTCCCCCCCTCTGTGTTTGCCTTTCTTTGCTCAATCTTTCTGTCAACACTTCGACGGTATCTAAATATTATTCGTTTGAATTCTTTTTCAGTTAGTGTCATTACCTTTGTTACTAAGAAATGTTTTCTGGCTCTGCATTTTGTTCATTTGCTTGAGTCATTCTTTCTTGTTTCTGCAAGTAAGCTAAAACTGTCTGTTTTCTCTGGGACATTGTGGGGTTGTCATATTTGTATTTAATTAATAACTATATGTTAATGTATTCTTAAGCTTTCACTAACTGTCTCCTGTGGGTCTAGTTAAAGAATGGAAGTGGGCACACCATTCTCCATTTGTGCACCTCAATTTAGGGAGGGTTTGCCTGTTGTTGATTGATTAGTTGTTATAGGAGTTGGTATTGGTTCTTGCCCTGTGGGTAGAGCTGCAGAGGGCACAGTTGTGGCTGGACTGTATGGATGTTATTGCTGTCTCTTGTGGGTAGGTAAGAGGAGAAAACTAACTTTCACACACACACACACACACACACGAATACAAAAATGAAAAGAGGAAATAATGAAGGGAGAAAAAAAAAAGAGATTAAAATAGGCAGAAACCAGGAAAAATGGAGCTATAGAACAGAAAAATTGAGAAAATAAAGGAAAACAAAAAATACGTAGAAAAATTGAGAGAGGAAAGATGAAAAGAGAAAGAGAGTAGAGAAAAATAAGGAATGATCAAAAGAAAAATACAAAAAGAAGAGGAGAAATGAGAATCAGAAGGAAAGAAGGAAAAACAAAAGAGATAGGATAAAATTCAAGAGAATGGAAAAAGAAAAAGAAAGAATAAACAACAGAAATAATAAAACAACAAAAGGAAAAAGGAAAAGTTCAGTTTTGGACCAGTAGAGGAGAAAACTCTGGGGAACTACTGCTGGCCAAGTAGCTCATAAGGTGGGTGTGGGAGGGATATTATAATGGAGTTCCTGGCCCTAGATAAAATTCCTATAGGCCTAGGTGTTATTTATGTTCAGGGCACTCAAGCTGGAAGTAGTTCTTAGAAGCCCTTGATGAAGCTAGATTCAGGTTTCTGCTAGACTAATTGTGTTTTTATAATTAATTAATTATTTATTTTAAAAGTTTTTATTGTAAGGTTTACATGGGAGAACATCAGCTTTACACTCATTCTATCCTATTTCATTTCATTGCAATGATTAGAGTCCCCTCCATGCATCATCATATACAGGGTACACCACACAGGCCCTCCCCCTCTCCCCCTCCCTTGCTACCAGCACACAGCCCTTCTCCTGCCCTGAGTCCAGTGTCCCCAGCCGCTCCATCTGTCCACATCATCATCTCTATCTTCAGCCCTGGCGTCAATGCCTCTCTGGGTAGCGTCCTGCTCTTGGTTCTTCTCACTTGATGGTCCCAGGGACCTCTGCTCCTGGGCTGCAAAATCAATCACTCTCCTCCTTTTGTCAAAAAACATCTACCTCTATATTTCCTAGCCTCACAGTCAGACCTGATGGCAACTATTCACTATTGTACCACACGAGTCTTAACCCCATTTCCTTTCGCCAGCCTGGTCTCAACAGATTGGAAATCTTTCAGTGGTGATTCTACCTTCCCCCACCCCGTCTGGAACTAGGCTCCCTCTTGAAATCTTGTAAGCCAGTCACTTCTTGCCTTTATTGTTGTTGTTAAGTGCCATCAAGTTGGTTCTGATCCATAGCAACCCTGTATATGGTTTCCAAGGAGCTGCTGGTGAGCTTGAACCACCAACCTTGCAGTTCAAATGGCTTTGCAGTCTGGCGCATTAATTCACAGAGCCGCAACAGGACTCCTCTTGCCTTTATAGGCCTCCCCGTTTTGGATAGCCATTGTCTATGTTGCCCATCCCTGTCAACCTTGTGTACCAAGAGGGTAGGAATGATCCTCACTGTAAAGATTTGTTACCTTTTTTGGGCTACTACGTCCATAAGTATAGGTAAAGTTCATCAAATTGTAGCAGGTTACACTTTTCCCCCCTTCTTTCTTCTTCTAGTCGAGTTCTGATCATCTAGCCATTGAAGCCAGGTCCAGTGGCTACTATCTGCAAGTATGGGTGTTCTTGTGCCTCTCCCCTCACTTCATATCAGCAAGACACTTCACTCCACTCTAGTCCTCTGTGGCCATGTCACTGCCTCTGGGCCTAGGAGTCCCCAGGTCTTGCTGTACTGCTGGCCATCCAGGTCTCCACCTGGATTCACGGGGGTCTATTGAATGTGGTAGGGCTTAGCTCACGACTTCATAGCTATTTTTTCCCCTTCTTCCTTTATCAGTGACCAACGTGGTCACCATCCAGACCACATGCCTGCTCATGTATTCCCCTCAAGTCTCAGTCTTAGAAGGGGTTTGCTCTGAGGGTTCCCCACCACTTGCCTTGATGGCTCTCAGGCAAACAGCTTACTTGTTCTTGTTCTTGTAGTAATCAATCAGACTGCCATTATTGTTTCGGATTTTTTCCTGCTGGTCTTTCTTTCATGAAGTATTTTCTGTTCTAGCCACTCCAGGCTGGTCTACTTGTCCTTTCCAGTGGAAATTTTCTACCTTAGTTCTTTCTGGATGGGGTTCTGGATTCCATCTATGGTCTTGTGCAATGTAAAGGCTCCACAGGAAGCCTTTTTCACTGGGCAACTTCTAGCCCCCTTTAAGGTATTCCAATCAGTTATAGGCTGAAGATGAATTTACAAGCTTTCTGTAGTGATGATTCTGGCTATACCTTTCTCCCCACCTTAAGTGTCTATTTTACAAGGTAGACAAGGGAAACCAAGATTCAAAAGACAGCCAAGCATCTTAACACTATTTCCCTCTTTTACCCCTTCAAACCGTGCCTCAATCTCTGTATTCCGGAACCCTGTTGTTCCAAGGTTGTGCATACATCATCATTTACCTCTATCCTACTTTGCCCATGCAAACCTGCCTAACTATTCTACCATCAGCCTCGTTCTTCCATTCCCCTGCCCCTTCTTGTGTATTGCCTTACCCCCCCCCACACACACACCCCTGCACCCAAGCTAACCTGTCTTTTTCTTACCCTATGCTCTATCTTCCCCTCCCTTCCTCTCATCCCATACATCCTGGTGATCAGCAAATATATATATAAATTTTTCCCCTTTTAGTGTGAGTTCCCTTTCTTTCTCTTTTACAATAATGGTCCTATGCAGTATTTCTCCTTTTGTGACTGACTAATTTCACTCAGCATAATGTCCTCAAGGTTCATCCATGTTATGCGATGGCTTGCAGCTTCCTTGTTGTTCTTCAGGGTGGCATAATATTCCATTATGTGTATGTACCACAGTTTGTTTATCCATTCTTCAATGGATGGGCACTTTGATTGTCTCCATCTTTTTGCTATTGTAAATAGTGGTGCTGTGAACATTGGTGTGCATGTATCTACTCATGTTATGGCTCGTATTTCTTGTGGGTAAATACCAAGTAGAGGGATTGCTGGATCTTAAGATTTTTCTATATCCAACCTTCTTAGGGAGTGCCATATTGCTTTCCAGATAGGCTGGACCATTTTGCAATCCCACCAGCAATGCAGGAGCGTCCCAGTCTCTCCACATCCTCACCAGTACTTATTGCCCTCTACTTTTTTGATCTTGGCTGTTTTGTTAGTGTGAGATGATATCTCATTGTTGTTTTGATTTGCATCTCTAATGGCTAGTGATTGTGAACATTTCTTCATGTGTTTTTTGGCTGCCTGTATCTCTTCCTTGGTGAAGTGTCTGTTCATGTCCTGTGTCCATTTTTTAAATTGGGTTATTTGTTTTTTTCTTGTAGAGGTGTTGTAGTTTCCCATATATTTTAGAAATGAGTCCCTTGTCTGATGTGTTTTTGCAAAAGATTTTTTCCCATTCTGTGGGGTCCCTTTTTACTCTTCTGGTGAAGTCTTTTGATGCACATAAGTTTTTAATTTTCAGTATGTCCCAATCATCTATTTTGTCTACTTTTGTTTGTGTAATTCTCAAAATGTGTGTTAGTCTGTGTATTCCCTGTGTTAGAGCCCTCATTTTTTTCATTGATGACTTTCATAATTTTGGGATTCACATTTAGGTCTTTAATCCATGCTGAGTCAGTTTTTGTATAGGGCATGAGGTAAAGGTCTTGTTTCAGTCTTTTGCATATGTCTTTCCAGTTCTGCCAGCACCATATGTTAAAGAGACTATCTCCTCCCCATGCAATATACTTAGGCACTTTGTTGAAAATAAGTTGGCTGTATGTGGATGAGTTAATTTCTGGATTCTCAATTCTGTTCCATTGATCAATGTATCTTTCATTGTACCAGTACCAGGCTGTTTTGACCACTGTAGCCATGTAGTAAATTTTGAAATCGGGGAGTTCGAGGCCTCCAACCTTCTTCTTCTTCTTGAGCAGTCCTTTGCTTATCCTGGGTCTCCTTCCTTTCCATATAAAGTTTGTAATTGTCTTTTCCATCTCTTTGAAGAATGTTGTTGGAATCTGGATTGGGATTGCATTATATGTGTAAATTGCTCTGGGCAGTATTGACATTTTCAGGATATTGAGTCTTCCTATCCAGGAACATGGTATGTTCTTCCATTTCTGTAAGTCTCTTTTGGTTTCTTATAGTGGTGTTTTGTAATTTTCTTTGTATAAGTCCTTTGCTTCTCTGGTTACATTTATTCCTAAATATTTCATCCTTTGGGTGGTTATTGTAAATGGTATTTCTTTCCTGATGTCTTTTTCAACACTGTCATTGTTGCTATAGAGGAATCCAACTGATTTTTGGATGTTGATCTTATACCCTGCCACTTTGCTGAATTTTCCCATGAATTTTAGTAGCTCTTTTACTCAGTCTTTGGGTTTGTCTATGTATAGGATCATATTGTCTGTAAATAGAGAGAGTTTTATTTCTTCTTTGCCATTTTGGATGCCTTTAGTTTCCCTATCTTGCCATATAGCTCTGGCTAATACTTCCAAAACAATATTTCAAAGGAATGGTGACAAAGGACATTCTTGTCTGGTTCCTGTTTGAAGAGGGAAGGCTTTCTGTTTCTCTCCATTGAGAGTGATGTAAACTGTTGGTTTTGTTTAAGTGCTCTTGATTAGGTTGAGGAATTTCCCTTCAATTCCTACTTGGATGAGTGTTTTTATTCACAAATGGATGTTGGATTTTGTCAAATGCCTTTTCTGCATCAATCGATATGCTCATGTGGTTCTTTTCCTTTTTCTTATTTATATGGTGGATTGCATTGATTGTTTTTCTAATGTTGAACCATCTTTGCATCCCTTTTATGAACTCCACTTGGTCATGATGCATTATTTTTTTGATGTGCTGCTGGATTCTGTTGGCTAGGAGTTCGTTGAGAATTTTTGCATCTATGTTCATGAGGGATATTGGTCTGTAGTTTTCTTTCCAGATGTCCTTCCCTGGTTTTGGGATGAAGGTTATGCTTGCTTCATAAAAAGTATTAGCACGTTTTCCATCCTCTTCCATATTCTGGAATAATTTGAGCAGAACTGGTGACAAATTTTCCCTGAATGCTTGGTAGAATTCACCAGTGAATTTGTTTGGGCCTGGACTTCTTTTAGTTGGGAGTTTAGACTAATTGTGTTTTGGTGGCTCTATAGGTTCTATAGGTCTGGAACCAAACCTGCCTGAATCCAGGCACCAAATCAGCATAGCCAGCATCTACTTCACACTGGTGTGACTCCCAAGCATTTGATTCCAAACTCCCAAAAAGCAGGGTCTATGTTGGGGATAGATGACGGTAGTAGCTGGACAAATCGCTACTCACTAGGATAGTGTGGGCAAAAGAAGATGTGACTCTGCTCTACCTGGTCACCTTCTGTCACCAAAGCTGCTCACAGAATTCCAAGATGATCATGCCACTTCTAACCAGCCATTCACCAATCTGTCTCTGTCAGTTACTGTCCCTGTGCAGCTTCTCCTCCCAGAAATCACTCAGTCCAACTCTCTAACCTCCTCCTCTGAAGTTCAGGGTTTCAGGATTTTCATCTGTGTCCCTCACTTTCTTTTAGAATTGAGGATGGGTATTAAGAAAAGAGACAAGAGACAGAACAATACTATGTAGGTACTTAGCTCTAAGGACACTTAATATGGAGTGCTGTTGGAGATGCATCAGAAGGCTTTCCTCCTTAGGGAATTGCATCTGGTAGAAGGAGAAGATGTTTAAATTTATTCATGTGCTTTTTGGCTCCCATCTGGAATTAGAGGATTAGGTCTCTGCCACACTCATCTTTCTGGAGGCTATCATCTGGAAAAGGGTTGGATGGCTGGATCTGCTTGTCTACTTTTCAGGCTCACATCTGGAAGTGGGTTTGAGGGTCCTGGAGATGCCTTTCACCCTGGGGACTGTCCCAAATCTTTTTCATGTGAAATGCAGAGAAGTTTCTGGTGTAGGGAGGAGATCCTTTTTCAATTTCCTAGAGCAGTCTGAACTTTGAATTGGAGTATTGGCAAAGAATGGGAAGGAGGGAACATTCATTTCTTCTGAAGTAGGCTTTAAAAGAAGGTTAATATTTTAAATAAAGAGTATCCTTAAAGAGCAAATGTTGACATGAATGAATCCCAGATGCTCTGTTGAACATTTCTGCCTAACAGTATGAAACTCCAGCAGCTAAAAATCTTGAGGTTGGGAGAAGGCAAAATTACTAACTGAGTAATTTTCTCTTTATGTTTACTTCTAAACTTATAATCATGGAAATAATTTATAGATATAGAAAATATAAATTTGTATATTATTACCTCTACTTACCTCATTTCCTTTTAGGCTTAATAAATTATTTGAATTTACAATCTGTTTGCAAAGATTAGAATAATACTCTCAAAATTTTTCTTTAATACTGCTTTCCAAAATTATCCTTTTTGTTACAAGTCAACAAGGATATAAACATTTTAATTTTATACCAGGATCCCTGGTGGCACAAACAGTTCAGCATTCAAATGCTAACTGAAATATTAATGATTTGAACCCATAACCACTCAGAAGAAGAACAACCTGGTGATCTGCTTTATAAATATTACATCCTAGAATACCCTATAAGGAGCTCTGATAGTGTAGTGGTTATGAGTTGTACTGCTAACCTCAAGGTCAGCAATTCGAAACTACCAGCCATTCTGTGGAAGAAAGATAAGGCTTTCTGCTCCCATTAATATTTACAGCCTCAGAAACCCTATACAGGGTCTCTATGAGTCAGAACTGGCTCCACAGTACACCACCACAACAACCTGAGTACCCTATAGGGCAGTTCTGCTCTGTCTTATCTAGTTACCATGACTTGCAATTGACTGTTGTTAAGTGCTGTAGAGTCAGTTTGGACTCATAGTGACTCTGTATAGGGTTTCTAAGGAGCGGCTGGTGAGTTTGAACTGCTGACCTTGTGGTTGAAACCGACCTTGTGGTCTAGTTCTTTATCCCACAGTGTCACAGCAGGACTATATAGCACCTGAAAACATTTGACTTAGAAGATAATATGTAAACAATTTAACATTTGACTGAGCCATGAGCTGATTCTCCTTCTCTAGTTGAATTTTTTCCATCAAAGTATTGCAGTATACTGTAGAAAATTAAGTTCCAAAATACTTACAGTAAATAACAACTTTCTTGCCAGACTTCTGTTCATTCCCAGTGTGTAACCACTCTATACACAACCACTGTTGAGTCTATCTTTTTCTCTTGGTTTGTATTCATTTTAGACACTACTTCCTTCATCTTCCAAGTGTTATCACTTTGCTTAGCTTCACTATAGCTATCTTTTAAATGTCATAATCCCTCTGTCGTTGAGTTGGTTCCAACTCATAGTGGCTCTACAGGACAGAATAGAACTGCCCCTTAGATATTTCAAAATTGTAAATCTTTAGGGGAACAGAAGTCTCATCTTTCTTCCAAGGATTGCCAGGTGGGTTCAAACTGCTGAACCTTGTGGTTAGCTGCTCAACACATAATGCACTATACCACTAACTTAATAATACTATACTTCTATTTCTGCTTTATTCATTGGACTCTTTTTAGTTTCACTTCATTTTGTCATCTATAATTCACTTTCAGGTCTCCTCCCCTCTTCCACCTCACAAATTCCAAATTTCTTACTTTCACAGGATTTTTAAAATTTACATTCTGTTCATTTATTACCATGGTTAAACCTTATTTACTTTGCCTCTTGGAAGCACCTAAAATTTATATTGTTAATAAGTAAATATCATTCACACAGTCTATTAATCTACTTGACTGATATCCCTCTTGAGTTTCTAATTGTCTTCTTTTGCTTGTGTGTTTTGCCTTTGTGATAGCCTAGTTTTATTTCAAATTCAATTATGTTCTGTCAAATTGTTTTGTTTTGTTTCTTCCTTGAGAGACTTTCCTCTACGGCCTCCTTTCCTTGTGCACATCTAAGCTGGTTGTTGTCAAGTTTCTGGGATACTGTCACCTAGGACATGTGTTTGTAATGCTCATGAATTGGATTCACTATTTTTGGTATGCCATATTTTATTTTTTGGGTTGCTCCTTTATTTTGCAGGAGGAATGTGTCTCTAGATATCATCCTAGTTAGGGTATTTGATAGTGAAGTTTTTTGAGCCCTTGCATTTCTGAAACATGCCTGTATTCTTTCCTTAAAAAATTGTAAAATATATTTACATGGGAGTGGTGGTATGGTTTGATAATTAATCTAAGTCTCACCGTTATTGCTAGTCTCTTGTGGTTTCTTCCCTTACTTTACTCCTCAATCTACTTATTCAGGGATGATCCTAAATTTTGACTTTTTTTTTTTTTTTGCTCACTCCCAACATCTTTAATAGGGAACTGGCTCAGCTCAGTGCTCATTTCTAATGAAGAAATCACACTACTAAGAATTCAACTGTTTGAAGCTAGGTTTGTTTGTGGTTTGTCTTTAAAGTGCTTTAGAAACTGGACTCAGGCCACTGACATGACATGTTTAGCTGGTCATAAAGTAACAATTTTTCTCTTACACTGTCTCCAAGATTGTGAAAATTTGAAAGGAAAACAAGAGTTATAATATATGTTTTGTATCTTCTGTATAATAATGGGGTTCTAGAATCAACTCCAAATAAAATGTACTAGCAACCTTCAAAGAACAGACATCATTTATTCTCACAGTTTAGAAATACTGCTCAGTTGCTCTCATGGTAGCTAGTAAAGCTAAGGAAGGTTTCAGAAAAGAAAGAGAGAAGTGAAAGGAACTCTGGATAAGAGTTTGGTGTTCTTGATGCCTTCTCTGGCTCACTGATACCAGCTGAATGGACATCTTAATCTCTATAGGCCTCCATTTCTGCCTTCATCCATTCAATCCATAAATAACTATTAGGCACCATTTGTGTCCAAGAAGCTGGTGGGTGAACAATGAATCAAACAGATAAAAATTTCTGTCTTCATAGAAATTATATTCTAGTCAGAAGAGAGAAAGAGATAGAAAAACAAGCAAAACAAATGGGATTTTATGGGATAAATAGTGCTCCAATGAAAAATTAAGCAGAGAAAGGAGACAGGGCATGTTGCGTCACTCATTGAAATGTGGATGAAAGAGAGACCTATGCTACATAGTGTCTGGACTTTTAAACCTTGACACTGTATATGTCACTGTGGTTGTTGTTGAGTGCTGTCAAGTTGTTTCTGACCCATGGTGATCAGAGGAGCAACTGGTGGGTTTGAACTGCTGACCTTGCTGTTCAAACTGACCTTGTGATCCAGCGCATTATTCTGCAGTGTCACACCAGATAATTCTTATTCTGACAGCTTTCTATAAAATTTCCAAATGTAGTTTTCAAGAGTTAGTTTGAGCTGTTTGTATTCTTCATTAATAATGAGAGTGCAAGTGAGAACAAAACATGGTTCCTGATTTCATGTTTAGAGACTCAGTTACACACACACATATGTTGTACATGACATTGAGTCAGTTCTAACTCACAGCGACCTTGTATGGGGTTTCTGAGGAGTGGTTGGTGGGTTTGAATCACCAACCTTATTACTAGCAGTCCAGACAGTACCACACAAGGACCCTCTATGTACATATAACATTCTGTCTCTGTCTCTGTCTCTGTCTCTCTCTCTCTGTGTATGCATACATATATGGAGTCCTGGTGTGGCACTGTAGGATAAGTACTTGACTTCAAGCTTGGTTTAAATCACAAAGTCAGATATATATATTCTTATGTTCCAAGGTGTGTACACTGGGACAGAAGAATTTTTCTGTAAAGTATATTAGCTATTAGAATCATGGTTAGTATTATCATTACTGTGTAATGGTAACAATGATGGGGGAGGAAGATGTCTTTAAAGAATACAGACTCCCCTCTTCTCTCTTTCCTTGCTAATTTGACTAAAGAAGCCCTGGAATATTTCAGTCACTTGTAATAACATTTGAAAAAAAAAAAAAGAGTAAATGTGCTATCATTTATGGTGAATGCATTTGGCCTGCAATTAATGAAGTCTTGGCATTTGAATAGTTTTCAAAGAAATACTTTATGGCTCTGGGGGGAAAAGATCATGTCTTATCCCTAGGACCTGGTAACTAGAAAGCCATATAATTTAGATCCCAATGGAATTGAATGGAAGCAGTTGTTAAAGCTTAACTTAACCAAGTACAGCTATGGTGATTATGGCATCACGTGGGAACACAGGTCCCTCATAGGTTGAGTAGCCATAGTTTTAGAATCTCAATAGAAACAAATATACATCCTCTCTGATTGTATGCAACATTGTTGACATGCATCATAAGGTTCAAGGACTGTGTAGTAGTGTTCCCCTAAAGCTACCCATGTGTGTGGTTGCCCAAGACAAATAAATGTTCTGATATAGCTTTTTATTTGACCATAAACAATTGACAGTAAATAAGACCAACAGTGCAGGGGTGTGTTGTTTGTTTGTTACTATGTCACTAGTCTCTCCTCATACTTTTACTGTCCTTGTCAGTGACCCTTAGCCCAATCGACTCTATTTGTTGATTAATTTATTCAGTCATAAGTTCAACGAATAGTTAATATGTGCCTGCAATGGACTGCTTATCCTGCTATTTGCTAATACAAAAAGGAACAAAAACAACCATGGGTCCCTAATCTCAGGTTTAGTGGAAGTGGTTCAACACACAAATGGACTCAAAATTATTATTATGAAAAAGTGCTGTGAAGAAAATTATATTGTGTGCGGAATCAGCATCAACTTGATGGCAATGGGCTTAAGTTTTGGTATGAGAGGTTCTACTCAGAGAAGTTAGAGAAAGTGGTCCTGAGAAAGTGAAAATGAGCTGAGTTCTGAGGGATAAGAGTTACTTAGAGGCACACAAGAGGGACAAGCATAAGCAAAGTTTTCCCCATCTCTCTCCTCGGGCAACTGGGTCTCTGTATCTCTAGCAGATCAGGAAGGATATGATATAATTTCTGCTTTTTGTCAGGTCTGTTTTTCTTCCTGTTTCTACCTATTGGGAGTCTCTTCTTCTTCCATCAAGTAGGGAATGCCTCCTCATTTGCAAATTTTATTACTTTTTAAATCAAAACAAAGATTCATTATCCATTTTTGTTATTGGATGCTTTTTGGCACAGGGACACATAGCATCTTCCTTCTCTTCAAGCTCACTTCATTACTCCTTGGCTCCCACATCTATCCCAAAACCCTTGCACATTTACTGCAAATTCAGCTTCTTCAGCAGTCCAGTCTAGAAGATATCCAACCTTTCTTACTCACTTACCATTGGGGTCATGTGAAATAATTTACATAATCGACTCATCTACAAAACGACCCTAATTATTCTTAGGTTTCCTGGTGTGGAGCTGTAGAATAAGCACTCAACTGCTAACTTGGTTTGAACTGGAAGGTCAGTGGTTCAAACTCACCAGCTGCTCCTTGGAAACCCTATATATGGACTCTGGTTTAGAACTGACTCGATGGTTCTTAACATCAACAACAATTGTTCTCAGCTCTTCAGATTACTATTAACATTAAGTAACTCATGTAGAATCCCTTATCCATTTTAGCTACTCAGAAAATTTTAGCCTCTACCCTCATAACTGGTCCAACAGTTAACATTATTTTAAAAAGGAGGAAAATGTTGAAGTTGTCAAGAATTTAATTCTTTTTAGCTCAATAATCAATGTGCATAGAAGTTGGTTAAGAGATCAAACAATGTGTTGTTTTAGACAAGTCGACTGCAAAAGAATTCTTTAAAGACAAAAATGTCTGTTAGAGGAGTAAGGGTGACCCCAAACCACACTCATTGCCTTTAAATCAAATCTGACTCATAATGACTCTAAAAAACAGAGTAGAACTATATTTATGGGGCTTCCTTGGGTTATGGAAGCAGACTGCCACATCTTTCTCTCATGGAGTCTGGTGGGTTTGAACTTTAACTGCTGCACAATAAGCGCTCCTTGCACCTGTCCCAAGTCATGGTAGTTTCAATCACCTCATATGCATGCAAAAACTGGACAATGAGTAAGGAAGATCAAAGAAGAATTGAAGCCCTTTTGGAATTATGGTGTTGATGAAGAATATTGAGTATACCATGGACTTTCAGAAGAATAAACACAGTCTGTCTTGAAAAAAGTATAAAAATGAGGAAGTTATGCATTTTTCTTACTTACTTTGGACATATTATCAGGTGAGACAAATCACTGGAGAAGATCATCATGCTTGGTAAAACAGAGGGTCAGTGAAAAAGTGGGAAACCTTCATTGAGATGAACAATACAGTGTTTGCAACAATAGGATCAATCATAGCAAGGACTGTAATGATAGCACTGAACTGGGCATTACTTCACTCCATTGTACATTGGGTTACTATAAACAGAACTGACTCAGTAGTACCTAACAATGTACTCAATAGTATCAACAACCCTCACTCAAAAAGGTCTCTGGTGGTACAATGAATAATCATTGGGCTGCTAACTGAAAGGTTGACTGTTGGAATCCATCTAAAGGCTTGATGGGAGAAAGATCTGCCTATCTTCTGTACAGATTACAGCCTAGAAAACCCTGTGGCTGCAGTTCTACAGTGTCACATGGGATCACTGAGTTGTAATCAACTCTATTTCACTTAACAACAACAATACCCACCCAAACATTCAAATGTTTGTTCTTCTAAACACGTAAGGTTTTACATTTTAGATGAATGTCAGTTTTGTCTTGTAATTCCCCTTTTCTGGTAATTTTTTTACCCTTGCCTCTTCCCCCCTCCCCCTTCTGAAATTTCATACAGAATGATAAGAGATAATACATTGTTAATTAATTGGCCTGTGCATAGCCAAGTTATATGCAAGAGGTTATTGCTGCGGCTTTTGGTGGTTAAAATGAATGCTTTTACAATGATTGCCAGTGTAAGATTCCTTCTTATAGTGAATGAATTGTTGTTGTTAAGTGTTGTCGAGTCGATTCTGACCCACAACTACCTTGTATAGGGTTTTCGAGGAGCAGCTGGTGAGACTGAACCGCCGACCTTGCAGTTCAAACAGCTTTGCAGTCAGGTGCATTGACCCACAGCACCACACCAGAACTCCTGAATGAACAGGATGTGCCAATCCCGTGACACTCAGTTTAACTTTGGGCTATACTTGGCCAGAGTTTTGAGGTTGCAGGGGTCTCAGTAAACCATCTCGTGATTAAATGCCATGCTGGGCATTGGAAGTTTCCTCTCACATTTCAGTAAAGCTAAAATTGCTTTGAGGATGAGAAATATTACCTTTTTGTTAGGAAGTTACTGCAAAATTAAATGATGATTTAAAAATTAGCTAGGTTCAAATAATCAAGTTCCTTCTGAACAGCAGGACTTAGAAGCAACATTTGAAAAATGTATTGAACTGTGGTTCTAAAGATGTCACAGATTCCTAACATAAAGCATTCATAAGAACTAGTCAAGAGAAGTCTAATGCTGACTTCTCACACATACCTTGGTGACAGAAGTGCTGATTTAGAAATGTAAATGCCTTGTTATTCTTCTTTCATTAAATTAATTTAACTATTTTTATAAAATATTTTATAGAACCTAGAACTGTATTCTGTATTATTGGGGTATGAGGTTATTCACTTAAGAAATTTAAAGATTAATATTTCAATTCCAACTCAAGCTGATTTTTATATTTTGTAGGTAAATTATTTAGCAGTTTCAAAATAGTTATCACAAAGCCATGATTTAAGGTAGAACAAAAAAAAAGGTGTATATTTGAGCTGTTTTCTCTCTTTACACTAAAGAAAAAAAATTTTTTTTTTTTTTTAATACAAGTAAGCCACAAGCAGAGTTAAAAGAAAGAAAAAAGTGGAAAGACTTATAGTAAATAGCATTGAGGTTTTTGTTTGTTCTTTTGGGGGCGAGGGTAGTAATTAATAGTCCTAGTGTGGTGCTATAGGATAAACACTGGACCACAAGGTTGATTTAAATCACCAGCTGCATTTCAGAAACCCTATACAGGATCTCTATGAGTCAGGACCGATTCACTGTAATTTATGGGAGCAGAAAGTCTCATCTTCTCCGGTGGAATGGCTAATAGTTTCGAACTACTGACCTTGAGGTTAGCAGCCTGACTTGTAACCACTCCACTACTAGAATGCCTAGTTATAGGTGTCCAAATCACTGAATAGAAGGTAGGGGCTAGGTAGGATGAGCAGAAAATAAGAATAAAGAAAACAAAGTAGAAAGAAGTGAATCAAGCTGAACAGATTGAAACAGACTGCCCTCAATACTTATGAGGGGGATTCAAAATGTTAAAAAATTCCATTATCTTTTAATTATATTTTCCATGAACTTTTAAAAGCCCCCTTGTATTTTATTTTGAAACAATGGATGTAGAATCAAAATGAATAGTCCACAATTTGTACTATTAGTTCTCAGAAATAACTTCAGCAGATCTCACCCAACAAATATTTATTGAACACCTATTATATTGTGGCACGGTGAGAAAAACACTGGACTGCTAACCACAAAGTTGGTGGTACAAACCCACTGGCCACTCCTTGGAAACCTTACATAGGTTGCTATGAGTCGGAACCGACCCCATGGCACTTAATAGCAATAACAAGGTAGACCAGTTAATACCACTATTTTGTTAGTTTAATCACAGAGACTCTACCATTGAAAAAATTTCAGTATAATAGAGCAGATAAAATAGATACAGTAATCCTTGTACTACAAAGAAGATAATAATTGCCATAGGAAGTACATGGTGGTAAGCAACTGCAAAAAGACAATGGTACTGGAAAGGTAGTATACAAGACAAGGCTGATCATTGAATGTGGCAATCCATTACAGTCATTGGAGAACCAAGGTGTAGTGACTGTTTAATGGAAACAGAATTATTTTTTTCCAGCAAAATTATCAAATTAACAGAAAGTCTTATTAGTCTATGGCCAACGTTTTAATTTTTCTTGAAATGTTATTCAAAAGTGGCTGTACATTTAGAAATTATTGAAAAAAATTAATTAGAAATCATTAAGAAAATAG
>NW_006408549.1:13448513-13457979 GCF_000296735.1 Chrysochloris asiatica | reverse complement strand
AGTACCTACTGCATTTCTAGCACTATGTAAATCAACGTTTTCTTCCATGGACTTCTACTCGGCCTAAATTGCAAATAATGTTTTATTATACCTGCTGTTGCCATATACTAATTGTCAGGTCCTGCTTTAAACCTGGACCCCTGGTGTGGTGCTGTGGGATCAGCAGTGGACTGGGAGCCACAAGGTGGGTAGTTCAACTCATCAGTTGCTCCTCAGAAACCCTGTATATATATAAGATGTACATATACATGATACATGCTGTCAAGTTGGTCCCAACTCATAACAACCTATATATAACAAAACAAAATGCTGTCTGGCTCTGTGCCATACTTACTTAAAATTGTTGCTATGCTTGAGCCCATTGTTGTAGCCACTTTGTCAAATCACCTTGTGAGGGCCATTCTCTTTTCTGATGACCCTCCACTTTACCAAGTATGATGTTCTTTTCCAGACATTGGTCCCGCCTAATAAAATCTCCAAAGTAAGTGAGACATTCTCACCATACTTACTTCTAAGAAGCATTCTGGCTGTACTTTTTCCAAGACTGATTTGTTCTTTTTTATTTTTGGTTGTCTATAGTATATTCAATATTATTCGCCAACACCATAATTCAAATGTATTCACTCTTCTTCAGTCTTCCTTATTCACTGTCCAGCTTTCGCATTCATATGAGGTAATTGAAAATACGATGGCACGGGTCAGACACAACTTAGTACTCCAAGTGACAGCTTTTCTTTTTAATACTTTAAAGAGGCCTTTTGCAGCAGATTTGTCTAATGCAATATGTCATTAGATTTCTTGAATGTGGCTTCCATGGGCACTGATTGTTGTTGATTCAAGAAGAATGAAATCCTTGACAACTTCAGGTTCTTTCCCATTTATCGTGTTGTAAAAATTTTCATTTTCTTTATGTTGAGATATAATTTTTACCTTCATAAGTAAGTGCTTCAAGTTGTCTTCACTTTCAGCAAGCAAGGTTGTGTTATCTGCATATTGCAGGTTATTAATGAATCTTCCTTTAATCCAGATGCCTCTTCTTCACATAGCCCAGCTTCTTGGATTGTTTGCTCAACATATGAGGGGACTTCAAAAAGTTCATGGCAATATTTCATTAACTTTTAAGTTCCATTAAAATTTTGAAGGCCCTGCATATATAATGAATAAGTAAGCTGAAATTAATTTTAATTAAATTTTATGAAAGACAAATATATCATTTTTTGACATTATCTCCTTGATTTTCAATATACTTGGTCCATCTGTCAACAAGCTTTAGTATAACCTTACTAAAAAATGTTTTAGGTTGAGTTTCAAGTAATAAATGTACTGCTGTCTTTACTTCTTCAGCAGAGGTGAAACTTCATCCTTAAAAGCAGTGCTTTTAGGGGACCAAACAGGTGAAAGTCCGATGGAGCAAGATCACGACTGTACAGAGAATGCTTGAACACCTCAAAATGAAATTTTTGTAGGGTGTCAACAGTGTTGGCAGAGGTGTGAGGACATACATTGTCATGTAAGATCCTAAAGTTCTTGATTTACAGTCCTCTGTATTTAATCCAAAATTTAGCCTTCAGCTCTTCAATGAACATCTCACAGTAATAAGCACTGTTGATTGTTGAACTCTTTCCTGATGATGTTCCAATATTGGCCTCTGAGAATCCCAGAAAATTGGAAGCATCAGTTTTCTAGCTGATGACTGACTTTGAACTTTTTCTTGGTTGGTGATTGAGGATGTTTACATTCCATACTCTACCATTTACTCTCAGGCTCATAGTGATGAATCCATGTCTCATCACCAGTAATTATTTTTTTAAAGAAACTTTTACCTTCTGTTGAGTATTGTTCCAAATTTCATTTGCAAATGTCCAAACGCTTCTGTTTATGCTCTTCCATGAATTGTTTCAGAACCCATCTCACACAACCTTTTCAAAACCCAAGTCTATCATGGATTATATCATAGTCAGAGTCATGGCTGATTTGCAAATGACTTGTCACAGAATCCATTGTCACTCTTCTCTTCAACAGTATGCTCAATGTTGTCATCAGCTGTTGACATGGGTGGATATTTTAATATAACTGGAGTGTGGATAATTTTTGACTCACTCTCATACAGAACAGTTTAACTAAGTGTTTGGCACATATTAATTTCTATTAAAATGCTCTAAATTTTATTTAAAAGCCATTTAAGTTGTCATTAATACATACATTATTACATTCTTTACTTACGTTTCTTCTTCACTGCTATCCTGCAAAGGCAAAGATTGCTCCACATTGAATTCAAATTATATAACCCAAAGACAAAAAAATATACACTGAGCTTCTTACCTCTTATCCCACAAGCATCTATTTCAAGGCAAGTTCCAGATAGGTTATAACTGAAAAGTAGAATAAAATACATAAAATCAAATTTAGAAAGAGTTTATTTCGGCAAGTACTGTTTGGGATAGTTGTATAAAGATAAAGAAAAAAAGATAGGAAGGTTGGAAACACTTAAAATTTATTAGGTAGACAATTCCTCATGGATTGATTACTTAGGCAACTAGTTGGAGTCTTGATGTGGTGCTGTAGGATAAGCACTGGACTGTTAACTTCAAGGTTGAAGGCTTAAACCCACCAGTTGACCCTTGCAAACCCAATACAGGGTTGCTATGTGTCAGAGTCTACTTAACAACATTTAACAAACTAAAACAAAAGCAAGTTTAAATACAATCCAGTGTTGTTATTGTTAAGTGCCATTGAGTCAGCTCTGCCCCCTAGCAACCCTGTATAGGGTTTCGCAGGAGTAGCTAGTGAGTGGTTCAAACAGACTTTGCAGTCTAGTACATTAACCCACAGCGCCACACCAGGGCCTTTTCCCTTCATTGTATTACAATCGCTGCGAAGCGCAAGATCAGCAGTTAGAAACTACCATCTGTTCCGTGGGAGACAGATGAGGCTTTCTGCTCCTGTAAAGATTTATAGCCTCGGAAACCCTGTACAGGGTCGCTATGAGTCAGAACTGACTCCACGGCACATCACAACAACAACTACACTGTATAATGATAGGAATCCTGGTGCTGTGGTTAATGCGCCAGACTGCAAAGCCATTTGAACTGACCAGCTGCTCCTCGGAAACCTTATACAGGGTCACTATGGGTTGGAACTGACACAATGGCACTTAACAACAAACAACAACACTATATAATGATATATAATGGTATGTTGATGTTAGTTACCATTGAGTTGACTCTGTTTCAAGGAGATCTTATGTATAACTGAACAAAATGTTGTCTAGCCCTGTACCTTTTCAGGATCATAAGTATGTTTGTATCCATTTTCATGGCTATGGTGGCTTTCCACCTCACTGAGGGCTTCTCTTGCCTCATTTCTGTTGACCCTTTACTTTACCAGGTATTAGTACCTTTCCTAGCAATTGCTCTTTCCTGATAAAGTGTTCAAAGTAAGCAAAGTGAAATCTGGTCATCCTCATTCTGGTTGTATTCTAAAACTGACATGGTCATTCTTCTGGTGGTGGTGATTGTATGTAGTGGAGTCAGGTCTGACTCATAGTGACCTTGTATAGGCTTTCAGAGGCTGTAAATCTTTATGGAAGCAGAAAGACTCATCTTTCTCCCACAGTTTCGAACTGCTGACCTTGCAGTTAGTAGCCCAACTTGTAACCCACTATGCTACCAGGGTTCCTATTCTTCTGGTAGTCCATAGTAATGGTATGTTGTTGAAAGTTCTGTTACATCAGTTCTGACTCATAGCGACCTGTATAGGGTTTCCAAGGAGCAGCTGGTGGGTTTAAATGAAAGATTTTGTGGTTAGCAATCAAGTGCTTATCCTACAACATCTTACCAGGATCATAGTAATGATATCAGCAGATAGGAGAACCGCTGTACTTCAACCACAAGGTTGGTGGTCCAAACCCACCAGCCTCTTCTTGGGAACCTTATACAACGTTGTTATGACTTGGAACCAACTTGATGGCACCTAACAATAATAATGAGGATTAGTACTAGGGTGATTACAATAGGAATGTTGCTGTTAGGTGCCCTTGAGTTGGTTCCAACTCATAGTGACACCACACACAACACAATGAAACACTGCCTGGTCCCGGGCCATCCTCACAATTGTTGTTGTGACCTTTACAAATTTTTATTTAGTTCTTTTACTTCCCATTATTTCTGGGAATAGAGATTAAAATATTTAAAAAGATATATCTCAGATGAATTTTGAGACTAGAACTTGATGACACTGAATTTAGGTGAAAGCTGAAAAGAAGTTCTAGATGATTTCAAAATTTTGTCAGGCTACAATTATGAGAATGTGGAGTTCATTACCAAAATGGGGATGGTAAAAAATATATCTGCTGTTTTTCAGTAGCATTGTCCACTTAGAATTTTGAATGGCAACATTACATCCACTGGCGATATCTTATGAGCCAAAACCAACAAGATGCAATTTTTACAGGGATAAATGTAAATTCCTCCATTTAGGTTAAGCAAAGAATTCAATTGCACAAGTCCAGGATGTGGGTTATCTGCTTGTCAGTTAACTTAGGGGTTTTCTTTGGCCACAAACAAAATTAATTATGCACCAAAAATGTGCCCTGCTGCTGAAAGAGTGAATACCATGTTAGACTGAATTTGTAGAAGTGTAGTGACCTGCCCAAGGGAGATCCAGTGGTTCCCACTAGCATATCAGCTAGTCAGTTCACATTTCATGTCTCACCCTAGGCACCATGTTTTCAGAGAGGTACTCACAAAATTAGAGTGATCAGGAGGGCTGAGGGCTATGGAAATTATGTCCTGAGGGAAATGGGTAAGGAAAAAAATGGAGCAAATAAAAGCGGAATATGATAGCAGCCTTCAAAAATTGAAAGATGGTTATATGGGAGAGAAGAGTGGGAATAAAACTATTTTTAAAATAATTACTGTGGAAAGAATTAAGTAGAAGTTACAGAAAGACTATTGTTGTATATACAGAATTTTTCAGCAAGACAAAAGAGCTTGCTGTTACTGAGTGTGATCAAGAAGAAGGTATATAATTGTCCACCGCTGTGGTTTCAACCAAAAGGTGGGCTGTTCAAGCTCACCGGCTGCATCTCAGAAACCCTATACAGGGTTGCGATGGGTAATAACCAACTCGATGGCATTATCAACAATAACAATAGCAACACATTTTACATATTAGGCTAGGTGACTTTTTAAATTTATAATTACAACATGACACTGTGGACTAATGCGTCAGACTGCAAAGTCATTTGAACTGCAAGGTCGGTGGTTCAAACTCATCAGCCTCTCCTTGGAAAGTCTATACAGGGTCACTATGTGTCGGAATCGACTCGGTGGCACTTAACAACAACAGCAACATAATTCTTTAGATCATGGGTCCATTAGAAACTGCTTAGTAGCAATGGTGTCTTTGAATTGACAACATGCCAATTACCAAGGTCCAGAAGGAGTCCTTATCTGAGAATATCACAGAATTTCATTTTATAGATATTTATTGAAGGGAACAAATTTTAAACTTATGAGGGGGCTTCAATAATTTGTGGAAACATTCCCTTATCTTCAACTCAATTTTTCCGCAAGTTTTCTAGAGCACACCCCTACCA
This sequence comes from Chrysochloris asiatica, assembly GCF_000296735.1. Lineage (NCBI taxonomy): Eukaryota > Metazoa > Chordata > Mammalia > Afrosoricida > Chrysochloridae > Chrysochloris > Chrysochloris asiatica. The sequence goes on along the minus strand of NW_006408549.1, from coordinate 13,452,380 downwards.
ATTAGTTGTCTCTTCTATAACTAAATACTTCTTTTAGGAATCACCCTTAACCATGGAAGTCTCAGTGAGACGGTCAGAAATTAGGAAAACACTCAGTGTGCTGGACTGACACAGTAGACAGAATAATGTATTCACATATGCTAATTATCATGAAGATGGCGGGAACAAGGCAGCATTTTGTCTTGCTCTATGTAAAGTTTCTTTGAGTTAGAACTGACTTGATGGCAAGTGACAATAACAACAACATGGAGAGTGTTGCTAACAAAACACAGCTTGCTTCTCTTTTGCAAGTTTTTGCTGGTAAAACACAATCTGGAACAATCATGTCAAAGTATCTCATTTTTGTCTTTATAATTTAATGAGACAATCAACACATTAGATACATTGTCCTTTTAAAAAATTAGCATATTGATAATGTTCACAGGAAGAACATGTATGGTATAAAACCTTTATAATGAATTTTAAGGATAGGGAGCGTCATTGTAAATATGTCTATGTTTACTGCTTTATAAATTAGGCATGCTGTGGCTCTGTATAGTAATCACTGAACAATTAACCATAAGGTCTGTGGTTCAAGTCTTGCTCCATAGGAGAAAGACTAGGATTTCTACTTCTACAAAGAGTAGAACCCTATACAGGGTCTTTAGGAGACTGAAGTTGTCAAAGGCTTCATTTTGCTTAGATTCACCATCACTACTCATGGAAACAGCAGTCAAGAAATCAAATGGCATATTGCATTAAGCAAATCTGCTGTACAAGACTTCTTTAAAATGTTGAAGAGCAAAGATATCAGTCTGAGGACTAAAGTACACCTAAACCAAGCCTTGGTATTTTCAATAGCCTAATGTGCATGTGAAAGTTGGACAATGAATAAGGAAGACCATAGAAAAATTGATGCATTTGAGTTATGGTGTTGAAGAAGAATTTTAAAGGTATCAAGAACAAACAAATCTGTGTTGGAAGAAGTACAACCAGAGTGATACTTAGATGCCAAGATGACTATATTTTGTTTCTTATATTTCAAACATATAATTAGGCCAATCCCTGGAGAAAGACATCATGCTTAGTAAAGTGGATGGTCAGTGAAAAAGAGGGAGACCTCTAATTAGATGGATTGGCACAGTGGCAGCATCAATAGGCTCAAACATAGCAAAGATTGTGAGGCTGACTCAGGACGGCACAGTGTCATTTTCTGTTGTCCTTAGGGTTGCTCTGGGTTGGAACCAAATTGACAGCACCTAACAACTTGACACTTAACAACAATAATGACAGTGACAACAACAACAACATGAGTCAGAATTAACTCAAGGGCACTTTAAAAAGCCACTTCTCTATAATAGTTTAAAGGAGTTCTGGTATGGTGCTGTGGGTTAATGTACTGGACTGCAAAGTTGATTTGAACTGCAAGATTGGTGGTTCAAGCTCACCAGGTGTTCCTCAGAAACCCTATACAGGGTCGCTATGGGTCAGAACTGACTCAATGTCACTTAACAACAACATATTAGTTTAAAACATTGACAAACATACATACCAAATACATTATTGAGGCCAGCAAGGCATTTAAATATAAATCCTAAATTGCCTAAATTTAATTGTGAATTGTTTTCTGGGCTTATGTAGGCTCACTGTTGTTTTTAGGTGCCGTTGAGTTGGTTCCTACTCACAGCAACCCTATGCACAACTGAACAAAACACTGTCTTGTCCTGTCCATCCCCACAATTGTTGTTATGCTTGAGCCCATTGCGGCTGCCACTGTGCCAATCCATCTCCTTAGGGGTCTTCTTCTCTTTCATTGACCCTCCACTTGGCCAAGCCTAATGTCCTTTTTCAAAAGACTGGTCCCTCCTGATAATATGTCTGTTTCTTATTCACTGTTCAACTTTCACATGCATATGAAGCTATTGAAAATACAGTGGGCTTGGGTTAGGCTCACCTTAGTCCTTAAACTGACATTTTTGTTCTCTTAAAAGAGCTCTATGATGTAGATTTGCCCAGTGCAGTATGTCATTTGATTTCTTGTATGCTGTTTGCATGAATGCTGATAGTGAATCCAAGCAAAATGAATTTCAAACTCTTCTCCAATTATTATGATGTTATTTATTGGAACAGTTTTGAAGATTCTTGTTTTCTTTACATTGAGGTATATACAACCCAAACTGAAGGCTGTGGTCTTTTATCTCATCAGTAAGTATTTTAAGTTCTCTTTGTTTTGAGCAACAAGATTATATCATCTGTATATCTTGTTAATGAGTCTTCCTCCAATCCTGATGTCACTTTCATCTTCATATAATCCAGTTTCTCAGATTATTTGCTCACCATACAGATTGAACAACTAATGGTGAAAGAAAGCAACATTGGTGCACACCTTTCCTGATTTTAAATCATTCAGTGTCCCTTGTTATCTTCAAATGACGGTCTCTAGGTCTATGTTTAGGCTCCTTATGAACATAATTAAATGTTCTAGAATACTCATTCTTTGCAATGTTATCAGTAGTTTGTCATGAAGGATGTAGTTGAAAGCCTTTGCATAGTCAATAAAGCACAGGCAAGCATTTGTCTGGTATCCTCTGCTTTCAACCAAGACCCATTGGACATCACAATGATATTTCTCATTCCATGTTCTTATCTGAATGTAGTTTGAATCTCTGGCAGTTCCCTGTCAATCCATTGAATTATCTTTAGCAAAATTTTACGTGCATGTGTTATTATATTGTCTGCATTCTGAATGATTTCTGCATTCTGTTTTGTCTCATTACTTTGGAATGGGCACAGATATGGTTCTCTTCTAATTTGTTGGCCAGGTAGTTGTCTTCTAAATTACTTTGCATAGATGAGGTGAGTACCTCCAGTGCTGCATCTGTTTGCTGAAATATTTCAATAGGTATTCCAATTGTATTCCATTATGAATGCCTTCCGTGCACCTTAGACTTCTTTGTTGGTACCGTTGTCTCTTGATCTTTCGCTGCTTCTTCAAATGGCTGAACATTGACCATTTCTTTTTGTTACAGTGACTCTGCATATTCCATCTTTTTTATTTTTTTATTTTTTTTAATTTAAGATTTTATTGTGGATTGAGTGAAAGTTTACGGAGCATAGCACATCAGTTTTACATTCAACAAATCATATACCTTGTTTCATTACGTTGATTATAATCCCCTTCATGTACCATCAGTTAACAGTATTTCTCTCTATCCACTTTAGCTTTTTAAAAAACACACAAACAACAACAAAAAAATTCAAGCATATATAATAATTTACATCTCCAAAGGGCACATTCTGCAAGTCGGCTCCTGGCCACCAGCTCTTAGTCCTTCTCTTCTTAGTCCATGAATCTACAGTCCTCAGCCCCTCCCCCTCTCCATGCCCCCATCACTGGCGCTGCTGCTTCTCTGGATAAGGTCCCACATTCTGCTTGTGCATTCCTCTCTTGGTGGTCCTAGGGTCTTCTGTTTCTGGACTGTAAGATTAACCACTCCCCTTTTGTTGTTACAAAACTTCTACCTTTACAATTGTGACAGTTGCGATTAGCCATAATAACAATTATTCACTATTGAATCTTACAAATCTTATCCCCATCTCTTTTCACCAGACCCATCTAGACATGATGACAACTATTCCACGGGGACTCTTTGTTTTTCCCCATACTCTTAAACTAAACTCCCTCTTGAAACCTTGTAAACCAGTCACTTTGTGCCTTTATTGCCCCCGCATTTTAGGTAGCCATTGTCTAAGTTGCCCATCCCTATCTACCCTGTGCACAGAGCAGATAGCATTGATACTTGATTTGAAGACTCTTTCCCTCTTTGTTGTTATTTAGAGTAGCTACTGCTCTGAGTGTAGGTCAGGTTCATCATGAAGATGTATCTT
>NW_006408549.1:13419591-13447583 GCF_000296735.1 Chrysochloris asiatica | reverse complement strand
TGTGTTCTTGTTGGTTCTCAGTCCACAGAACTTCCTTTAGGATGTTTTTCATAGCAGGGTTGGCTTTGGCAAAATCTCTTAGCTTCTGTTTATCCTGGAATGTTTTGATTATACCATCGTAGTTAATTGACAGCTTTTCTGGGTAGAGGATTCTTGGGTGGCAATTTTTTCTTTCAGGGTTTTATATATGTCTTCCCATTGCCTTCTTGCCCGCATGGTGTCTATTGAGAAATCCAAGCTTAATCTGATCTGTTTGCCTTTGTATGTTATATTTCTTTTTTCCCTAGCTGCTTTCAAGATCCTGTCTTTATCTTTGATTTTGTAGAGCTTGATTATTATATGTCTTGGTGATTGTCTTTTAGGGTCTATCCACCCTGGGGTTTATTGAGCTTCTTGAATGCTTATCTTTTCACTTTTCAGGATGTTAGGAGAATTTTCTTCCAGAAGCTCTTCAACTATCTCCTCTGTGGACTTGTGAGATTGTTCCTGTTCTGGAATGCCAATAATTCTTATGTTATTCCTCTTCATGTTATCCCACATGAATCTTAGGCTTTCTTTGGATTTTTTTTTATCCTTTTTTGTATTTGTTCTTCTATCTTAGTAGCGTTAAGAGATTTATCTTCTAGCTCACTATCTCTGGCTTCTGTCTCTTCAATTCTACTCCTTTGTCCTTTCAGTGTATTGCCCATTACTGATATTCTATTATTAATCATTTGGACTTCTTTCTGTAGGTTTTGAATTGTTTCCAATGCTGTGTCTATCTTATTTGATTGTTCCTGTAGCGCTTTCCTGACTTTTGCCTTACTTTTCTCTACTCCATTGTATAGTGTTTTGATACATTTTATAATCATTTTTAGGAATTCCTTCTCTGGCATTTCCAAAGCCTGGCCATCTTCCAGTATGGAGTGTACGTCTACTTCCAGCTCATTTGCCTCAGTCACTTTATCTCGTTTCTGGACATGTGCAGATATGGTCATCTGCTTCTATTTTTTAGGCATATTCAGGGGTTACCTGTGGCCTTAATACTTAGATGGGTATGTATTTTGGTATTTTTTATGCTTTCTGATTGCCTCCAGTTAGATGTTATCAGGAAATGGACTCCCCTTTTCACTCTTCTTCTTGAGAAATTTCAAGATGCCACTGTTGGTCATTTTGACGTAACTTAGGATTTAATTTTCCACTTATTTCCTTTTTTGTCTCCTTGTCCTGCTCCACAATCCCCGTTCAGTCCTTGTTTTTAGTTGTAAACAGTTCAGGGCCGGCTGTGGCTATTTGGTTTTAATTGGAAACTGTCTCTTTAAATTTCTAGGAGATCTGTAAGCATGCGTAGTAGAACCCTTTGAGGGTGGGGCTGGGGTGCCCAGTAGCTCAGGCACCCCTATAGTCACTAGAATGGAGGTGCGCAGACTGCAAGGGACCAATGAACAGCTACCAAAAAAAAAAAAAAAAGAATGTCCACAACTTTATCTCTGCGGTTCTGCTAGGCGTCTGTGGCCGCTCAGATCCTTCCCCCACTTGGTCTCACCCAAGATGGCGGCTCCTGGAGAGTTGAGCATCCCGGACTAGAAAGCAATGAATTTCTTGCTTCTGCCACAAATTCTCCCAGCTGTAAGCCTTCCAAGCTTCTAAATATTCCTTAATATGTGGTTCAGAGATCTGGGACCATCCCCTGAGCCTGCTTGGTTGGGTATTCTGTGTTGTTGTTGGCGAAACTCCTTTACTGCACTTCCACCCAATTCGCCATCTTGTTTGTTCTCCTTCCATCTTCTTTTGATGCTTTCTATGTCATTCAATAGTTTGCCCATAGAATCCTTCAATATTGAAAGTTGAAGTTTGAACTTTTTCTTCAGTTCTTTCCATTTGAGAAATGCTGAGCATATTTTTCCCTCCTGGTTTTCTAACTGCAAGTCTTTGCACATATCATTATAATACTTGACTTTGTCTTCTAGAGCTGCCCTTTGAAAATTTCTGTTCAGCTATTTTACCTCCTAATTTCTTCCATTTGCTTTAGCATCTCTATGCTGGAGAACAAGTTTCAATGTCTCTTCTGAGTTTCATTTTGACCTTTTCCCTGTTTCTTGTCTTCTTAGTGATCGTTTGCTTTCTTCCTATACAATGTTCTTGATGTCATCCCACAACTCTTCTCATCTTTGGCCATTAGTGTCTAATGCATCAAATCTGTTTTATGATGATCTCAAAGTTCTGGTGGGATATGCTCAAGTTCATATTTTCACACTAGTGGATTTGTTTTAATTTTCTTCAGCTTCAGCCTGAACTTGCATATGACCAACTGATGGTCTGTTCCAGTCCTTGGCCTTGTTTTGGATCATGATATGGAGTGTTTACAACATTTCTCTATACAGATGTAGTCAATTTAATTTCTTTGTATGCCATTAGGAGAGGTCCATGTGTATAGTCATCTTTTATGTTGTTTTAAAAAGGTGTTTGTAATGAATAAGTCACTGATCTTGCATAATTCTATCATGTGCTCTCCAGGATCATTTCTATCACCAAGGCCTTGTTTTCCAACTACCGCTCCTTCCTCTTTGTTTCAACCTATGCATTCCAGTCACAGTAATTATCAGTACATCTTGATTACATGTTTAATCAATTTCACAATGACAAAGTTGATACAATTCTTTAATTTTCTCATCCATGCCTTTAGTGATTGGTGCATAAATTTGAATAATAGTGACATTAACTGTTCTTCCTTGTTGTTGTTGTTAAGTGCCTCCGAGTTGATTCTGACTAGGTTTCCAAGGAGCAGCTGGTGTGCTTGAACTGCTGACCTTGTGGTTCAAATGGATCTGCAGTCTGGTGCATTAACCCATAGTGTCACACCAGGACCCCATTCTTCCTTGTAGTGGTATGGATATTATCCTATCACAGCATTGTATTTCAAATAAATCTTGAAATGTTCTTTTTGATGATAAATGCATCATTCATTCTTATTCAATTTGTCATTATTGGCATAGTAAACTAGGTGATTGTCTGGTTCAAAATGGCTAATACCAGTTCATTTTTTCTGTGTATTCAAAGATATTGATCTTTAGGTGTTTTATGTCATTTTTGATGACTTCCAATTTTCCTAGATTCACAGTTCTTAATTCCCATGTTCCATTTACTAATGTATGTTTTCAGCTGTTTCTCCTCATTTTGAATTATTCCCCATCAGAAAATGAAAGTCATCTCTACTTCGAGAAGGCAGATATTCCCCAGTCATCTTTTGAGGGTCTTCCAACCTAAGGGGCTCATTTTACAGCACTATTATTTGACAATATTTTGATGCTATTAATAATGTTTTTTATCTTCCTTCACATATGTAACAATGCTCTACTTTTCATAAGGTTTTCAGTGGCTGAGCATTCAGAATTAGTCCACCTCTCCTTCTTTCTACTCAGTCTTAGTCTGGAAGCTCAGCAGAAACCTGTCCACTGTGGGTGGCCTTGCTGGTTTTAAATACAAGTGGCATAGCTTTCAGCATCACAGCAACATGCCAAGTCACTGTAGTATAACAAACTTACAGATTAGTGGTTGGCCAAAACTTCCATCATCCCTTTTACCTTTAATATTAAAATTCTGAAATCTGTAATTGGTAATGAAATATGAATGTTATGAGATCAAAAGGGCAGCATTTTCCCAGGGATAAAGTTCAGAACAGGATGTATCCACAAAGAAGGATAAAGCGAATTGGTAAATTCAGAGGAACTGTGAAGTATGCTGTTACGTTACGGGGATTGCAATCAAAGTCACAAGACAAAATGTAGATGCAGGGCACCAGACGACCAGCCTGTCCTGCTGCCCACCCCGGCACCTTTTCCCGCATTGAGTCATGACCCTGCGCCCCTCACTGCTGCTCTAGCTGCTGCTGCTCAGTGGGGCGATGTGCCGGACAGAGGCAGGGGTTGAAACCGAAAGTCCTGTCCGAACCCTCCAAGTGGAGACCCTGGTGGAGCCCCCAGAACCGTGTGCGGAGCCCGCTGCCTACGGAGACACGCTTGGTAGATGGACGCATAATTGACACCTCTTTGACCCGTGATCCTTTGGTGATAGAAGTTGGCCAAAAGCAGGTGATCCCAGGGATAGAGCAGAGCCTTCTAGACATGTGTGTGGGAGAAAAGCGAAGGGCAATCGTTCCTTCTCACTTGGCCTATAGAAAATGGGAATTTCCACCATCCATCCCAGCGGATGCAGTGCTGCAGTTTGATGTGGAGCTGATTGCACTGGTCCGAGCCAACTACTGACAAGAGCTTGTGAAAGGCATTTTACCTCTGGTAGGCATAGCCATGGTGCCAGCCCTTCTGGGCCTCATTGGCTATCACCTATACAAAAAGACCAACAGACCCAAAGTCTCCAAAAAGAAGCTCAAGGAAGAAAAACAAAACAAGAGCAAAAAGAAATAATAAACAATAGTAATAAAGGCAGATGCAGATGAATTGTTGAAAGGAAAACCAAATCACACACATACAAATTATTTGGGGGAATAAAAGCAAAGATCCGCCTTTTGTTTAATTTACGAAGTCCTGGTAGCACAGTGGTTAAAACATTCGGCTGCTAACCACCAGCAAGTTCATGGGAGAAAAATGTGGCAGTTTGCTTCTGTAAAGATTCACAGTCTGGGAATCTCTGTGGGGCCTATAGGGTCACAATAAGAATTGACTCCATGGCAATAGATTTTTTTAGGGGAGGAGAGTGGTTGCTTAATCTTGGAAGGTACAATTAAATCTCAAAATAAAGAAAAGCACCAAGATTTAGGGAACAATACTACACCATTGGCATTTTGAGTTAGAGTTAGAGAATCAAGAAGGAGCGTTGTAAACAGTCTTATGTGCCATTCTTATATCTGATGAATCATTAGTAGGACAGATATATGCTGCAGATCTCCCCTACTCTACTTATATCATTGCAGTAATCTCTGTTGTGAGCAATAAATCACGTAGCATGACATCAAAATTAAAGTTTCTCCAACTATATCTATGAAATATAGTAGCTTTATTGGTCTAAATGAGAGAGATCATTGAGAATTAATAGGACATGAGGACCTCAGATTATAGGCTGATGAGTTTTGATTTTATAGTTCACAATGTTAGGAGTCTCTTGGTCACTCAAGTGAGTTATTAATGGATTATTAATTGGAAAGCTTTGTAATATGATATTAATGGCATTAAGTGCTTTAATTGGAAATGAAAATGTGCTTTAATTGTCAAAGTTTTACACATTGAAGCTCACATGAACTTTATTAAAGGTAATTGTAGATGGTTGGGAAATAATTGTTTAAGATTATGTTGACATTTTCTTAAACCATGTTGTTGTTGTTAAGTGTTGATGAGTCGGTTTGGACTCATAGCTACCCTGTATATCAATCTTGTGGTTCAAACCGACATTGAGATCTAGTGCTTATCCTACAGTGCCACACCAGGACTCCGTAGATCTGAGCAAAGAGCCTTCATTGTCCTTTTTCTCATTTGAAGGTGGATATTGTGAATTAATTAAACCTTTATATGCTTGCAGTTGACAGCACTAAACCTGGGAAATAATCTTTTAGAAGAAGTTCCAGAAGAGCTGAAATTCCTTACATCTCTGAAGAAACTTCATTTATTTGGAAATAGGATTCATAGGTTTTTACCTGGAGCATGTGGTAAGTTAGTCAAAGGAGACCAACACTGGTTTCAAATTTAATATAGGACTAAAGTAAGAAATGCATCTTACATATTCTGATCTTTTTGTGTTAGAGTCTTGTGTAAATGTGTCTTCTGTAAACATTTACACAATGTTCTTAGAATTGAGAAAATTTAAAAACAATATGTTCAACTATAATATCATATATTCCTTTACATACAGATTTGCAAAAATAAACAAGCATTGTTGTTGTTGTTAAGTGGCATCCAGTAGGTTCTGACTCATAGAGACCCAATAAGATTTATACTGCCAACCTTGTGGCTTACCCTACAGCATCACACCAGGCTCCACGCAAGTATTAGTGTTAGTGAATTTTCTTCTTTTTAGAATCAGTGTACATGCAGATTCTTGAATCTGGTTATTTCTGTGCTAGAGAGAATATAAATTAGGAATCAGAGAAAGTGAAGTTCTCCACGTCTTTCCTTGTTCTTTGGATTTCTCTTAAATTAATCATTTCTCCAATCAAAATGACATCTTTCCTTTTGTGATATTGTAAGAAGAGTGGATTTAAGGGCCGAATTTGTGACAGAAAGATACTCAGATGATTCTTATGGCCTCATTAATTCATGTAAGACATTTTACCACCTTGTACCTTTGTATAAAAATAATATTAAACATTCTAATTTATGTTTGGAGTCCTGGTGTGACACTGTGGGTTAATACGCCAGACTGCAGAGCCATTTGAACTGCAAGGTCAGCGATTCAAGCTCACCAGTTGCTCCTCAGAAACCCTATACAGGGTCACAATTGGAAATAATAGAGAAAATCCATTCAAAAGTGAAACAAGGAGAGAGTGGGGAGAGGAGAGAGAAAATGAATATGAAGCTCTGGGAGAAGCTGTGAGGGAAAACTAAGCTGCGTGTTTTTTAGAGTTATCCAGTGGATACAATCCTGAGTTCTGGGTGGCGTTTACCTTTTGTTTCCAACTGATGGAGAGACTGGCTGTACCCTCTGCCCTCTTGTATTATGATGGAGCTTTGTATATTTGTGATACGTTTCCTCTTTTTTTGAAAAATGCTTTAAGATATACTTAAAAAAATACTTTAATATATGTTACCTGCAGCAAAAAGATCCTTGTTCAAAGTGAGAAATCAGAAGGAAAACTAAGATGTATAGGAAGTTGACCAAGTATTATCATTCTACAGATGGCTAAAGTGACTAAAAATTATTTTCTAACAGATGGCTTACAAAATTTGATCCTGCTTAATCTGAACAACAATCTGCTTACGTGTCTTCCTGGAGAAATCCGCAGGTAATTTTGTTTGTATTGCGACATGGAGACTATAGGAATCCCCACCTCCTTTTGCTCCCTGGGCCCACCCTGGTCATCTGAATGCTTTATGCCCAGCATCAAGTATAACTGGGCTTTGTACATAGCAAAGAGGGATCTGAAGAGTGGAGGCAAGTCACTAATTTTAAGCAGATGATTTCTTAAACACTTCAGGGAAATGAGAAACAATATGATTTGGTAATGTAAGTGTAAAAGTCAGGGGTTTGAAACAAAGTTCTGAAGCTGATTCTGTTACTGGTTTCCTAATTTTAGAATTCTTGGAGCTTGCTCAGCTACAAAATTGGGGACATTAAATTTTACTTCTAATGAGTGTTGCAACTTGATGGAAAAGGTGATATAATATTAAAGGATTAAAAACCAAGTGATCATCTTCGTGTTTTTTTTTTTAAAGCAACAAACAAATCCCACATTTTATTCTCACTGACAACAGCCAAGTTGTGTTCCCTCCTAATGGGCAGCTGGTCAGACAGGGTGCCATCATAGTGCCTTTCTGGAACCGGCTGAAGGCCTTGACCTTCTGCAGGCAAAACACTCTCTTGGGCTTTTCCTTTGACAGATGGAAAGAGAACCCTACTTGGGTTTACTTTGGAAACTCTCTTTATTGCCTGTTGAGCAGAAACAGATGTATTACAAGGTAAGAACATCCAGATTTTTAAAGGAGGATTCAGAACTTTGAACAAATTTTTCTGCAGCATCTAAAATTGATTCCAATCCACTGGTATATATCCCTAGCTTAAGGAGTCCTGGTGTGGAGCTGTGGGTTAATGCACCAGACTGCAAATCCATTTGAACAGCAAGTTTGACAGTTCAAGCTCACCAGCTGCTCCTTGGAAACCCTATATAGGGTTGGTATGGGTCAGAATCGACTCAACAGCACTTAACAACAGCAACAATGTATTATATTCCCCCAATAGATTTTTACAGGGAAAGTAATGTTTTAAGTCTGAGCAACTTGAAAAAAGATAGAAATCAATCTAATTTCTGTAGAAAAGGGATAGTTACAGCAATAAAAATGCCAGGAGATGGCTGCTTGTTTTTTCACATAGCTTGCTAATCGATTGATTTATGTATATACATGATGACATCATTAGAAAAGAACACATGGGAAGTTCTGAGGAACTAGATGTAGGTCATATATTTAGGCAACTAGTTTTATGACCTTGGGCAAGTAATTTAGTGGCCGGGGACTTGAATTTCCTTATCTATAAAGGAAGAATTTGAGTAGATGAACTGTGAAGTTCTGCAATTTAGTGTTCTTATCTCATTTTGGAGTCCAAGGTAACATATTAAATTATAGAATTTAAGGTGTTCGATTTTCAGAATGTGTTAGTAAAATTAATGAAAAATTTCATTGAAAAAATAAGATAGTGAAGTAAGTAAATCCAAGTTATTATATAGCTGATCATAAACTTGTCTGTGTTCTGGTTGTGTGAACAGACAATCTATGATTTCAGCAAAACAGTAAGCAAATCTCCTGTTTTCTGAATTTGACAAGTTCTCTTATTAGGGACAGAGTCCTGGTGTGGCACTGTAGGAAAAGCGCTGGACCGCAAGGTCGGTTTGAACCACAAAGTCGGCAATTCAGACTTACCAGTCGCTCCGCCAACACCCTACACAGGGTCTTTATGAGTTGGAACCAACTCAGTGGCACTTAACAACAATTATTAGGGACTGGCATCCGGATATGGTGTTGGAGGATAAGCAATGGACTGCTCACACAAGGTTGGCTGTTCAAACCTACCAGCTGCTCCTTGGAAACACTATACAGGGACTCCATGAGTCAGATATGAATCAATGGCACTTGACAACAATTATTAGGGACTAAGTTTAAAATATCACCATTTAAAAAAGTGATACTTCAGGCACTTTCTGCTACCAAATCTTCAATTACATGCTCCAATATCTTTCATCTTTTTCTCCCTATCTGTAGTATTCACTGTCTTCATTTTATGGCTGCATTTAATATTTTCTTGTAGACTCATATTTATAAGGACAGGATTTATGACAGATTCATTTTTTCATTTTTCATAGATAAGTGGTACTCACAGCTATTTGGTATTGGATAACTATAGATATAGATTAGAGCTATATACTTGCACACGCACTCACACATGTATATGGTTATAGAATGAAAATAAGATGTTCTTTAAAACTAGGCTTTGATTACATAAAATACTCTTAAAATAAGCCATCTGATAATAGGAAATCTTTAAAAAATGTAGTTTTTGTTTGCATGGTCACAGTAATTGTGACACTTGACTTAAGTATGACTTAGATGAATGTCAAAAAATGTTTTGACACATATAGCCTCTGATAAATGGTGTTTCCTGTATAATGTACTTATTCTTGTGTTTCATTCATATGCTTTTTTTTTTTTTTTAGATTAAAAAGGCTTACATATTTGAGTATAAATTTCAACCAGCTAGCCAGCATTCCTAAAGAACTTTGTTTCCTTGGGAATCTTTCTGAACTTCAACTTAACTACAATCAGCTCATTTGCATACCTGAAGAAATTAAGTTTTTGAAGAAACTCCAGAAGCTTCTTCTGGTCAGGAATGACATTGAGTATTTGCCAGAGGTAAGCAAAACATAGATCCAAAGTTTTTTTTGCGGGGGAAATACTTATTACAGAATGATGGGGATGGTTCAAGAATAGATTTGTGTGTTTGAGTAATAACCTTTGAGTACCCAGAACATGGTTTCCCTCAAATTAGATGTCATCAGTTCCCAAATTCTTTTGAAATAAGTGGGTTATAACTTTTCATATTGTTATACATAGCTAAGGCTGACAGATTTAGCAAATAAAAATACAGGATATTAACTTAAATATGAATTTCAGATAATGATGAATAATTTTTGGTATTGCTTGGGAAGCACTTAGACAAAAGAATATTGATTGTTTATCTGAAACCTAAATGTAAATGTGTGTCTTGTATTTTATCTGCCAACTCTATATAGCACAAAATAGAAGTACATTTTAGCTCTGGAGTATGTGCTAGATTTCTTATATTTTTCTTCCATACCCACTCCGCACAGTCTATTTTAAGACTCTGTGCCTGGGAGATGGACGTGTAAGGATATCAATATCCTGTTTCTTCTGACTTCCTTTTTAGATATGGTTAATGGAAGGCACTAGCAGACAGTGAAAGGGCAAGAGAGGAGTCAGTATCAGATCACGTTCCTCTGTACCCTATCTAGAGGGATGGCCTTTCTTAAAGACCACAGCTAATGTCAGGTAGCCCTCTTTTGGACAATTGCTCCCTTCTGTTGCCTTTTCAGAACTTGTTACTAAGTGCCATCAAGTCAGCTCCAACTCATAGCCATCCTGTATATGGTTTCCAAGAAGTGACTTGTGGGTTTGAACCACCGACCTTGTGGTTAGTAATCCAGTACTTATCTTACAATGCCACACCATGACTCTAATCTCCCTAGCTTCTGGTAACTTCTTAGGTTTAGGAATACACTTTTTTAAAAAATTTTAAACTTTTTATTGTAAATTGAGTGAAGATTTACAAAGCAGATCATAAGTTTTCCATTTAACAAAGCACAGACTTTTTTCATCTCAGTGACTGCAATCCCCTCCATGGAACAGCGGTTATTCCACTTCCTTCTGTGGTTCTTATTTCCATTCCATTTTCCTTCCCGACCCTTTTGAACTTTGTCCTCAGCAAATGTTGCCCTTTTGATCTTGAATGGCTGACTATTCATGGAGAGCATACCTTGTTAGTGTTGTCCTCTCTATATGCCAATCTACCACTTTACTAAAAATTGGGCTAGGAAACCACTTTTGCTGGTTTAGAAAACCTTACCCTGCCGATACTTTAGTTTGACAGTACTGTGTTCTGCTAAGAATCGGTCTGTGGTTATAACTTCCTCCCTTGGTGGTTGTGGTGGTTATATGCTGTCGAGTCAGTTCCAACTCATAACAACCCTATACAGGGTTTCTGAGGCTGTGAATCTTGATGGGAGCAGAAAGCCACATCTTTCTCCCATGGAGCAACTGGTAGATTCAAACTGCTGACCTTGTGGTTAGAATCCCAACTTGTAATTCACTATGCTAGCAGGACTCTCCACTTCCTTTATTATGTAAATTAAAATTGGTTAAATAGTAGGGAAGACATGCCATAATATAAACTGAAGAATTAAAAAAATAAACAAATTGATATGTTGTTGTTAAATGCCGGCAACTCGGTCCAACTCATAGTGACACTGTGCATTGTGTCCTGCATCATCCTCACAACTGTCATGTTTGAGTTCATAGTTGCTGACACTGTCAGTCTATCTCACAGGGGTCTTCCTCTATCTAACTCTCCCTGTACTTCTCTGTGGTGCTATCAGATAAGCACTGGGCTGCTAATGGCAAGATCGGCTGTTCAGTCCCACCACCTGCTAGTTGCATACTCTATATAGGGTAACTATGAGTCAGAACCGACTGGATGTACTTAACAACAACACTTTCCAAGCATGGTGTCTTCCATGTACTGGTTGCTCCTGACAACGTATTCAAAGTAGGAGAGATAGGGTCTTGCCATCTTCTCTCTAGGGAACATTCTGGTTGTACTTCTAAGACAGATTTGTTTGATCTTCTGGCAGTACATGAGTACTTTCAATAATCTTCATGAATACCATAATTCAAATGCATCAATTCATCTACAGTCTTCCTTATTTATTATCCAAAATTGATATATCGTTTGTTGTCGTGTGCCGTTGAGTCTGTTCTGACTCATAGCAACCCTGTCTAGGGTTTCCAAAGAGCAGCTGGTGGGTTTGAACCACTGACCTTGTAGTTCAAATCCATCTTGCAGTCCAGTGCATTATTGTTCAGTGCCATATCAAACTAATATAGTAGAAATATAAATGGGGAAAAAAGAGACTTGCACTATTTCTAAATGTTTAATTTTCCTTTCAAGAGAATATCCCCTCCAAACAACATTTAAATTGTATAATGTAAAATGTGAAAAGTTAACCAAGATGGTGGCATGTAAATAACCATATCTCAAATTGTTTAATCTGAAGTTTATTAAAAACCCTGATTTCTATAAACAGATGAAAAAAAGTCTTCAAATTGTTATTTAAATCTCTTAAGGTATAACTCCTTTATTTTGGGAAAAGGCAGTAATAACACAACAATATAATTTGTTGTTGTTATGTGCCTTGGAGTTGGTTCCGACTCATAGTGACCTTGCACAGGGTTTCCGAGGCTATAAATCTTTACAGGAGCAGAACACCTCATCTTTCTCCTGTGTAACAGCTGGTAGTTTCAAACTGCTGACCCTGAGGTTTGCAGCCCGATTCGTAACCACTACGCTACCAGAGCTCCTTAACATATTATTGTTGTTGTTGTTATGAGCCGTGGACTTGGTTCTGACTCATAGTGACCCTGTACAGGGTTTCTGAGGCTGTAATCTTTATGGGAGCAGAAAGCCTCATCTTTCTCTCGCGGAACAACTGGTAGTTTCGAACTGCTGACCTTGTGGCTCACAGCCCAATTCGTAACCACTCCGCTACCAGAGCTCCTTTACCATATCATTAGTGAAATATTATTATTTTTTCATGCTCCTGATAACTATGATGCAGCTCTTCTTATTATCCTCAGTTTAGAAAACATCAACAGAAAGGCTATGTAACTTGGAAAAATGAGGGACTCATACCTGTGTCTGTTTGCCTTCTGAGGCTGCCTTTACATCAGTGTCTTTTACTACACTAGCCTCAATCCCAAGATGTTTAAAAATTTTAAATGTAAATGCTAATCAGTCCTATCCTGAACTTTCGTAAAAAAGGTATCTATTATCTTTTATTTCTTTGGACATTTAATGTGATTCAATCTATCTGTCTTCTTTGGGATTTGCATGTGATGCTGTGGGTCAATGCGCTGGACTGCAAGGTCAGTTTGAACTACAAGGTCAGTGGTTCAAGCTCATTAGCTGCTCCTTGGAAACCCTGTATAGAGTCGCTATGAGTCGGAACTGACTCAATGGTACTTAATAACAACAGCAATACATGACAAGACATTACAGAAAATACTCATTTGTTTGGATAAAGAATTCACATGTTTTCATTAGTTATGATGAATACTGATCTCTAACCCAGTGTCTAATATGTAGTTGGCTTTAAATATATGGTTGTGTTGTATAAGACCCAAACTCCTTAACACAATATAGCAGACATCTGTTGTTTTGCCATTTGTGCATCTTCATATAATGGTATCATGATGTACCTTTGGTAAGTCATTCCCTTCTCCACTTAGGATCTGTAAGGTTTGGTTAGTACTGAACATCAGTTGACCAGACCTGCCCAATCAGAATATACCATCACAATGAAATTAATGATTTATTCAAAGACAAACATAGCATTTAAGTCAAAATAATGAGAGATGACTTATGGACTGACTGGAAGTAACTGAATTCTTCATGTTAAGATTGAGAAATTAGAAGGATATAAGCCCAGAGCCGCTGATGTCTATCTTGCTATTCTGTTAGGAAAGCCAGATTTTACTGACTTCATCATAAAAGAAAGAGATAATGACATTATTGATCACCTAGAACCAGCCATATATAATTTTAGCTTTTACATGAGTCAATTTCCTTACTTGTTAAGTTGGGTTGAGTTTCTTTTTACTTGCAACCTAAAGAATTCTAATACGCCTGGTGTGGCACTGTGGGTTAATGCGCGAGGCTGCAAAGCTGCTTGAACTGCAAGGTCAGCAGTTCAAGGTCACCAGTCGCTCCTTGGAAACCCTATATAGGGTCGCTATGGGTTGGAACCGACTCAATGGCACTTAACAACAACAACATTCATTAAGGACCTTCATGTCTTCTGTCTTCCTTAGTCACTCTTGCTCATACCATAAATTAGCAATACTAAATTTCTGACAGTGCTACCCCAAACAAGTGTTTTCTCTTAAAAAAAACACTTACGATTTCAAAGTTCTCAAAGAATCTCAGCTTAAATTTTACTTCTTTCTGGAAACCTTATCTGACCTCTGAAAATAAAGTGTTTCTGTTATTTTTTCCACCACTTATCTGTCCGTTTGTCATACTGTGGTGTCTTGTCTTTTACTTTGATGATGAAAGTTCTACCTCAGTATTTTAAATACCAGCAGGGTTACCCATGTGCCCATGGCTTCAGTGGAGCTTCCAGACTAAGACAGAGTGGGAAGAAGAAGATGTGGACCAATTCTGAATGGTTAGCCACCCATAACTTTATGAATAACTTATGAAGATTGAAAGATCTAGTGCCAGAAGATGAGTCCCTCAAGTTGGAAGGCACTCAGAATGTGACTGGGGAAGACCTGCCTGCTCAAAGTAGAGTGGACCCTAGTGATGTGACTGAAACAAAGTTTTTAAGACCTTCATTTTGCTGATGTGGCACAACTCAAAATGGGAAGAAACAACTACAAACATCCATTAGTAATTGGAACACAGACTGTAAGAAATATGAATCCAGGAAAATTGGAAGTCATCAGAAATGAAGTGGAATGCAAACAGATCGATATTATAGGCAGTAGTGAGCTGAAAAAGACTGGTATTGGTTATCTTGAATCAGATAATCATACACTTTATGATGATAGGAATGACAAACTGAAGAGGAGTAATATTACATTCATTGTCAAAAAGAGCATTTTAAAGATCTATCTTGAATTATAATGCTGTCAGTGATAGGATAATATCCGTACACCTAAAAGGTAGACCTCTGGTAGCGTAGTGGTTACGAATCGGGCTGTGAACCTTAAAGTCAGCAGTTCAAAACTACCAGCCACTCCGTGGGAGAAAGATGAGGCTTTCTGCTCTGGTAAAGATTTACAGCCTCAGAAACCCTGTACAGGGTCGCTACAGGACAGAACTGACTCGATGGCACTTAACAACAACAAAAGGCAGACCAGTTAATGCTAGTGTTCAGATTTATGCAGCAACAATAGGCTTAGACATAACGACAATGGCACAGAACTGTGCAGGGTTTCATTCTGTTGTGCATGGGTCGCTATGAATTGGAACAGACTAGAAGGCACTTAACAACAACAACAATGATTATTTTACCCATAACACTTTATCCTTAATCCTTGTTCACCCTTATTGTTTCCATACCAAAATGTTTCATTACTTATTTGAGAGGTTTTAATCCATGTAAGACTGGAGAATGGAAAGAATCTAAGACTAAACAAAAAACAAAAATGAAAAAGCAATGACAATAACACCACCAACAGCAATAGCTATGACTGAAGTAAAAACAAAACAAAGAGTAAGTACAACAGAAGAAATGATATCAAATGTTTGTCAGTAGAATGGAAAACACTGTATCTTAGTATCTGAACACTGTGAGAAGAGACTATATTGTGAGTCTGAAAATCTCTGTAGCTACCACAGCACTAGAAAAAGGTCAGTGAAAGATCAATTGTAGGGAATGGTGCAAGCAGAGAGCCTCCAGCTGCCATCTCTGTTATGGCCTGTCTCAGCTGTATATAGCCTCCTTCCTTGCCCACGGTTACACTTTCCCTTTAGCATCCCACATCCTGTAACGGAACAAGGCAGGAATATAGAGGATTAGCCATGTCTCTCTAATGGGAGACAAGTTGGATGAGCAAGACCCACTCCAGATCTTTCACTCTGTTGAATCTGCAGTAAACCTTGACTTCTCCTTTTGCCTAATCCTGCTTCATTCTACACACTTTCACAGGGTAGATGCTTATTAACATCTAGCACCCAAATTTATATATCAGCATCTGCTTCCAGAGACCCAACCTGTGATAGAATATGATAGAACCGAAGAACAAACACATCTGGCATGGATAAAAAGACATGTCATCTTCCCAGGCAGAGATTGGGCTGGTAAACAAGAGTAACACTTCAGAAAAATTTCTAAAAGTCGTTGAACTATTTATCTAATCATACCTTTAGATTTCAATGATTTTAAAAAGTTTTTGATGTTTTTAGTTAAAAAAATATCCTATTCAGTCTTTGCTTGCTGTTAGAAATACCAGACAGAACTCAGATGTACCATGATGACCATGTAGTTACTATGCTAATTTACAGTCACACTTTGGGCATGTATATTGTTGTTGTTGTTAAGTGCTGTTGAATTGGTTCTGACTCACAGCCTGTATAGGGTTTCCAAAGAATGACTGGTAGGCTTGAACCACTGACCTCCCAGTTAATAGTCCAGTGCTTAGTCTACAGTGCCACACCAAGACTCCTGATCATGCAGATGCAATAAAAAGTTTTATTTCCTTTATGAGGAAAGGGTTTTCTTAGCTTTGTGCTAAGTATGAGATAAATGAATAGTAAATGCTGGTGAAATTGTCAATAGAGATAACTTATCAGGGTTTTATAGTTTCTGTTTTTCAAAAGTTCTTTCTCTTTTAATAATAAGTAATATTTATTGAACCGGCACTTAACAACAATAACAGTGTCTATTGAGTGCTCACTATTAGCTCCTATTAAGCATTTTTGAATTAGTAATTTATTTACTCTATTCAAAACCCTGTGAAGTAGGTATACCTATTAACATTTTCATTTTACAAATGGTGAAATTAAAGTACAAAGAGATAAAAATATTTGCCCATAGTTACGTAACTTATGTCAGAGGTGGGATTTGAACACAGAAGTATCTTAGTCATCATAATATGTTGCCCTGAAGTGATCAGAGAAAATGCAGAACTCAGTGAACCTGACAGTCTGGGACACGGTGACATCCTTGGGGAAAACATACAAAAGATAATCAGGGAACTTTAAAAGATGACCATTTTTATCAAGTTTGAACTTAAAAAACACTTATAATTCTAAGTAGTAGATTTTAAAAAATCTCCCTTTCTCTTTTGTTTTCTAAAACAGGGACTTTGTGATCTTACACACTTAAGAATCCTAGACATAGCTGGAAATATTGTTCACATTTTTCCATCCCAAGTAAGTAGAGTCAATTCTGTACTATAATTGAAAAATAATTTTACTTATGCTATTGGGAATAAGAAAAAATATGGGCAACCAGTAAAACCTATAATAACGGAAACCTTGATTTATACCAATGACTCAAAGTTTTGCTTTGTTCTGAAATTTCAAAACCTGCTCTTCCTCATTCCTTCCTTTGTGTTTTGTGCCTGCTGAACTTGCTTGAATTAAAAGACCTCTGATAGCTATCATAAATACTTAACTAAAACAGTTATGATAAAACATTCTTTTATTACACATTGCTTTTGGTCACTTTAGATTTTTTGAAAATATTACTTTCAGAAGCAGAAATTTTTATCCCTTGTAATTAATGCAAAGGTAACACTTCAAAAAACGCTAGTTATTTTAAAGCCACAAATAATGAAAACTGTACTTTTTTCTTTTTGGAAACTAATTTTGACTTTGTTTTATTTCAAATAACTGAGAAGCAGTAGGTCTTGTCAGTTTCTGATGTTTGAGAGAACAGCCATTTTTCTTGTTGCATCCTAACATTTTTAACAAGCATGTTTGTACCTGAAGTGTAATAAACAGAAGTCCACACAAAAGGAACTCCATCAATAGTTGCTGATACATTAGTTTCTTTTCCTAATCTTGTTGTTGGTTGTGGTAAGTGCTATTGAAGCAGTTTTCCAACTCAACCACCTTGTATAAGGTTTCCCAGAAACAGCTGGTAGTTTTGAACCACTTACCTTTTGGTTAGCAGTCCAGTGCTTATCCTAAGGTTTCAGGCCTTTTGAACCACTAGAACTAGATTTTACCCTGATGATGGTTCAAATATGAAAAATGAGTATAATGTCTATTTTAGAAAAATGATATCATTTGAATGTTTAATAACAATTGGGTGTTGTTAATATTGCTACAAGATTGTAATTATCCTGTAAACGTTGTTGTTGTTAAGTGCCGTCAAGTCAGTTCCAACCCATAGAGATCCTGTATAGGGTTTCTGAGGAGTGTTTAGTGAGCTTGAATCTCTGACCTTGTGCATCAAACCGACTTTGCAGTCAAGCATATTAACCCACAGCACCACACTGGACTCCTTAAATGAATAAATCGAAATAATGCTCTTAAATTACGTTTCTACTTTAGCTGAACCATTAATCAACTGTGTCTTCTACAAAGTGATTCTGTTCTTGCAATATTGATAAAATACTGTTTCTTCCAGCTCCATGAATGTAGATTAACTGACAGGCTCTGCAGTACTTTACCTTCTAGTACTTATTCCATCATTCTCTACTTGTTGTTGTTGTTGTTATGTGCTGTGGAGTCGGTTCTGACTCATAGCGGCCCTGTACAGGGTTTCCAAGGCTGTAAATCTTTATGGGAGCAGAACGCCTCATCTTTCTCCCGCAGAACAGCTGGTATTTTCAAATGCTGACCCTGAGGTTGTGAACCCATCCTAGCCTTGATATTACTGGTTCAAGGTCATTGGTTTTGAATATTTGATAGTTGGGGCAACTTATGGGGCAAATAATGAACATTAGGATACAAAGGTCTGACTCAAGGTCATATTCTGATTATCAATGATAGAGGATACATTTAAAAATTATGGCAGTGAATTTTAAAGACAACCAACTAGGCCATGCTTTTTAGGAGACAAATAACACACAAAAAAAGAACATGGGCTCTGTAGTTATGTATACATAAATTTTAAATCCTATGTTTTTCATTTACTAACTTTGTAATCTCAAATAAGTTAACTTTTTGGTCTCTTTCCTCATCTGTAAATTGGGGATATTGATACAATTAAACTTACCAGGTTGTTAAATCAGATAGTGACTATAAAGCATTTGTGCAGTCAGTATTCAGTGAATAGAACTATCATTATTATATATTTATATGCAGTGTTTCGTTCTGCTGTGCATAAGGTCGCTATGAGTCGATATCGACTCAATGGCACCTAACAACAATAACAACAAATATATGTTGTTGTTGTTAAGTGCTATCAAGTCAGTTCCAATTCACAATGACCCTGTATAGGGTTTCCAAGGAGCCAGTGGTGGGTTTGAATAGTTGATCTTTAGATTATCAGTCCTGTGCCTATCCTACAGTATCAAACCAATATACTATAGAAATATTGTTTTTATTAAGTGCTATTGAATCAGTTCTGAATCGTAGCTACCCATAGGATTTTCAAGGAATGGATGGTGGGTTTGAACCACTGACCTTTTGGTTAGCACTATAGTGTCACATGAGAATGTCCACTAATAAATAGTAAGAGTGATATATTAGTAGTAATACATAATTTTAGTATTCATTCACTGTCTGCTGATCTTATAAAGTACATGTTTTTAAAACTTATGAAAAATTTCAAACACATAAAAAAAAAATGAAAGAATAAAATGCAACTGCATGTGCCAATTTTTTTTTGTTGTATTCTGTGGAAGTATCTTACATTCCACCACTTATCTGTAAGTTTGTCTTACTGTGGTGACTTGAGTGCTGATGTGTTTCTGGAAGCCATGTATCCTGTATTTTAAATACCAGCAAGGTCACACATGGTGTACAGGATTTAGCTGAACTTGCAAACTGAGACTCAGAGAAGGAAATACAGACTACTTCTGAATATTTAATCACCAAAAACTTTATGAATAGTAATGGAACACTGTAAGATAGCACTGCAGTATTGAATAATGAAACATGATGAAGAGCACCAGAATATTATCAGATATAGTTCCAGAAGATGAGCCCCTCAGGTTTGAAGGCACTCAAAATACCATTGGGGAAGAGCTGCCTCCTCAAAAGTGAGTTGACTGTGATGATGAATATGGAGTAAACTTGTTAGAACTTCATTTGCTGATGGGACACAACTCAAAGTGAGGAGAAATAGCTGCAAACATTAATTAATAATAAGAACATGGAATGTATAAATCTAGTAAAGTTGGAAATTGTAAAAATTGAAATGGAATGCATAAACATCGATATCCTAGGCATTAGAGAGCTGAAATGGCAAATATTGACCATTCTGAATCTGACAATTACAAGATTTACTGTACTAGGAATGACAGATTGAAGAGGAATGTCATTGTATTCATCATCAAAAGGAATATT
Organism: Chrysochloris asiatica; assembly: GCF_000296735.1. Classification (NCBI taxonomy): domain Eukaryota; kingdom Metazoa; phylum Chordata; class Mammalia; order Afrosoricida; family Chrysochloridae; genus Chrysochloris; species Chrysochloris asiatica. The sequence continues at coordinate 13,427,624 of NW_006408549.1, read as the reverse complement.
TCAAAATCTATCTTGCAGTACAATGCTGTCTGTGATAGGAAAATACCCATATACCTACAAGAAAGACCAGTTAATACCAATATTATTTAAATTTAAGCACCAACCACTAAGCCAGTGATAGTGAAGTTGAATAATTATACACATGTCTTCAGTCTCAAATTGATCAAACATGCAATCAAGATATATTGATTAGTATTGGTGACGAATGCAAAAGTTGGAAACAAAGAGGAAGGATCAGTAATTGTAAAATATGGCCTTGGTGATAGAAATAATCCTGGAGATCGCATGATAGAATTTTGCAAGACCAAAGACGTCTTCATTGCAGATACCTTTTCTAAACAACATAAAATATGATTACACATGGTCCTCACCTGATGGAATGCACAGAAATCAATTTGACTACATCAGTAGAAAGAGACAGTGGAAAAGCTCAGTATCATCTGACAAAACAAGGCCAAAGGCAGACTATGGAACACACCATTAATTGTTCACATTCTAGTTCTGGCTGAAGCTGAAGAAAATTAAAACAAGTCCATTAGAGTCAAATATAATCTTGAAACATATCCTACCTGAACTTAGAGATCATCTGAAGAACAGATTTGATGAATTAGACCTAATAACCAAAGACCAGAAGAGTTGTGGGATGACATCAAGAACATTATATAGGAAGAAAGCAAAAGATCATTAGGAAGACAAGAAAGAATGAATTAAAAACCAAAATGGATGTCAAAATAAACTCTGAAACTTGCTCTCCAACACAGAGTTGCTAAAACAAATGGAAGAAATGAGGAGGTAAAAGAATGGATCAGAAAATTTCAAAGGGCAGCTCAAGAACACAAAATCAAATAATATAGTGAAATGTGCAAAGAACTGGAGTTAGAAAATCAAAGGGCAAGAACACACTCAGCATTTCTCAAGCTGAATGAACTAAAGAAAAAATCCATGTCTCAACTTTAAATATTGAAGGATTCTATGGACAAACTGGAGTCCTGGTATAGCATTATAGGATAATGTGCTAGACTGCAAGGCCAGTTTGAACTACCAAGTCAGTTGTTCAAACCCACCAGCCACTCAATGGAAACGCTACAAAGGGTTGCTATAAGTCGGGACCAACTTATAGCACTTAACAACAAGGGCAAGCTGGAGTCCTGGTGTGGCACTGTGAGTAAATGTGCAGGACTGCAAAGTCAGTTTGAGCCCTTAGGTCGGTGGTTTAAGCTCACTAGCCACTTACTGGAAACCCTTTAGAGGGTTGCTATGGGTCAGAAGTGACTTGAAGGCACTTAACAACAAAAACAATGGACAAACTATTTAATCATACAGAATGCATCAAAAGAAGATGGAAGGAATTCACAGAGTCACTGTACCAAAATGAAATGGTCTATGTCCAACCATTCCAAGATGTAGTATATGATCAAGAGCCAACGATACTGAAGGAAGAAGTCCAAGGTACATTAAAAACATTGGGAAAGAACAAGGTTCTGGGAATTGATGGGATACCAATTAAAATCTTTCAACAAATGGATGCAGCCCTGGAGGCACTCACTCATCTATGTCTAGAAATTTGGAAGTAGCTACCTGGCCAAGTGATTGCAAGAGATCCTGATTTGTGCCCATTCCAAAGAAAGGAGACTCAATATAATATAGAAATCATGGGACAATATAATTAATACTGTATGCAAATAAATTTTTGGTAGAGATATTTCAAAATTGGCTGCAACAGTACATTGACAGGGAACTTCCAGAGGTTCAAGCCAGATTCAGAAGAGGTCATGGAACGAGGTGTATCCTTGCTAATGTCAGATATGTCTTGGCAGAGAATACCAGATAGACTTTTACCTGTGTTTTATTGACTATACAAAGGCTTTAATTGTGTGGCCCATTACAAAATATAGCCAACATTGCAGAGAATGAGTATTCCAGAGCACTTAAATGTACTCATGAGAAACTTGTACATAGACCAAGAGGCAGTTGTTTGAACAGAACAGGGGAACACCAAATGGTTTAAAGTTAGGAAAGGTGTATGCTTGGGTTGTATTCTTTCAACATACTTACTCAATCTGTATGCTGAGCAAATAATCTGAGAAGCTGAATTATATGAAGAAGAATTTGGTATCAGGATTGGAGGAAGGCTTATTAACAATCTGCAATATGCAGATGACACGTTTTTGTTTGCTGAAAGCAAAGAGGACTTAAAATACTTACTGATGAAGGCACAGGTTAGGGATAATAACATCATAGCTTGGGTGAGGAAGAGGAGGGCAATACACAAGAAGGAGTCGAGGGGTGGAAGATCAAGGAAGATAGAGGAACATGTAAGAAGGTTTGTATGGTCTAAATGGGTCAGAGGTAAATAGGGGTGTATGCTCAACCTTGGAATAAGGCTCTGTGATACAGGGGTTGAAGTATAATATGAATGGGTAAAAAAGGGAAAATAATGTCAAGGTTATTGATTGCATTATGCGTATTGGTTTCCCCTGCCTACTAATGTTAAATAGACACTTGAGTGGGGTAGAAAGGAATATCAGGAAATATGATTACAGAAAGTGTATAAACCCATCTTCAGCTTATAACAGATTGGAATACCTAAAAGGGACTTTAGAGCTTTCCCAGTGAAATAGGCTTCTTGTGGAGTTGTTATAGAGTATAGGGCCTTAAGATGGACCTATCCAGAACCCTGAAGCCCATACAGAACATTCTGAGGTGGGACATTCCCACTTGAAAGAACATGCAGATCAACCAGGAGTGGCTAGAGGAACAGAAGATATTTCTTGAAAGACCAGCAGGTAAAGAGAAGAGAGAGAGAGAAAAAAAGAAAAGAAAATGAAAAAACAGACTGGCTATTATAAGAACAAGCAAAATGTTCTCCTGGGAGCCATCAAGGCAAGCCATCAAGTTTCTTCAGGACAAACCCCTTCCCAAGACTAAAACTCAAAGGGAAAACATGAGCAGGCTCATATGCTCATTGGTGAGTGCATTGGTCTCCCTGTGAGTGGAAGTGGGGGAAAGGCAGAATAAAGATATGGACTGAGCTTGACCACAATCCATAGACTCCTGCTGACCTTGAGATAAGAGAGACAAGAGGAAGGGTAGGTTGGTCCAAAACTCGGGAAGACTTGGAAACTCCAGAGCCCATGGACACTGACTTAGATACTGGGGGCTACTGCTGAGAGTAAACTGTCAAGCGGATATGAAGTGGGGGAAGATGCGCAAGAATGCCCAAACTTGCAGATAGTACCCGTTTGACCTAGCTTGGATGGCTTGATGATCAAAACCTGACTAGAGGAAGATAAATTTGATACAAGAAGCAAGTGTAAATTGTTGCAATTTTATTAATTTAACCTTAACTTATAGATATATTGTTGTTGTTAAGTGTCGTTGAGTCGGTTCTGACCCATAGTGATCCTGCATCCGGTTTCTGAGGAGCAGCTGGTGAGCTTGAACCACCGATCTTGTAATTCAAACAGTTTTGCAGTCTGGCACATTAACCCACAGCACCACACCAGGACTCCAACTTACAGATATGTGTTGTTGTTAAGTACCACAGAGTCAGTTCTGACTCATAGTGACCCAGGGTTTCCAAGGTTGTAAATCCTTACGGGAGCAGAAAGCCTCATCGTTATTCCACGGAATGGCTGGTAGTTTCAAACTGCCAACCTTGAGGTTAGCAGCCTGATTCATAAACACTACGCCACCAGAGCTCCTTAATTTATAGATATACTAGCTCAAAATACTGAGCAGGAAGGAGTTTTCAAATCAAGAATCAAGCACACCCCCTCAGTACACAGGACTGATAGGGATGGTCAACTTGAGTATTGGTTACCTAAAATGGGGGTGTTATAAAGGCACAAAATGGCTGGTTTACAAGTGTTCATCATGGAGTTTAGTTTCAGAGTCAGTGGGGGAAGGTAGAATCCAGTTTCTATCTTGTTTAGATGGGTGTGGTGAAGAGAAATGGGGATAGGATTCTTTTGATTTAATAGTGAGTAATTGGTATCATGACTAATTGCAATTGTCACAATAGTAAAGACAGAAGATGTGTAACAAAAAAAATAGTTAATCTTACATTCCAGGAACATAGGACCCTAGGACCAGCAAGAGGGAAAAGCATGAGCAGAACATGGGATCCTAGCAGAAAAGCAGCTACCCCAGGGACAGAGACAGATGCAAGGAGAGATAGAGCATCTGAGGACTCTAGACTCAAGAACAGAGAAAGGCTGTGTGCTGACAGGCAGAGGTCTGGTTTGCAAAATGTGTCCTTTGGTTGTTTAAACAATTATATATTCCTGTGTGTTTTTGTGTACATCAAAAAAAAAAAAGAATTGTAATCATTACAATGAAACAAGGTGCAATTAGTTGAGTGCAAAACTGATGTTCCGCCATGTAGACTATCACTCAATTCACAATAAAAGCTTTAAAAAAATACTTGCTAATGAAGATCAAAGACTACAGCCTTCAGTATATGTTGCACCTCAATGTAAAGTAAACAAAAATCCTCACAACTAGACCAATAAATAACATCAAGATTAGTGGAGAAAAAATTGAAGTTGTCAAAGGCTTCATTTTGCTTGGATCAGCTATCAACAGGCATGGAAGCAATCACATGAAGAAAACCACAATGAAGAAATCACATGACATACTAAATTAGGAAAATCTGCTGCACATGACCTCTTTAAAGTGTTCAAGAGCAAAGATTTTTTGAGGCCTACTGTCAGCCTGACTCCAAACCATGGTATTTTCAGTAGTCTCATATGCATCTGAAAGTTAGACAATGAATAAAGAAGACCATAGAAGAATTGATGCATTTGAATTATGGTGTTGGAGAATAATATTAAAAGTACCATGAACTGCTTTAAGAATAAACAAATTTGGAAGTACAACCAGAATGCTCCTTAAGCCAGGATGGCCAGACTTCGTCTCTCATACTTTGGACATTTTTTTAGCAGGTATTAGTCCCTGGAGAAGGGCCAGCAAAAAAGAGGAAGACCCCCAACAAAGTGGATTGGCACACTGGCAGCGGAAATGGGTTCAAGTGTAGCGGCAATTCTGTGGTTGATGCAGGCCCAAGCATAAGATTGCTATGAGTCCATACCAACTTGATGTCATCTAATGGCAGCAACCAGATATATTTTTGTGTCCACATAGCTTTTTAATATTTGTAGCTTAATTTTCACCAAGATTTTTTTACATTAATGTGAAATAAAATGGAGATGTGTAATAAGACAATGGGTTTATTATAAATACTTACCATTTGTTTTGAACCAAAAGAGTTTCTGCATTATTATTAAGGAAAATGCTGTGATGAATATAAAATGAATTATTTGTTTTAGAATTGCATTGATTCTTATAAACTGAGATTTTACTTTTTTTCCCTTATATATATTTTTCCTGTTTTTAATTTATAACACATATGCCAATTATGCATTATTGAAATTTCAATCAACATAGAAATACAGAATAAAAATAAAGTCTCTATTCTAAAGCTTCCATGTCTTCTAAAAATACTTGTTAAAACATTTATTCACATTATATCTAGGTAGGTTTCATTTGCTTCATTATATATAAGAATTTTCTTTTTAAGGCATCATCATATACATATTCAAGTGGTGTCATTGGTAATAAAAGGATCAGTAGAGACTAAGCAAAACTCCTGGGATAAACTTTTGGGATCTGACATATCATTGTACATTTCTAGTACATTCTTAGTTCCTCAGATAAAATTATTTGGTGTTCAGTTTCTGAGACATGTTAAAATTGTTTTCATTTTAATAGATTGCAAAGTGTCCTGTGCTTCTTGGATGAGCAGTTAAGGTTTATTTTAAGGCAACTTTTTGTTTTTATTATATTTTATTTCACCATACGTATTCAGTCTGTATGCTGAACAAATAATCTAAGAAAATGGATTATATGAAGAACAGTGTGGCATCAGAATTGGAGGAAGACTCATTAACAACCTGTGACATGCAGATGATACAACCTTGCATGTGACATTGTGGGTTAATGCGATGGACTGTAGGGTTGTTTGAACTGCAAGGTTGGCAGTTCAAGCTCACTAGTCACTCCTCAGAAAACCCTATACAGGCTCACTATGAGTTGGAACTGACTCCATGGCACATAATCACCACAACCATTATTATTAGGTTCTCATTTAATAGTTTTTATACAAATTGTTCTGTGACATTGCTTACAATTTTCTCATTGTGTCAGCTTTCTCATAGTTACAATTCTGTATGTTTTCTTTCCTCTGATCTAACTTTTTTTTTTTAATCCCTCCTTGCCTTTTCTTCTCTGCTTTTGGGTAATTGTTGATAATTTGGTCTTATATAGCTAATTGTTTAAGGGGTATATTGTACATTTGTTTCATTTATTTATTCTTTATTTGAGTCTCCGGCCCATATTTAATGGAAATTAATATTTATAGGATGCATTTACATAGACAGGAACCATCCCTTTTGTAAGAAAATAGTACATTTCCTTCTATTTCTTACAACATTTACTTTATAATCCAATCTATTTTGTCTGAAAATTGACCTCCAGCAGTGGATTCAGTTGTAGGATAAGAGTGTTGGGAGTGCTGCTAGTCTATCAGTCTGGTCTTTTCTTATGAATTTGAGTTTTGTTTTATGTTCTTTGTTTTTCTCCCATTCTAACTGAGACTGCCTATTGCCTACCTGATTAGAACTGCTGGAAGTAGGAGCCCAGGCCCATCTGATTCTTCTGGTTCTTTGTGTGGACTAGTTTTTTCCTTGAGTCTCTGTTTTCCTTCATCCTGTTTTACTCCTGACTTGGAGATTCCAGTAGCTGTATCTTAGATAGCGGCTCACAAGTTTTGAAGAGGCCATACTCTACTCACCAAACTAGGCTAGGCTATAAAACATTAAGTGTATAAGTTATGCTATAAGATAACTCCATTCATCCAACTCTCTTTCTATATATATTCTTTTTTAAATGGCATTTTTCTGATTATAGGAGTAATTAATTCATTGTAAAAAAGCTAGAAAATAAGTCAATATAAACAAAGTACAATATAAGGTACTTATAAACACTGTCTGGTTTTTTTCTTTTACCATCTCATATTTATATGTGCACTTTAAAAACAATAAAATTTAAAGTGTATTGCATATAAAAGTATAGGATCGGGCAGTGTTTCATTCTGTTGTGCATAGGGTCACTATGAGTTGATACTGACTCGATGGCACCTAACAACAACAATCTTGCTTTTTGTCTTACATTATATTTTGAGCATTATCCATTAATATTTTTAATATATAATTTTTAATGACTGGATGCTCTCTCCATTTTCTTTATGATCTATTTGTGTGTTTTTTAGTTTTATTTATTAATATAATTGTGCTTGGATTTTTTAATAAGCAAGGCTTTGGTGAAAAGGTAATAAGAAATCACATGACTTTTACTCTCAGGGAGAGTAAACATTTTTGAAATATCACTTGTGATTGACAGTTGATCATGTGTGGAAGCACTGTTAGTTGTTTAGATATGCAGAAAATTGTTAGATTTGAGTAAAATAATGAGCTTTAGTACCTCTCTATATAATCAATACAACTCTTCAATGCTCAATAAACATTTACTGAGAGACTTCTCAGTACAAAGCTACCTTTTAAGTGCTGGGTAAAAAGATTGGAAGAAATCTTACTCTCAAGAAACACTGGGAGACAACTAAACAAATACAGCTGTTACCCTGTAGAAACTTTGGATTTTGTATTTGAAGAGAGCTGTAGAAATTGAAATGCATCTAAGAAAAAGAGAAATACAGATATTTACATTTTTAAAAGTTTAAAGAAACTGGCATTAATTAGCTTGGTAAAGGAAAGGAGGGGTCTGGTCACATTTCAAATACTAAAGAGGAAAATAAATAACCAGTTGCCTTTGTAACTTTTGATGATGAGAAAACAACAAATAAGAATAAGTCAAAAAGTATGGCTAATAGGGGTCCAGTTCATACTTGTATGTGTTTATTCCAACATGTCTCTGCAATTTTCAGATGGCTAGGAACTCTGGTAGCGTAGTGGTTA